>NC_138381.1:18707867-18788922 GCF_054177405.1 Leptonychotes weddellii | reverse complement strand
AAAAGATGAATACCCAACTTTTACATCAACATGGATGGGACTGGAGGAGATTATGCTAAGCGAAATAAGTCAAGCAGAGAAAGTCAATTATCATATGGTTTCACTTATTTGTGGAACATAAGGAATAACATGGAGGACATTAGGAGAAGGCAGGGAAAAATGCGGGGGGAATTGGAGGGAGAGATGAACCCTGAGAGACTATGGACCTGAGAAACAAACAGGGTTCTAGAGGGGAGGGGGGAGGGGGGATTGGTCAGCCCGGTGGTGGGTACTAAGGAGGGCATGTACTGCATGGAGCACTGGGTGTTATACGAAAACAATGGATCGTGGATCACTACATCAAAAACTAATGATGTATTGTATGGTGACTAACATAATATAATAAAATTAAAAACTACAAAAAAGAAAAAAAAAATGATGTAAGTGCCAGCCAGGCATCATTATGCTTTACATAAATTAAGCTGTTTATATCTATCTCACAACAGTCTTCTGAGTTAGATGCCATTATTGTCATCAGTATCCCCGTTTTATAGAGAGGAAACTGAGGCACAGAGAAATGAAGAGGCGCCCCTGGGCCTTACATTCTAATCAAGGTCTCTCCAGTGATGTTTCCATTTTCTTCATTTTTACTGCCATCTCTCATGAATAAACATGGCCTATTGTAACGAGACTTCTGACTGCCTTCCTGGATGTCGACTTTCTCCCTCTATTCTGTTTAGCATATGGCCACCAAATAAATCTTTCTAGCAAGTCACTTAGATCAATTCTCCATACAGCGAGGGCCATAATGCTACCTATCCCATATGGTTAAAGGGAACTGGCAGGTAAAGACTTAGGAGAGTAAGTTCTCATTAGATATTGGTCCATGTTGTTATTCCAGAGTCTCCATTGGCTTTTCCCTTTCCACTAGGAAGAGGTTAGCCTCTCATGCATCACTTGTTTCCCCAAGGTTTTGTTTAGGGCTTGACATATACCATATTAGTACAGTTCTGTTTGGTTTAGCATTTATGGTATAGATAGGTTCAGGTTAGGTTTTATGAAATAACTCAGTCCTAAAGTGATGATCCTCCATGGATAATGGGGAGACACTGTTTGTCTAGAGCACCATTTAGTATTTCAGATTCTGCTCTGTCAACCTAATGTTCAAGGTGTCCATATTGTTACTTCTGTGTTATGCTGATAACTTTTACATGTCTAAAATAGAACATGGTGTCCCCTTCTAACTTCTCCCTCTTCCTCATTGTGCTACCCACAATGGTAAATGGCATTGCTGAGCATCCACTTGCTGAGTCCCAGAGACCCTGGAGTCATCCTTGACTTCTTTCTTTCTTTACTCCCCAGGGAGTTCCTAAATAAAGCCCAGAGGTTCTAATTTCAAAATGTTTTTCTACCCAACCCCATTTCTCCTACTCTGATCCAAAGCATCATCTCTTCTGGCTGGGTTTCCACAAGAGCCTCCTACCTTGGTGCCTTGATTCTACTTTTGTCTTCTACAGCCTATTCCCACATGACAGCCAGAATGAATCTTCTGAAACATTAAATTATATTAAGAACCTGAGTCTCCTGCTGCCCCAGTGATTTCTCATCACCCTTAGAAGCAATGCAGATGCCTTCCAGAGGCCTTCCGTGACTTGGCTCCTGGCCATGTCTTTAGTTTTCTACCCCTTTCATCTCTTGCTCAAAGCCTTCCAGCCACACTGGCCTTTTTACTGTTCTGACTCACTGCGTATGCTGTCTCCTAAGGGACTTAAACTCCTGAAGCTTCAGTTTCCTTTGTACAAAGGGGATATTTGTATAGTTGAGAGTTTCTGTCTCATGATGCTTGGAGAGATTACAATGGATTAGGCTTGTAAAGTTCACACTTTGCTAGCATATAGTAATTTCTCCATACGTTTTTATCATTGTTCCTCTTTGAATACTAGCCTCAATTT
Source organism: Leptonychotes weddellii (assembly GCF_054177405.1). Lineage (NCBI taxonomy): Eukaryota > Metazoa > Chordata > Mammalia > Carnivora > Phocidae > Leptonychotes > Leptonychotes weddellii. The sequence goes on along the minus strand of NC_138381.1, from coordinate 18,786,991 downwards.
TCCAGGTGTCCTAGATGTCCCACTAGCAAATCAAATTCAGTATTTCCAACCTGAACTCATGAGCACTTCCCCACGAACCAGTTCTTCTTATTGGCATTCCTACTTAGGTGAAGGCCATCACCATTTTTCTAGACCCCTGTCCTCAAACCTCTGTCCTCACCGACTCCCCTCTCACGCTTGCTCAGTTCCCACCTGTAACCAGTCACCAAGTTCTGTTGATGCTGTTTCTAAAAATTTCCATCAGGATGCCTAGGTGGCTCAGTTGGTTAAGCGTCTGCCTTCAGCTCAGGTCATGATCCCAGGGTCCTGGGATTGAACCCTGCATCGGGCTCCCTGCTCAGTGGGGAGCCTGCTTCTCCTTCAGCCTGCCACCCCCCTGCTTGTGCTTGCATTCTCTCTCTCTGACAAATAAATAAATAAAATAAAATAAAAATGGGATGCCTGGGTGGCTCAGTCAATTGGGCCTCTGACTTTGGCTCAGGGCATAATCCCAGGGTCCTGGGATCAAGTCCCGCATCAGGCTCTTTGCTCAGAGGGGAGCCTGCTTCTCCCTCTGCCTGCCACTCCCCTTGCTTGTGCGTGCTCTCTCTCTGACAAATAAATAAATAGAAATCTTTAAAAAATAAAATAAAAATGTCCATCCATCCCCCTCTTTTCTATCTCAATGCTACCACCCTAAACACTAATAGTAACTTCCTAACTGACCATCCTGCCTCTGGTCTCTTCTTTTTCTCTCCCTTTAGTTGTGGAGTTTGTTCTGTCAGTCTTCCGGTTGATTTCTAGGGTATTTAGAATTATTTGATAGTTATCAAGTTGTGTTTGTGGGGCAAGATGAACGCAGGGTCCTCCTAATCCTCCGCCATCTTCTCTCTGGTCTCTCCTTTCTAAATGATCCTGCACGCTACTCTGAGATTCCTGTGGCCTGGCTTAGCCCTGGCCATGCCATTCCTGAGTTCAAAAATCTTCAAAATCTTCCCGTCACCTACAGAAGAAAGGTTCTGTAATGTGGCCTGTTGTTTAAGTTCTCTATTTGTCAGGCCTCTCCAGAGAACCAGAACCAATAGGGTGTGTGTGTGAATGGAGATGTATTATATGGGATTGGCTCACATAATAATGGAGCCTGGCCAGTCTGAAATCTGCAGAGTTGGAAGGATGGCAGGGTGGAGACCCAGGAGAGCTATGTTTCAGTTTAAGTTCAAAGGCATTCTGCTGTAGAACTTGGAAGAGTCAGTGTTGCAGATGAAGTCTGAAGTCAGTGTACTGGAGAATTTTCTATTGCTCAGGGGAGGCTGTTTTTTGTTTGTTTTTTTTTGTTTTGTTGTTGTTGTTCTATTCAGGCCTTCAGTTGATTGGATGAGACCCACCCACATTATGGAGGGCAGTCTGCTCTATTCAGAGTCTGCTGATTTAAATATTAATCTCATTCCCAAACACCCTGACAGAAACACCCAGAATAATGTTTGACCAAATATCTGGGCACCACATGGCCCAGCCAAGTTAACATATAAAATTAAAAGCCAGTATCTTAACAAGCCCCCTTTGTATAGGCCAGCACACACTCTTTACTTATGACTCCTACTTAGCTCATTTTGAAGTTTAAATCAGCAACCTTCTGTGTTTCTTGTTTTGTTTTTTTTTAATAAGTAAAATATTATCAAAACGATCCATTGTTCATAGAGGAATTTAGAACACCTGTTGGCCTCTGCCTTTTCATTTCTGTTCCCTAGGCAGCAGAGGCTGCTGGGTATGAACTCCTCCCCATAGTTATCAGAAACCCCCCTGAAGCCCTAAACTCAATAGCAATCCAGCAAATGAAAAAAAAAATCTATCATTTGTTGAGCTGAACATGAACCACGTACTACACCAAGGAGCCCTGAATGATGGTTTTTATTCTTCCCATTTTGCAGCTGACAACACCAAAGCTTAGGGAAACTGAGAGGGTTTAAGTAATTCTCCTGAAGATACATTATAAGTCACTAAACTGGGCTCATCCTGGGAAATTAAAAAACAAAAGCACACAAACAAGAAAATGAAAAAAACAAAACAAAATCCTAACACCTTGATCTATCCCCATCCCTGAGAGATTCTAATTTAAGAAGGAGGGCCTGGGGGTCTGCATTTCTAATGAACTCCACAGGAGATTCTGATATGTAGATTACTCTTTGAGAAACACTAACCAATGGAAATGAGCTTGTGAACATGAATAAATGAGCTCACAGACACAGCACTGCTGTGAGTTAGTGTTCAGTTCTTCAAACCGGCCATTTGGTATTTCAGAAAAACAGAAAGGAGGACAATAAAATTTAGACAGTGGGGCTCACAGAAGAGTAGTTTAGAGCAACACAAGGAGCACACTTCTCATGTGGGTTAGATACGGGATAGTTCACAATAGGAGGGCTTGAAATAATTGTAAAGGAATGCCCTGAGCTGAAGACCAGTTGAGGAGTGGACTTAATAGGGTTACCTAGACATGTGAGGATTCCATGTTTCTGCAGATAGATAATCCAGTGTCAGCTCAGATCCCACCTGGAAGAGATCTATTCATAGATGAAAATACAGCACATGCAACCAGGACTCATTGTTTTCAGTTTAAGGAGAGAATAGCCCACCTTGGTCCTGAATAAGTGTAGGAGGCGTTTGAGTATGATTTCTGGAGGATGGAGGCTGTCACAAAAATAAATTACAAACAGTGACCCAAAACGAGCTTTGAGCAAATTCGTAACGAAAAGCTATGGGTTTTCTCCCTGTTGTATCAGGGTCTTAATACAAGGTCAGAACATTCCTGTGCAGAACTGAGCCACACGGCAGGAAAACATTTACAGAACCCAGAAGAAGGAGGAGTCTAGAATGCCTAGGAGCAAAGATGTCTTGGTTTCTTCTTACCAGTAACTAAACACTTTGAATCCCCTTCATTTTGTGTGTGTGTGTGTGTAAAATATATATGTATGTTGAGTATAAATTAACTGCATTATAAATGTGCATATATTTATATAATGTATATAAATGTATATAGTATATATATAGATGTAACATTTTAGGGTAGTGTATTTTTCAATTATTTCCATATAATCCACTTGTGGTCTTCATAAAACTTTGTGTTCAAGTCACTCCAAGTATTGCAACCAGATTGAATGGGTCTAAACATTAAAAATGTTACAGTACAGGGCGCCTGGGTGGCTCAGTTGGTTAAGTGACTGCCTTTGGCTCAGGTCATGGTCCCGGAGTCCTGGGATCGAGTCCCACATCGGGCTTCCAGCTCAGCAGGGAGTCTGCTTCTCCCTCTGACCCTCTCCCCTCTCATGCTGTTTCTCTCTCTCTCGCTCTCTAATAAGTAAATAAAATCTTAAAAAAAAAAAGTTACAGTACAGGGGCACCTGGGTGGCTCAGTCATTAAGCGTCTGCCTTCGGCTCAGGTCATGATCCCAGGGTCCTGGGATCGAGCCCCCCATCAGGCTCCCTGCTCCGCGGGAAGCCTGCTTCCCCCTCTCCCACTCTCCCTGCTTGTGTTCCCTCTCTCGCTGTGTCTCTCTCTGTCAAATGAATAAATCTTTAAAAAAATTGTTACAGTACAGAATATAAAGTGAAAATGCCTTATTAGTCAGTCATTGCTTCATTTCATTTAAAACAGTACAAAGAGAAACAGAATTGCAGAAAGTAGGCATTGCTTATCTCAAATAATGAAAACAAAAACCTGGAAAGGGAATATAAAACACAAAAGCAAACTTCAAAGTTTACCTACAGCAGTGATGTAGATTGCATCATAAATAGTTGTATTTCCCATTTTAAGAACAGTATATATTTGCAAGTTCTGAAGTGAATGTTACCTATTCCAAGTTACAAAATATGTCTTCAGCTTATTTAAAACAAAGGCAGGTTGACAGATTCTACACATGAGAATTTTTAGCAATACCATAGAATTCTAATACTGCTTTTTGCGTATCAGGGATTTTTTGGCAACAGAGAGCACCACGAAACAGGAACATATTAAGGAATTCATCTATAAACTGACTACAGTTTTGCAAATGCCAAATGCTTACTTAAGGTATTTGATATTTCACAGAGCTGGTAAAAGGATTTTCTTTCTTTCTCTAGTTTCTTTCATTCTATTCATGCACTCGACCAGCTCCTTGGAAATCAAAACTTGCCAGGCCGCGTCACCTTTAATTTGTCTTAATTTCCAGAAATGCTCTTCCTGCATTAATAGTTAATGCTATATAGTATTTTTTAAATAGAAGGCAGATAAAAAGTATTCCTCTGAAGGATGAATCAGAACAATGGCAAAACTATAGTCAAAGATACTTTCTTTTATTTTGCCATGCACCTATCAAAAGGATTGAAATGATGTTTGTTCTTCTTTAGAGGTAATATATGTATTCTGCCAAGCCCAGGGCCTAGCATAGAGTGGACACTCACTAAATGGTAGTAATTTTTAAAAATACTTTTTAAGATATATTGGCAGAAAAAAATATTTGGCTCTTCTAAGAAAACTTTCATTTTTCATAAAATGAATAATTAGAATAATATATTTTCCCTTGTTTATCTATTTTATAGAACTGATAGAGATGCAGAACTAAACTTAGTGCTTAACTTCAACAATTATTTTAATACTTAATACATCTACTTCTAGTTTTTTTTACAACTGTAAAAAATTAGCGTCTCCTGTTACTTGGGTTTTAACATTTTGATCAGCTTCAGAATTTTTTTATTTTAGTGCTGAATGTTCAAAATATTTCAAATATTGCTCCTCCCTCTGTGGTGGCAGTGGACTGTGCAGGCTGGAGTCTTTCACACCAAGAGGGAGGAGCTGCTTAAACGGCCAGAAGAGCTGAAAGTGGAGCTGTCCCAGCTGCGGGCCACCAGAGTGACAGGCTGTGCAGCTTCCCAGCTCTCCCAACTGGATCCCAGTTGTTCGCAAACCCATCGCCAGTGTTCTCACCATCCCCAGCCAGACTCAGCAAGAGAACTCAGGAAATTCCACAAGGATAGAAGTACAAGCCCCTGGATCTGCGGCCCCAGAAGACATGTGCCAGGTGCCGCCGGCTGAACAAGCAGGAGGAGAACCTGAAGACCAAGATGCAGCAGCAGAAGGAGCAGTTGTACTGGCTGTAGGAGTCCATGGTCAAGGGCAGAGCATCCTCATCAATAAAACACAAACACACTGGAGACAACTGACAGAATGGGAGAAGATATTTGCAAATGACATATCAGATAAAGAGCTAGTATCCAAAATCTATAAAGAACTTATCAAACTCAACACCCAAAGAACAAATAATCCAATCAAGAAATGGGCAGAAGACATGAACAGACATTTTTCCAAAGAAGACATCCAAATGGCCAAAAGACACATGAAAGAGTGCTCAACATCGCTCGGCATCAGGGAAATCCAAATCAAAACCTCAACAAGATACCACCTCACACCAGTCAGAATGGCTAAAATTAACAAGTCAGGAAAGGACAGATGTTGGTGGGGATGCGGAGAAAGGGGAACCCTCGTCCACTGTTCGTAGGAATGCAAGCTGGTGCAGCCACTGTGGAAAACAGTATGGAGGCTTCTCAAAAAGTTGAAAATAGAGCTACCATACGACCCAGCAATTGCACTACTGGGTATTGACTCCAAAGATACAAATGTAGTGATCCAAAGGGGCACGTGTACCCCAATGTTTATAGCAGCAATGTCCATAATAGCCAAACTATGGAAAGAGCCTAGATGTCCATCAACAGATGAATGGATAAAGAAGATGTGGTGTATACACACACACACACACACACACACACACACACACACACACACACAGGAATATTATGCAGCCATCAAAAAAATGAAATCTTGCCATTTGCAATGACTTGGATGGAAGTAGAGGGTATTATGCTAAGGGAAATAAGGCAATCAGAGAAAGACAAGTATCATATAATCTCACTGATACGAGGAATTTGAGAAACAAGACAGAGAATCATAGGGGAAGGGAGGGAAAAATGAAACAAGACGAAACCAGAGAGGGAGACAAACCATAAGAGACTCTTAATCCCGGGAAACAAACTGAGGGTTGCTGGAGTGGAGGGGGGTGGGAGGGATGGGGTGGCTGGGTGATGGACATTGGGGAGGGTATGTACTATGGTGAGCACTGTGAATTGTGTAAGACTGATGAATCACAGACCTGCGCCCCTGAAACAATACATTATATGTTAATAAAAAAAATTTAAAAACTCACAAACACACTGGGAAAAAAATTCAAGTATTACAGGAAAAATAGTCTGGATAACCCATTTGTGCCCCCACTTAAAAAACAAAACAAAACAAAAAGCCAATGTTTTACCAGATTAAAAACTTTTTAAAAAAAGAGAATTCTGAGGGCACCTGGGTGGCTCAGATGGTTAAGCGTCTGCCTTCGGCTCAGGTCATGATCCCGAGGTCCTGGGATCGAGTCCCATATTGGGCTCCCTGCTTCTTGGGAGCCTGCTTCTCCCTCTGCCTCTCTCTCTTTCTCTCTGTCTCTCATGAATAAATAAATAAAATCTTTAAAAAAAAAAAAAAGAATTCTGAGAGAAGCAAAAATATTAACTTTTGCCATATTTTAACACTTCAAAGTGTCATGCTATATACATGGATATGTGAACAGAATTTGATGCATGTATGTCCTGATCCTGTTACTGCTGCTTCCTGCTGGGTGATCTTGGCAGTTAATCAACCCCTCTGTGCTTTTTTCCTTATCAGTAAAATTTTAAAAAATAACTCCTGTCATTCATAGTTGTAAGGATTTATAATAGTTTATGCAGCAAGCCTAAGACAAAGCCTGATATACATTAAATATTCCATAATTGGTGGCTGCTGAATTAATAATGAAACCAATAATATATGCCTTGGTTAGCCTCAGAAGTGTGCTGAACATGAGCCCCCAGAGGATCTCCAGTAGATTGAATTGAGCAAGAAAGTAATACTGGTAGCAAAACAAGTGGGTTCTTCCTTCCAAAGCGATTCTGGCTTGACTGGCATTCTCTCTGCTTGATAAAGCGGGGTGTGAGATGGAGACTTGACCTTATTTTTTATAGCAAGTTATTATGTATTGGTTTTTGTTTATATCAAATATAAAAAGTAATAACACTAAGAAAATAACACTGTATTATTTACATAGCTACACATTTTTTTGTAAGGAAGAGAGAAAAATACTTTAATGACTTATAATAATCACGGTGGACATGTTTTTCAGGCTGTGGGGTTGTTTCCTGTAACACCCTGGAATGATTATTTACTTTTGTCCAAAATCTGTCCTTGGTTAATTGCATAAAATTTCTGTTGATTACCTAAGAGGTGTGCTATGATTCCAAAAGGCTGAATTTTGCTCATAATGTAGTATACAAATTGAATCTGGAAATTATGCCTATTGGAGAATAGATACTGACTCAGATGGACTATAGCATGACTCCATGTAGAATTGCTTTCTCATCTGTTAAAGTTTCTGGTGTCATAGCCATAATTTTTTTGTTTTCTTTTGTTTTTGCTTTGGAGGAAGGTGATAATATGAGTCTCAGTATGTCAAGGCTGTATAGATCTACTAATATAACAATTAGACTTTGGTCTTCAACATTTTACAACTTCTTGAACTGGTAAAAATGAACTAAGCAGAGAATCGTGAGTTCATTGTGTATCAATTTTGACCTCTTTTGCTTTCTGTAGGAAAATATAAAACCAAACAAACAACTTTACCTGTCAGTTGGTCTTCATCTGTGAAAACAAAAATAAAGGAATAAAGGAACAACACCCGTCACATGTCCTGCATAGGTTCATACTAGCCAGAAAAGCACGCGTTTTACTGCAGTGTAGCTATAAAGTCTAGAAACACATCATGTTTGACTCTGTCAAGGCATCAAGTAATGACTGTACTTGACCTGCTTGGGAAGGGGTGCCCTGCCCTGGAGTGGTTAAGGGACTGGCGGGATGATGTCGGCCAGAGCTGCGATGGACTGTGTGGCTCTGTGAAGTGGCATGCGTACTTCCCAGACACGGAGCCATGCTTGTTTCTTCCAGTGTAGGCTAAAGGCACGGGTTTATTTAATGGATACTGAAGGCACGAATCATCGGAGACGATGCACTGCAGATGTGTGTGTATGTGTATGCGGGGATTGATGGCAGTGCTGCATTAGGTAACACTTGATTACCATTTTGTACACTGCAGTGGAATAGACATTGCTAATGAGGGAAATTCTTTGAACTTCATGTATGTTATTGAACACCCCATGGATTTTAATCCCATATCACCAAATAGGTATATTTGCCTGTGTTTCCAAAATGTATTGTTACCCTGTAGCTCTCTGGTCCCTGAGTGACACAGTGCCTCAGGTGCCCAAATGTCCTCGTTTGTCTGGGTCTGATGAGTTTCTCAGGATAAGGACTTATAGTTTGTTTTTTTTTTTAAAGATTTTATTTATTTATTTGACAGAGAGAGACAGCGAGAGAGGGAACACAAGCAGAGGGAGTGGGAGAGGGAGAAGCAGGCTTCCCGCGGAGCAGGGAGCCCGATGCGGGGCTCGATCCCAGGACCCTGGGATCATGACCCGAGCCGAAGGCAGACGCTTAATGACAGCCACCCAGGCGCCCCAGGACTTATAGTTTTAAAATTAGGAAAGTTCCTGAAAAGCTGGGTCAGTGGGTCACCCTAACAGTGACATACCAAGATGTGAAGAAGTTGGTCAATATGTGCCACCTTTAATACTAGTACAGGAAGTGTGAAATAAACCTAATGCTAATTTCTAATAATAATTTACACAACAGAGTAGTAGCCATGTTCTTCACCGGTGATTGCTCTGGGTCTCAGGAGTATTTTCATAATTTTCTCCTGCATAGTGTTTGTAACAAAGGACAGTGAGCAATAACTGCCAACCAGGATTTAATGGACCAGCTCAGCTACTCATCAAGTCCCAGCATGGAGCCAGAGAGGTGTGGTATATGAACAAAATCAGAATTAATCAGTTCTGTGAGGATTTTTTTTTTTTTTCTTTTTTTAAGAAGGGGGAGTGGGAGAGGGAGAAGCAGGCTTCCCGCTGAGCAGGGAGCCCGATGTGAGGCTTGATCCCAGGACCCTGGGATCATGACCCGAGCCGAAGGCAGACGCTTAACGACTGAGCCACCCAGGTGCCCCTGTAAGGATTTTTTTTTAAGAGTTTATTTATTTATTTGAGACAGAGAGAGAGGGCGCATGAGGGGTGGGAAGGGGTAGAGGCAGAGGGAGCAGACTCCCCACTGAGCAAGGTGCCCCACCTGGGGCTTGATCCCAGGACTGCGAGATCATGACCTGAGCCAAAGGCAGACACTTAACCGAGTGAACCACCCAGACACCCCTAGTCTGCGAGGATTTGTAAACCTTTTCCTCAGATTTAGAGGGACCTTTGTAGGAAATATTAAACTGGTTGGGCTGGAAGAAAGGGAGGTATAATCCACTGCAAAGAATCTTCCCGGCTTTGTGACTACGTCCTGTCTCTTTGATGCAGTTGTCTTAGTGAGCCCCAGAGAAACATAAGGGAAAGAGCATAGAGCTCTGGAGTCAGGCAGGAAAGGAATCCTACCTTTACAACTTCTTGGCTATGTAACCTTGATCAATTTACTTAACCTCTCTGAACGTCTGTGGCCCCATCTCTGAAATGAGAGATCCTGAGTCTAGGTCAGCTTCCTTTGTTATATACTCCCAGAGCATTATATTCCTTTTCATTAGAGCATAGAGTTTAGTATTGAATATTTGCTCAGTGTCAATCTCCCTGTGAACTCGGGGCGGGGGGGCATCTCCCTTTTCACATTAACTGTATTGCAGTGGGCACTCAAGTGCCGTTTTTTTTGTTGAATGGAGGAATGACAATTTTTTTGTGTGTGTGTGAGGATTACAAGAGATCACTTACGTATGAGGTTCCTGGAACCTTCTTTTCTTTCTCCCCCCAAAATCCCACCCAAATGCCTAATGTTCTGGTCTTGCTTCCATATTTGTAGAAGTAGTTTTAGTTAATAGATATTTTGTAAATATGTAGAGAAACCGAAAACCTAAAGATCAGATGGCATATCTGCATGTTCATCAGATCTGCATATTTGGCCGAAATGCCAATTTCTCTCCAGTTATTTTGGGGTAATATGTATGCAAACTTAGGTTCTGGCCAAGGAATTGTGACCATGGAGAACTGGTGGTTTATTTCCTCATGACTAGTGGTCTCTATTTCTGTGACGAGGATGAACTGACTACCAGCGATTTAGCTGAATTGCATACATTTTCAAATTATTTGTTTGTGCAAGTTTTGAGCCCGGTTATTACATCCTAGACAAGAATTGTGTCTGAGCAAGCAGTGAAAAGTGAGGACTGGCGGGAAGTTTATTTCATTTTATCCAATCAACTCAATATTTCAGCTGTATGTGATTTTCTGTCCAAATGATATAGTTGATTGCTTCAATTTTTTACTTCCTTCTGCATGTCTAGACACATCATTAGAACTGACAAAGAAGATGGAGAATTTAAGTGGCATGCCCATCTCCACAGCACCAGGACTTATGAGAAGGATAATCCCAGGGATTTATTCCTTTCTAAAACAATTCATAGAAAACAGGCCATACTGTTTCTTTGTACAAGGAACACTGTTCAGCTCACCACAAAGTTAATTTGGGACAGGTAATGCCAAATACAGTTATATCCTGTTTCTATCAGTGGGCTTAAATCATAATATCCTTTTAAGGAGTGCTTTAATTTTGTGTGTGTTTTTAAATAGTTATCTATATGTAACAATTCAAAGTTTTTCATGGTTTTTCTAAGTGATCCCTAGAAACCCACAGTGGATGGTGGACCCTCAGTATTGTTCTCCAGGGTAGGCTTATTGCTGTTGCCATTTCCTTGCCTCTCCACATACTCTGCTCTTCGTGAATATATTACTCTCAGCTATGCTTTCTTAAAGGTTGGAAGTAACGAGGAAATTAAAAACATACAAACCAAACAAATAAAATCTTGTGAATAATTATTTTATGCATAAACCTTGTAAGAATGCAAAATATAGTTGTCACTGACAAAAAAAATACTTGCGTTTTGCCACAAATGCCATTTTAGTTTTTACACAGTTGATACTGAAGGGAAGGGAGAATCTCTTCCTCTACCTGTTTTTGGCTATCTAGCTGGGGCCCTGTAAATCAGACTGGCGAAAGGCCGATTAACAAGAGAAAAACAAACAGATGTTTATTAACATATGCATCAAGCATGTATCACATGGGAGTACTAGAGATGAGTAACTCAGAGGTTTGGTTAGCATTTTAGCAAAGAAATAATACATTTTTAGAGAAGTGATAGGACAAAAGAAAAAGGACCTTGAGTCTCTAGGGGCAGCAAATTCTGGAAAGGCCAGTATGGGGAAAACTAATGGAAGGTAAGGGCTAGTTAGTGGTTTGTTACGCAGATTCCTCTAGTGCCATCTCTAATTGATAAGAGTCTAAAGTTGTCTCTGCTGATTACCTGTTGTTCTTCCTGGTGGAGAAGGGAGGAAGGGCACCTTTGTCAGTTTCTGTCCTTTTGTAGGCAAATAGGGAGAGGGCAGGGAGCTTTCCTTGTATCTGCTTTTCCTCAGTGGCCTTCAGCTCAGAATTATTCTTATGCCAAAGTGCCACATTTTGGAATGGTGTATTTTTCTACCCTACAATGTCATTGACCTATTCTTATGCTGCTTTTATTGCATGTGTGTTTGTTTTCTTTTCTTTTTTTCTTTTTAAAGATTTTATTTATTTATTTGAGAGAGAGAATGAGATAGAGAGAGCATGAGAGGGGGGAGGGTCAGAGGGAGAAGCAGACCCCCCCGCCGAGCAGGGAGCCCGATGCAGGACTCGATCCCGGGACTCCAGGATCATGACCTGAGCCGAAGGCAGTCGCTCAACCAACCGAGCCACCCAGGCGCCCCTGTTTTATTTTCTTTTTAAACTGTAAGATGAAACTGACAGAATTAAGGGCATATATAATAATCTCTATATAGCACTCATTGGCATATTCAGGGTTCAAATTAAGCATGTTTACTTTGTAGAGAACAATTATATGATATGATGTGAAAACTGCAAGTGACTTTTTTAAAATAGAAAAGCATACCAAGATCACCTCTTTTATTCACTGTATCAATTCATTCTTATGGTTTAGGACTAAATTTAAAAATAGTTTGGCAGGGGTGCCTGGGTGGCTTAGTTGGTTAAGCATCCAACTCTTAATTTCGGCTCAGGTCCTGGGATGGAGCCCCATGTGGAGCTCTGCCTCGGGATCCATGCTCAGCATGGAGTCTGCTTGTCCCTCTCCCTCTGCTCTACCCCCCTCCCCATAAATGAATGAATGAATAAATGAATGAATAAATGAATAAATAAATAAATAAATAAAATCTTAAAAAAACAGTTGGCAAATAAAATTTCTGGAATAAAAGCCTGGAAACGTTCAACTCTCCCAAGTCCCAACATTTTATAAACTACATGGAAGGACATATTATGACATATTTGCCCAGTGTTTTCCAACCGAATTTATTCTTTCCTTCAAAAACATTTACTGAGTACCTCCTATTTTTCAGGTACTAGTGCTGCACTGCCAATTTTAAGAATGGGAACTGAACAAGACCTTGCCCTAGCCCCAGGGGAGTTTACCATGAGTCATTCTTACACAATGTGATGGTGCTTTGATAAAGACAAGTCCAGTGTTGCCAACTAGTTCCCCTTAGAGGTAGATTCTTTGTCAAAGTAATGACTAGTGGGACAAATTAAAACTATGATCTTTGAGGTTAATCATGGCGGTGGGATAAGTGAGATCATGAAGGCATGTGATAGGAAGGATGTAGGTTGGGAGGCCACAGCCTTCCTAATCTGAAATCTTTTTTTTTTTTTTTTAAAGATTTTATTTGACAGAGAGGGAGAGCACAAGCAAGGGGAGCAGCAGGCAGAGGGAGAAGGAGAAGCAGGCTCCCCGCTGAGCAGGGAGCCTGATGCGGGGCTCGATCCCAGGACCCCGGGATCTGACCTGAGCCGAAGGCAGACGCTTAACTGACTGAGCCACCCAGGCGCCCCCCAAATCTGAAATCTTCTTAAGAGGATACTTTCCTGAGTTCTGGGAGGTACTTAGAGCCATGATAGAGAGGAGTTATGATGTGGATTTTCTGAAAAATCAAAAACAGATTTCTGGATCCCTTGCCGGGTCTTCTAGTGCTCCTTTATTACTCTGTCCTACACTTACCCATGATGTTTTCCTGTGCACAGGAATTCATTTGTATTTTAGCACTCATAAGATTTACATGAAAACAAAAAATGAAAACTACTTGCATTATTAGTTGCAAGCCCACGTATGTTGTTAGTGTCCCTGTGGTGCAGCCCATCTTTCCTTCATTCTTCATCAGTCTTTTTAACCATGTGGGTAGCTTTATCACAGGAGAGTTTTTGGTTAACTCTGAAGTCTGTATAGTCCTGTTGTCAAATATGGTGGTTCAAAACATCTGAGTTTGTCAAATTTGGGTCATCTAATGAAATCAGGTGATTTTCCCTCCTCTATAATCTCCTTATTAATTTCTTGGTAATGTTTCCAGGTATGTACATTTGAGCTAATTTTGGGAGAGAGAGAAAAATATTAGAAAACTTAAATGGCAATGAAACTTGAAAGGTTGAAATCTGAAGAAAATATCTTTCTTCACAAAAAGCTATAGACACTGTTTGAGGAATAATGATTTCTTACTCTCTGTCTTCTTTATGAGAAGAAATCTATGAATTCTATAGGAGGAATATAGGTAAAAGTTCTTGGAGAGTAACTTCTTCTAGGATGTTTAAAGACAGTGGAATTGGTTAATACAGAAATTTCTGTAATATCCTTTTTGATTTTTTAAATTAATATTTATACTCATGTGACTGGGTTGATGTATCTGTGTTCTATTTGGAAAGACAAGATGGCTTCTTAATGGACCTTTGGGACCTATTATTCCTTCTTCCATTATTGAAAATTTATCTCATGTGTTTTGTGACTTGGAACGTATATTAGCTCCTCTGAGCTTCTGTTTCTTGGGGCACCTGGGTGGCTCAGTTGTTAAGCGTCTGACTTTGATTTCAGCTCAGGTCATGATCTCAGGGTCATGAGATTGAGCCCCATGTGGGCTCCACATTCTGGGTGTGGAGCTTGCTTAAGATTCTTTCTCTCACTCTCTTTTTGCCCCCCCCCCTTGCTCTCTATCAAATAAATAAATGAATCTTTTTTTTTTTTTTTTAACTCATGTTTCTTCTTAAGCAAAATGAAGATAACCATAGCTCCTACCTTATAGGTCATGGTGAGGACTAAATAGGACAATGCTTGTAAGCCTCTAACTTAGCAAAATCACTGGCAGATGGTGAGCAATCCACAAATATGAATTATTATTTTAATTACTATTAATTAAGGAGACACTCCTTTCATAATCAGCAGGGCATGCATCTTTAATTTTTTTCACATTGGCCATGACTTGCATTTGTTGTCCACCTTTGGAACATTGACATACATTTATCTGTGTGTCTGCTGATTAGGGTAAATGGACATGTTCTGGTGGGAAAAGGTGCCAACAGGCACTTCTTAAAGATTAATGCAGTGGGCTAACTGGTTGCTCTGGCAAAACTCAGACAATAGCATTCTTGTTTTGGGGAGGGGGTCTCTTTATATGGGACCAGTGGAAGTGGCAGCAGATACCCCTGTCCACAGAAACAATGTCATTTTTTTATGTTCAGACTTATTTGCTATAAAGATGACCATATGGGAGGGAGGTTTTGTTCTATATATGTATATATATATCCTTCTATTCCTACTCTACCAAATGTTCAGGTGATATTTTGTGCTGGTTCAAACATTTTTTTCCTTCAAATTTGAAAGTTTCAATGTTTATAGTCTCTTATCAAGAGAAGCCAGGCAAGTCAGGCTACTCCTCCTGTGAGTGTCACATAGATGGGTGTGAATTATAGAACAGGGACCTGGGTAGCATTTTGAATGTTAGTCATCCTCAATAGCCAGAAGAGGATGGAATCAAAAGACAAGGACAAAACTGTATCTGAAGAAGTCATCCAAGATCAAAACTAGTCATGGCAAATTGGTCATCACTAAGGGGTGGGTTGCTGGTGGGGCAAGTATGGGGAATTTTCCAGAGTTCTATAGCTACAAGAAAAATCATAAAGCAGAAATGAGATGAGAGAGGTCAAGACATTGGTCATAAATAGGGATGGGTTGCCTGGAACTTTCTTTCATTGGGTGTTGATTGCATGATGTATGTGTGTGTCACTTGGGTCAGAGGCACAGGGTTTAAGGACCTCAATAATAGATTTTAAGCATGTATTCAATTTTATATCCTTTGAGTAATTAAAGTTATTCATCCTAATCTGGAGATGAAGTCACTGACTTCAGTGTTTCTTGCTTTTGAAAATTTGCCATACAGGACATGATTTCTGCTCCTTTTAAAAAGAGGGAATCCTCTCTTGAATACTCAATTCTATTTATCATAATAGAAGGAACAGACTGGAAATGAGAAAGAGAATGAGAAGAAAAGGAGGCATATAAATGGAAAATGTTTTAAATGTATGCATTATAGAATGTATCATAGAAATGAAAAATATGTATTGGAAGAACATCACCCAGATAGCTAAAGTCATTAGAGTATCTTACATTTATAGTATTTCTGGGACCAGCCGGACAGGAATTATACATCTACTTCTTTAGTCAGGAGAAAGAGCTTGGAAAAACCTAGGACCTTTCAACATCTGTAGAATTTTGAAATTTAAAAGTGATAAAGATTAAAAAGTTTCTTTCCCAATTAGTTTTGACTTTAGTTCAATAGACATGAATGGCACGCTTATAGTTTCACATGATACAGCATCCTGGTCTTTATTTTCTGCCCTGGTGCAAAAGAACAAAGATCAAGTCATACAAAATCTCAGCTCTTGCACCATGCAGTCATATTGTTGCTCCGGAAACTTGTCAGCATGAAGCATGTCTATGTTACGGCTAATGATTATTCTTGAGCAGAGTGTTAATACACATTAATTGCTGGGTCAAAGGTTATGCACATTAAAAAAAATACTTTTGATATATTATTTCAAGTGGTTTTTCAGAAAACTTATACCAATTTATATTCACACCAACACCTTCTATATGCCAGTCCCTACACTCTAGGAAACCCCAGTCCAACTCTTTATGTCTTAGGATATCAATCCTTTGTCTACCTTATGTCTTTAGAAATACTTTTCTAGTGTTTTAGCCTCCGTTGCTGTTCTGTTAGACTAGGTAAATCCTTGATGTTTATTTAAATTTCATAGTGTACCTCATGGTTTGAAAAGTGGTTAAAATTGTCCTCTTACTTGGATCAAACACAAGTTAGGGCTTATGTTTGTACTTATTAGTATTAAAATATGGTTACTTAATTTCAGATACTCAAATTCCATCTGGTTGGTTGGCTGGACCATTCATTCATTCATTCATTTCATCAAGCATTTATTGAGTACCCTAAAGGTTTTCTACTTGTTAGATATATATAGTTAGGTCAAACATGATTCTAACTCTGAGGAAGCCGATAGACAAATAAATGCATAATTATAGTTTAAATTACAGAATGAAAGTGTTATGATATCAGAATGCACAGAATAGTTTGCTAACACAGGGTAAGGAAATCTCTAATGAGATAAAATACTCAAGGAAGGCACTTGGGCCATTTTGAAAATTTAGTGTTTGGTGGATATAGGCATCAAAGGGATTTCTCTATAGAAGGAACAGTATGAGTGAAGGTGCAGAGACATGATACACATTGAAATATTTGGGAAATATTTTTGTGCTCAGTGTTTTTGTTTGTCTGGATCAAAAAGTGTTGGAGAATCGTGGGAGGGAAGCTAGCGAAGAAGTTGGGGCCAGGATAAAATGGGCCTTTTGTGGACTAAATTAAGAATGTTGAATTTTACCTTGAAAATTTTGGGGGGAAGAGGGAAAGGAACAGAATTGCAGAGGGAACAGTGGGGACTTTGCTTGCAGTGTTGTTGTTTTCAAGAAATTTTAGATTTAGAGTAGAATTGCAAAAAGGAGAGTCCCCACATGCCTTTTAACTAGCTTTGCTTAAATAACACCTAACCATAGAACATTTATCTAAACTAAGAAGTTAACCTTGGTAC
This sequence comes from Leptonychotes weddellii, assembly GCF_054177405.1. Classification (NCBI taxonomy): domain Eukaryota; kingdom Metazoa; phylum Chordata; class Mammalia; order Carnivora; family Phocidae; genus Leptonychotes; species Leptonychotes weddellii. The sequence continues at coordinate 18,769,860 of NC_138381.1, read as the reverse complement.
AATCCTATTGATTAAAGAACAGAACTTTATATGATTTCACCAGTTTTTTTACCAATGTTCCTTGTCTCAGAATCCAATCTGGGATTCTCCATGTCTTTAGCTGTTACATTGCCTTAGTCTGTGATAGTTCCTCTGTTTTTCCTTGTCTCTCATGACCTTAATATTTTGGAGGAATACTGGTCAATTATTTTTTAGAATGTTCCTCAGTTTGAATTTATCTGTTGTTTTCTCATGATTAGATTGAGGTTATGCATTATTGGGAAGGCTAACTCAGAAGTGACGTTCTCTATCACATCAGGGTGTACATTGATTTTTTTTTTTAAACTCGTATCTGGTGATATTAACTTTAATCAGTTGGCTAAAGCAGTGCCTGCCAGGATTCCTTACCATAAGGAGTTGCCTTTGTAATTACTATATATTTTGGGAGTGTCAACTAAAAATCTGGAAGAAAAGCTTCTTGGAGATTTGGCTATATCTAAGAAATGGTATCGCTATTATTATTATTATTAAGAGACTATGCTTTCTGAGCTGGTAGTCTCTATCTCATTAAAGCTTGAGGCTTTCTTGACAGATCAATAATAATTCAGACATTATTGCTCTTTGAAGACTAATCCAGCCTCTTCTTTGATATACATTGTGACATAGCCCACGTGCACTTATTATATCAAAGGTCACCTAGATCTTTAACCCCCAGCCCCTCTCTCTTTCTCAAATGTCTCTTCCCCTCAATATATACATTCATTTTCTCAGGTCTTTTCCACATTAAAGGAAGTTATACACAAAAACCCCTCAAAAATCTCCTTTGACCTTGTGACTGTCTTCCTAGTAACCACCCTTTCCACATACTTCTTTGGTAGTCAAGCTTCCAGAATATATAATTTATACTCTATGCCCACTTTCTGTAATCAGCCCAGCCCATAGCATTCTAGCTTTGTTCCATCAAATAATTAACATAATTCTTATTAGAGTCATCACAACCTTTCATTTGACACTTTTCAGTAATTACCTTACTTTACTTCCTGCGACATTTGACTTGTTGACCACGACCTCATTCCTGAAATGCTTTTGTCTTTCTTGGCTACATGGACAATAACACTCTCTCTGAGTTTTCTTGTGGACTTCTGTCTGTGGACAGCTGTCTTTGGACAGTTACTGCTTCTATTTCAATTATCCTGGAATTTAGAGTCCTTTCTGAGGATAATAGCATCTTGGTGTTGGATGTTATCTTATTTGAAGAATTCAAAGGTTTTTATTTTTCAGTTTTATTTAGATAAATATACATTATTAGAATATTCATATTTTACTTGATAATGTACATTAGAATTTCATAAAATATGCAATAAGAATTCTTTAAACTACTTAAATAATGGTCATGAAAGGTAGACTTGACCTTATACCATTAAGTGAGGTCAGTGGATAGACTTTTCTACCTTTACCTCAAATTAATTGAGTAAGCCTAGATTTTTGATGTTAGACCATTTACGTATGAGAATTCCAAGGATATTAGCAACAAAAAGATAACAAGAGCATACATATCATTAAGATATGTATGCTTATTAAGAAAATTAAGAAATTTTTGAAGTAATTTTTCAGGTACATTGCTTAACCTATTATGAAGGTAAATTAAGTTGGATGCAACTAGTTACAGGCCCTTTATTTCAGAGCACTTCATACATTATTTCACCATTATTTATTTGGTAAAATAATGGTTAAATTCCAGTTAATTGTCTCAGTTTTTCTTAGACAAAGAAAATCCATGTAAATAAAAGTACATTAAATGAAAAAACCACTGAAAAGCACACAACACTCAAGTAAATGTAAAGTTAAAATATGAAACAATGTAGTTTTCTAAGATTTAAAAATGATTTTAGTGAAATATTAATAAGTGCCCAAGTGAAGAGAAGAAAACCCTTCTGGTTTTTGAACTATTTAAAATTCAAAAGAATTGAAAATTATTTCAGGTTTAGTGCAGTCAAATCTTTGCACAGGTCTTTGCCTGGATAAAATGAGACTATTAGTAAACATAATATTAGGGAACAATTATTTAAACCACCCTTGAGTGAGCCATAGTTGTTTTATTTAATGGGAAACTTTTTGTCTCCTTCCTTTTATTTCTTGCTGAAGGAGTGCCAGAAACCATTTAGGAGTATTCAGTGAAGTAAAATGAAAAATAAGCAAAAAGGAATAAAGAAACAGAGAGATAAGGAAACATGTCTGGTCTTCAAAATGCAAGTCTATTTGGAAAATAGTATTTTTCATTTTGCCAAGCATTTGTTGAGGTTCAAATAAGTAGTGGAATAAAAGTCTTGTCTTGGGAAGAAGTGGCACTTGCTTTAGGAAAATTAAAATATTGAGGTCCCATTATATACTTTCATTCAGAGTGCATTTTTCTATTTAAAAACTTTTAAATTTATTTTTTAAAATAAAAATTGTACATATTTAAGTGTAAAATATGTTTTGATAAACAGATATTGATTACTATAGTCAAACTAACATATCCATCTCCTCAACATAATCATTTTTTTCCTGTGTGATGAGGAACATCTATTTTCTTAGCAAATTTCCAGTATACAATACATTATTATTAACTATAGTCACCATGCTGTACATTATTAGATCTCTAGAACTTATTCATCCTTCATAACTACAACTTTGTACCCTTTGACAAACATCTCTCCATTTCCCCTACCTCCCCTCCCCCCCTGTGAATTTGATTTTTTAGTTTCCCTGTCTAAGTGAGGTCATGCAGTATTTTTCTTTCTGTGTCTGGCTTATTTCACTTAGCTTAATATTCTCAAGATTCATCCATGGTGTCACTAATGTCATGATTTTCATCTTTATTATGACTGAATAGTATTCCATTGTGTGTATATACCACATTTTCTTTATCTATTCATCCACTGATGGACACCTCGGTTGTTCTTTTATCTTGGCTATGGTGGATTATGCTGCAGTGAACATGAGAGTGTGTCTCTCTGAGGTACTGATTTCCTTTCTAGTGTTCAGTACAACTGTTACTAAACATTTTTCAGAACTCGCTATGGCAGGGATGTCAGCCACCATTACTTGTTGTTTGGCAGAGACTAGAGGATGCAGACTAGTGGTAAAGCTTCATAGTGGAAAAAAGGGAAGGTCTTAGGTATGCCCTGATTGGAGGCTGTTGGCTTGGGGAAGCTGGAGGTGGACCAGTTAGAAGTAGGTCATCTTATGTAGTTGGCTTGGGGAGCATATTTGGTTTTCTCTTGGTCCTAAGTTGGAAGAGGAGACAAAAATTAGGAAAGCTATTAGTCATTGACCAACACCTGACCATTCTAGGCCCAATGTGGTTTGTCTTCCCTGGCTAGTTGCTGCTGGAGGTTGTAGGTCAGAGTTCTGTTGTCACATATGGTCTGGCCATGGTCCAGTTTAGAGTCAATCTTTCAATTTAGTGCACCTCAAATATGTAACAGTTTGAGAGCCTCATTTGATTTTTGCCCCTAAATTTTATCTCCAGTACCAGATGTATGGTGGTTGCTTAATAAATATTTGTGGGATGGTGAGGAATGGGAATAGTAGAGGGCTGAAGTCCTATCTTTGCTGCACCCCAAGACTGCTATCCATTGCAATAGCCACTAGCCACGCATAGCTTTTGAGCACCTGAAATGTAGCTAGTCTGACCTAGTGGTAGAATAAACACCAAGTGTCCAAGACTTCCTATGAATGAAAGAATGTAAATTATCTCATTGTCAATTTAAAAAATATTTATTAAATGTTCAAATGATAATGTTTTGGATATGTTAGCTTAAATAAATAAATTAATTTCACTGTCTTTGTGGCTACTAGAAAATCTAAGATTACATGTGTGGCTTGGGTTATATTTCTACTGGCCAATGTTGACCCACGGTAACCTTTTTATGTGTACATTTCCTCTTCAATAAAATAAGGCAACTAATTTCTATAGCATGTTCCTTTTCCATTGCCTCAATATAAAGGTATTTGAAAAGGCTGGAAACAAATTTGTGTATTCATTTATTCATTCATCAAAATATGTTGTGTTTGCTATGTCCCAGACGATAAGCTAGGGGTTGCTCACTCTTAATGTTTGACAGTTTGGGGATTGAGAGGCTTAAAAGGAGATTTGTTTGGTAGGCATATAAAACTACTTGAACCCAAGAAAATTTCATGGGAAAATGCTCCTGCAGCCTAATTCTCACAATTATGTATTGATAATGAAATAAACCACTTCTCTAAAAAAAAGTAAAACCAACACCAAGAATATCTGAAAATTCACTTCAGGAAGATCTTTGTTTATACATTTCCATGAACCAGTCCCCCTCACCCCCACACACACTTACAAGCTTTATGACCTTGATAAACCCCTGAACCCTGTGGGAATCACAGTCTCCTCCCCCCATAAATTGGGTTTACCTCACGAGATTGCTCTGAGGCTCAAACTAGATAATATGTGTGAAAAACCAATATAAATATGAAGGCTAATTATGTTTATTATTGGAAACAATTATGGCCATTAGGTTAAAGTGAGGTCCCCAGTGAGCAGTTTGGGGACTCATGAAATAATTTTTAGCTTGTATAGATTCTAATAGAACTAGAAGAAGCCAAATAAAGAGGTATAAATATGCAAAGCATAATATATGATACTAAGATCTAACATTTTACATGCTTCCAGATCATTTTTTAAAAATGCCTTCAGGATTTAAGTGAACCAATGGATAATAGATAGCTCCAGGGAAGAAACTGCTTCCAGGCTGCATTTTTAAATTAAAGGTATGGCCTAAGGTCTTATTCTTTGTGGGACTCAAAATGAAAAAAGAAAATCAATGCTCCTTGTTAACTCTAGTGGCATTTTGATAAATTTTGGTTATCTCTCTTCACCTAGCCATATAAAGATAATTAAATCCTTGGTTATAACACTAGATTACCAAAGGGTAGATGTAAATGCCTAGTCCAGAGCTATGTAAATTGAGTAGCCTCCTTCTAGGTTTCCATGATCCAGTATGGTAGCCCCAAGCTATGTAAGTCTACTGAACACTTGATATGTGGCTGGACTGAATTGTGATGTGTAGTAAGTGTAAAGTACCCACCGTATTTTGAAGATTTAGTATGAAACAGAAGAATGCAAAATATTTCACTAGTGATTTTTAAAAATTGATTACATATCGAAATATTTTTGGACATGTTGAATTAAGTAAAATCTATTAAAACTAATTTTACTTTTCTTTTTTTTTTTTGGAATGTGGCTTCTAAAAAATTTGAAGTTAGATATGTGCCTCACATTTGTGGCTCGCATTATATATCTACTGGAGAGCGCACCCCAAGACCCTCCCTAGTGTGATTTAAAAGTTCATGTCCTTGTCTACATGGATTTTGGAATCCATTTCCTCTCCGCACATCCATCCTTTCTATTCCTTTCTTCCAGAAGGCATTAAGTAAGCTTCCAAAGCAGAAATCTAGGTAAATTACTTGGAAATAAAGGCACCAAACATTCTTTCTTCCTGTCTTTTAGGTTTTCTTACTCTTTCTTTCTTCCCCCTTGGTTGGAGAAGAGACAAACTTCGGTCACAAATGACTTGGACAGAGTTCCTGTCAAAATTCCTTCAGTTAACAAATAGTTGGAAACCATAAGGTGATTTCTCTTTGCCAGTCATGGTGAAAGGTTTAGTTTGAGGTGATGTATATGCTCATATGTGCAATAAACACAATTTGTTAGTGTTTTTTTAGGGACTAATTTTCTCTTCCACCAGTGCCACTTATGTACCTTGTCTGACCACAAATCTACACCAAGAAGGAAGGCTCATGACATAAATAGATTTAAAGGCTTTTTCTTCCCGTGTGCTCTCTCTCCCCCTTTGCTGGGAAAAAGCAATGAAAGTCAGAGAAGAGCCCAGATTTATGAGATCATGTTTAAAAGTTATCAGAAGGAAGAAAGATATTCAAGATTCTTTAGAATTCCTGAAAGTAAAATTCTTAGTTTATAGGATTTTGTGCATATCATGTGTCAGGAAAGGTGGTAAGCATTGATAACACGGACAAAAATTGTTTTCCTCATTTAACTTATATTCTAAAGTGAATACATAGGCAATAAATAAAGTGTTAAAGTGTAGTTTTCAAGAGGGCCGTATATAAAATGGACATGTGTCAGAGATTGTATTCAACTCATTAATTAATAAGGGAACAAGTAAGATGTTAAAAAAAACTTTAAAGATCATTGAGAAGTTAGGTAGTTAGAGCCAATGTTAGGACAAGGTTGCTGGATTAGATACAAAACTGGTTAATGACCAAGGGGGACATAAACTATAAACTTTGGTTTTATGTGTTCCTCCAGACATCCACTGGATGTGATTTACATCTTTACCAGATAAAGATCTTCAAGCTGACCTCTGCTTCTACAAAATTTTGAAATAGCCTGTATGGTAGAGAAGTAAAGCTCAGCACTGCATTAAAAGAACACCCCAAAATCTTTTGGCTACTTCCAAGTTTTGGATAATTTTCCAAGACAAGTAGCTAAGTAAAATAATATAGTATTTTGGATGGTGTTAATTGCTTTAGGGAAAAATAAAGCAGATAAGCAAATGACTGGGTATGTGTATGTATGTGTTTGTGTGTCCAGTTTATTTATTTATTTATTTATTAAAGGTTTTATTTATTTGAGAGAGAGAGAGTGCGAGTATGAGCGGGGAGGAGAGTGGCAGAGGGAGAAGTAGACTCCCCGCTGAGCAGGGAGCCAGACACAGTGCTTGATGCAGGGCTCATCCCAGGACCCATGAGATCATGACCTGAGCTGAAGGCAGCTGCTTAACGGACTGAGCCACTCAGGCGCCCCATGTGTGTTCAGTTTTAAATTAGGAGGTCAGAGAAAATGTCTTTGAGAAATTGACCTTTGAATAAAGAACTGAAGGAAGTGAGAAAGTAATACGTATATCTGGTGGGAAATGATGCCAAGTAGCAGAACAGTGAGTACACCGTCCCTGAGAGGGGAATGTGATTGGCATGATCTCAGAGCATCAGGGAAGCCAGTGTGGATGGAGTTGAGTGAGTGTCTGGGAAAAAGCGTAGGAGCAGTGATCAAAGAATTTATGGTAGAGGGTGGATCAGATCCCGTAGAGCCTTGTTGATGATTACATTGTTTGAAATGGTCCCTGAGTGCATGCTGAAGTGCTGCCCAGTGTTCTTTTTTTAAATTTTTTTTTTAAAGATTTTATTTATGTATTTGACAGAGAGAGAAAGATTGCGAGAGAGGGAACACAAGCAGGGGGAGTGGGAGAGGGAGAAGCAGGCTTCCCGCTGAGCAGGGAGCCCGATGCAGGGCTGGATCCCAGGACCCTGGGACCATGACCTGAGCTGAAGGCAGACGCTTAACAACTGAGTCACCCAGGCACCCCACTGCCCAGTGTTCTTAAGCTCAAGATAGCTGTGATATGCTTTATAGAGAAAATGTATGTGTTCGATAAACTTGTTTAGACATGACTTATAGTGCTGTGGGCCATAAGTTTGATGTTAATAAATCAACAATACATAATACATAAGATGTCTTTAAACAGAAACATACATAAAACAAGGTTAGGTGTTGGACATTTGGAGAAACTATTGTGACTAGAGGCTTGCGGAAACCTAATCCTTTATTTCTTCTAGCGCAGTGGTTCAGTATTTGCTAATTCAGTGTTTGCAGTTACATTATAGAACATAACTCCTGCAAATAACAATAATTGACTGTGTGCTGTTTATATTTCCAGGGCCTAAAGAATGTAAATCTCAATGTATGTTTATTTAGTGGATCAGTCAGTAGCTGCTGGATATTTGCCAAGTCAATGAAACCTAGGGACGTGGGACAAGATGCGCAGCAGGGAAGAGCTCCATTAGGCCCTGGCTCGGGGGTCTGTCTGTTGGCCAGGGTGGTCACTGCGTGTCGGGGAGGCCCCGGATGACTAGCCAGGTGAGTCCTCTCCCGTGCAGCACGGAGACAACCCAGGACACAACCGTGAACCCGTGGTAGGAAGGTGGAAATGACTCTAGCTGGGTTCTGCTACTTTTTTAAATGTGTAACTTAGAGAAAATCATTTTGCCTCTTTCGCTGCTGTGTAAGGCCCAGGGACTGAGAATGAGAAGAGAAGTTTCTGGCTCTTCCTGGGCTGCAACAAAGGCTTAAACCCCACATCATATTCTTTCCATGATGCCCGAATGCAGAAATACAAATAACCACAGACATTTCAGTGTATGAATTCCACCTTCAGCTGCATGCAGACTGTCTCACTGACGGTTCTGCCGAACACGTGTTCTGGTCGGACCTTGTGACACAGAAGGGCCTGCTTCTCCGGCCCTTGTGGTGAGATCTGCATGGTGCTTTCAGTCACATTCAGCTTGAAGTTTGTAGTTTAGGTCAAATGAAATATTTTCAGAGCTCAGTACGTATCCCCAAAACAGCAATAAATCACTCAGAAAGTTATGTGCTCATTTGCACATGGCTTCAAATTACTGATTTAGCCAGCTGAGGGCACGCATTATGGTTTTTCAGCATATGATTTTTTTTATTTCTGGTGTTCTGATCATCCAGTAATTAGCAGATACAGATGAAATTACAAGCTGCTGCCATTGCCTCAAATGGTCAGGTTTTCAGGATGCCAACTCCCAGCTCCTCTGGAGTTGACATAAATATTATGGAAGCAAAAAATTATAGTCATTTGCAGGGAAATCATGTGTTTAATTGCCAAGCGAAGCAGAGGAAAAATAGCAGAAGCACACATCATGTATCAGTTAATGTGAGCGCATTATTGCATGTTGCAAAGGGGTCTAAAAGGACTTTTCAAAAGCAAGATGAAAACAAAACTATTCTAAAAAAATGCCATCTGTGAAGCCTCCAGATATGTCTGACTGGCTCATTTCCTTTCAAAAATAGTCCCTGCATTCCAAAAGCTGTTAATAATGAAGGGAAATAACCATGGAATAAAAATGGACCATGGCTGATGGAGTGGGACTTAATGTAAGGAGTTGCTATTGAGATAAACATGGAGAGGAATATTCTGCAGACACATATTGTGCAGATATTTCAGTGTTTGCTGCAGATGGCACTTTAACACAACGTAAGACTCCTCAGATCCGCCACGCTGGTGGATTATTTTGACAATACCAAACTCAGAATTTACTTTTAAACATTTATTCCTAAATAAATGTTATTTACTAAAAAAATTATTGTTTTTCTTCCTATTTCTCCCCCTTTTTTTTGGTGGACTTGTCATCATGGGAAAGATAATTGATAACCATGAAAAGTTTTATAGGACGCCAAAAATTAATTTAACTTAGAAATACTGTTATTATATTTTTGTATTGGATAGACAACCATGACCACAGAAGACTTAACCTAATAATCTGTAACGTGTTTTATTCCTTTTTTAAAATTACTAAGTCAAATACTTCATGTTTTCTAAAAGCAAAGATAAAGCTCTTACAGGTTCTATCTCTGCCGAGTGATCAGCATAGTATAGTGGTCAAGGTCACAAACTCTGGAGTCAGATTTTCTGGTTTTGATTTCTGTTCTGTCACTTAACAGCATGTGAACTTGGACAAGTGTTACACTTATGTGTACACCCTAGTGTCTTCATCTATAAGATAGAGATAACACCAGTACCTACCTTGTAGGTGTTGAGAACTACATGAGACAATATGCATGAGGCAGTTGTTAGTCTGTTCCCTGGCATATGTGACACACTCAAGAACTGCTAGTTCTCACTATTAACTTAAATAGCAGCTGGACATTCTAGCATGCAGCCAGAAGCTAAGTGGTGACATTTTTGGTTCCATAATGATTTTAGGTAAGGTGATGAAAAGAGCTGTTATATCCTGAGAGTCTATTACTGTTCTAAGCCCCTGATTTTGTCTTATATAATCTCCACAATAAACATAGGATGTAGGTATTATCATCCCATTTTATAGATGAGGAAATTAAGGTTGATTAAGGCTATCAATCATGACTTTTGAAAACAAAATAATAACCAGTGTTTATTGAGTGATAGCTGTGTGCCAGGCACTGTTCAGTTTAAATTGGACTCTTTCTCACTCACTCCTCACAACAATCTAGTGGTAAGTATCAATATCTTAATATCAGCATTCACATATGAAGGAACATAGGGAGATTAAGGAACTTATATAAAAACACATAACTAAAAAGTGTCATAAATAAGATTTTATTCCATCAGTTTGACTCAGAATCCTGTTCTTAACTACTATGCTGAAAGAAAAAGAATTCACAGCCATGTAAAAAATAAATAAAGGCAGAAATGTGGGCAAAGTATATAAACAGACAATTTACACTGGAAGAAATAACAAATGGCTAATGTCCATATGATACTGCTATTGCCAATTTCTCTAAAAAAGACACATAAATTTAAATTACAATGAGATAGGCTTTTATACCTATTGTATTCGCCAAATATGAAAAGATTGACACCATTGTTGATACAAACTTGATAGAGGTCAGTTTGGTAGAACCTATGAAAAATGGGAAATGCATACACCCTTTAATCTTGCAATTCAGCTTAATAGAAACCTAACTTAAAGAAATAGTCACACAAATATGTATGTGAATACTTGTACAAAGATTTTCATTGTATCATTATTTGTAACAGTGGAAAATTGAAAACAACTGAAGTAAGTCAGCAGGGGAATGCTTTAATAAATTATAGTTTTTCCATACTTTTGAATATTATGTAGCCACTCAAAATACAGGAATGAAATAGATTTATATGAAATGTTATAAAGAAATCTGCAACATTCTGTGCATGGTAAAAACCAAGTTGCGTTATGTTATATATTTGGTATAGTTAAATTAAGTAGTTAAATTTGAGGGAGGAGTCTATTCATTTACCTTCTCTATTTGTATGTTCATAGAAAAATCCTAGAATAAAATACATAAAATATTAACATAGTTATGTATTAGGAGTATTCATGAAAATTTACGAGAGATTTTAATTTTACTTTAACGCTTTGGTATTATTTAAAATACATTATAATGGGCATGTCCCATTATAATGTAAATAGTGAAGTAAAAGTATAATGTAAAAATAAAGTAACAAAGAAAAAGGGAAGTAAGAATTATACCAAATGTAGATAGCTTGTACTGGCAGAACTATAGTTCAAACCAAGTCCTATGTGACTTCAAAGTTACCGGTGTTCTCCACTATTCCGTTATTCAGGATAACATAGAGCATTACTGAACATTGCTCCTTTTCTGTATATAATATATAATTATTCATACTTTGTTTTCCTAGAGACTTATATGTTACTTATGTATTACTCCTTATATATATCAGGAAGGAGATGAGACTTTGTTTTCCAGCTTCTTTTTTATTTTATTTTATTATGTTAGTCACCATACATTACATCATTAGTTTTTGATGTAGTGTTCCATGATTCATTGTTTGCGTATAACACCCAGTGTTCCATGCAGTACGTGCCCTCCTTAATACCCATCACCAGGCTAATGCATCCCCCTCGCCCCCTCCCCTCTAAAACCCTCAGTTTGTTTCTCAGAGTACGTAGTCTCTCACAGTTTGTCTCTCCCTCCGATTTCCCCCCTTCATTTTTCCCTTCCTACTATCTTCTTCTTCTTCTTCTTTTTTTTTTTTAAGATAATAATGTATTATTTGTTTCAGAGGTACAGGTCTTGATTCATCAGTCTTACACAATTCACAGTGCTCACCATAGCACATAGCCTTCCCAATGTCCATTCCCCAGCCACCCCATCCCTCCCACCCCCTTCACTCCAGCAACCCTCAGTTTGTTTCCTGAGATTAAGAGTCTCTTATGGTTTGTCTCCCTCTCTGGTTTCATCTTGTTTCATTTTTTCCTCCCTTCCCCTATGATCCTCTGTCTTGTTTCTCAAATTCCTCATATCAGTGAGATCGTATACTTGTTTTTCTCTGACTGACTTATTTTGCTTAGCATAATACCCTCTAATTCCATCCACGTTGTTGCAAATGGCAAGATTTCATTTTTTTTGATGGATGCATAATATTCCATTTATATATGCCAGATCTTCTTTATCCATTCATCTGTTGATGGACATCTTGGCTCTTTCCAGCTTATTTTCAATTCTAGATTCATATGAGATTTTGACCATGCAGTGGAATGGGACAGGGTAACACTTTCAGGTGAGAGCTAAAACAATTCTGCTTCTTTCTTATGTACACTCAGATGATGATAAGTTTATAGATCTTTAGTAAGTACTTACCTATACTTTGCCTAAATTTATGAATGGTAATTGAGGTAATAATTCTCCCCATGACTTCTTCACAAAGATAGTACTAGAATATTAAAATGGAGTGTCAGCCAAGACTTTAAGATAAAGAATATTGGGTGTTAGGGGTTGAATTCTTTCTTCCCTCAGTTCATATGTTGAAGTCTGTACCTCAGAATGTGATCTTATTTGGAACTAGAGTTATTGCAGATGTAATTAGTTAAGATAAAGTCATACTGGTGTAGGGTGAGGCTCTAATCCATTACGACTGATGTCCTTATTAAAAGGTGGTATTTGTACACAGACACACACACAGAGCCCCATGTGAAAATGGAAGCAGAGACTTGGATGAAGCCAAGCCGAGAACACCGAAGATTGCCTGCAAACTACTAAGAAGCCAGGGGAGGGGCATGGAATAGATTTTTCCTCACATCACTCAGATGGAACCAACCCTCCCAACACCTGATCTCAAACAAACTTCTAGCCTCAACTGTAAGACAATAAATTTATCTTGTTTAAGCCACTCAGTTTGTGGTCCTTTGTTATGGCCGCCCTGCAAACGAGTACATTGGATTTTAAAGTAAGTTGTGGGAGAAATCAATCAGAGTGGAAATTCATTTGCTGAGTCAAGTGTCTGGTAGGTGAGAAGTCCCAGGAATGTGGGCAGTAGAATGTAGGCAGAGCTCACACTAATTGCCAAAGAGGGAAGGTGTCAGATTCCATTATATGCCAGCCCAAAATGTGTGAAGCCATCGTGTAGCAGTGCCTGTCAAGAATTTCTTTGCTCCCCTTGCCTTCTCTCCTCACAGGAGAGAGGTTGAGAAAGAGAGAAATAGCTGACTTCATTCTACCTCCACCTGCTGCAGCCCTCCTCCTTTAGCCAGCCTTGCCTGGGAGGCGGGGAGAAAAGGATTTAACTTTGTATCACATTTAGAGTTTGTATCACAAATATTCTGATTTCCGCAGTTCTCATCATTGGACGTGCATTGAAATCACCTGGGAGTTTAAAATACATGGACTCCCTGAGTACCACCTCCAGAGATGCTTATGTAACTGAGGTGGGATACAGCCCGAACAGGCAAGTTTTAAAAGCTCTTCCGGTGATTTTAATATGCAGCCAAGGATGAGAACCACTGCTAGCTTGCAGGCCCACTGTAATTAAAATATAGTCTTCAGTATTTCCAAAGTTGACAAGTTGAGTTCCAAAGACATAGAAAACGTAGTGCTTAAGTGTCATTTTGATTCCTTCTTGGGCTCACAGGTTTTCTAGGACCATTTTAAGATCTTATTCCAAGGGCATTTATGCTCTTGGAGTTCACAGCCCACCTCATATCAAACATATTAAAATGCAGCCCCATCCCACATTAACTATAATTGATTCATGATTACATGAGTCATATTGTGCTAATTGTTAATATATTAATTTTTAAGTGTTAGTTGAAAATGTGGAAGCCATTTAGGGCCGTTGGGACCAGGTCTCAAACATCATTATAGACTCCTGCACTTTCTTGGCATTGATGGATAACAGAGTCAGAGCCCTCAGCACAACCCTCTGGAGGACAAGTGGAGAACAAAGAAGGGACTCTTGTTTACCTGCACTGTCTCGATGCAGCATAATGAATTTGCACCCTGCATCTGAATCTTTGAGCATGTTCCTGACTCAATCTCAGATGTTGTGCTCATTCAAAGCCCCAGCTAGGTAAGCTAGCAGGCTTGGCTGCTGCGAAGTGTGGATGAAGACATGAGTCTTGCCATTGCCAGCTCACTTGAAGACAACAGAGTTCTTTGCTGCAAAGCTGGCCTGGCAGCTACTTACAGAACTCTATAACGTGTCTGTGCAGGAATAGTAACTGTCTCCCTCTGACTGCCAGCCAGTGATGACAGAAGAGCTTCCACCGTAATAGCTGTAAGACACATCTCCCAGCAGCTGGCCCTGCTCAGTCAGCCAGGGCAGACCACTGGCCAAGAGAGCACTGTCTCAGGGTATAGAGGGATGGAGGGATTCCTTTGCCTTGGTCCTTGCTTACTTTGACTCCCACCCTTAATTCTGTTGGGGCTGACTAGTAATTCAGGAAGCAGCACTTAGGTAAGGAGTTGGTAGCTTCCACAGAGAATTTATGAAGACCAAAGCCTCACAAACCAGGATAGATTTCCTAATTCTACTATCAGTGACACTGTTGGGAGTGAGATTGTTCCTTCTCATGAGGTTATATAGCTTAGTCTCCATGATTATTTCCCCTTCAGTCCTGTACCTGATCATCATTTTAACCTACTTTCAATCATGGAAATATGCTGGAGAACAGACAGTTTACTAAATAAGAAACCCGCAAAGTTAATAAGTATATAAAGAGATATTCAAAATCATGACTAATCAGAGAAGAAAGGCAAATTAAAACAATATAAAGAGTTATAACAATATGAAGAGGTATAAATAATATAAAGAGGTATAAAGAGTTATACCAGAGATTCCCACCCCTGGTTGTGCATTAGAATCACCTGGAAAGATTTTTAAAAACTCAACACCCAAGCTCCACCCTAAGAGATTCAAATCTAAACTGTGTCGGTGGGGCGTGAGCCTTGGTTTTATTTAAAAGTTCTCAAGGTGTTTCCCCAGGTATTGCACTGAATTGAAGGCCTATTGCAATGGCAAAAAGTACAAAGCTAGGTCGGTGCTGGCAGGTGGCTGTGATTCTAGAGAGAATCTGGCAGTACTTGGTCAAATTAAGGACATACACATCTATGCCTCAACAATTCTGCTTCTAGGGGTGTGTGTGTATGTATGTGTGTGTGTGTGTGTGATGTGTATCTCAAAGAAATTTTGCCTTGTCTCCATTAAGGGACTTGTACAAGGTGTTGATTGCAACATTATTTATAGTGACGAGAAGCTGGAGACAGCTTGGATCTCCACCTGGAAGAGTAGATGGCTCAGTGTGGTGGCCGCACAAACAGCAGGTAGATTAATGTATGGAGTACACCATTGCTGGGTCGTAGAAGCATAGCAAAAACAGCAAGAATCTAAACAATCATTCTCATTTTGCAAAACCATTCATAAAAAACACATTAAAATCTATAAGGTGGAGGAGAATGGAAGCAAGCTGTAGAGATAAAAGTGAATGAAATAAGGGAAGAACCGTGTAAGAACCAATGATGATATTGTGCTATGAACCGATCAGTAGGAGTCATACAACCCTCCACACCTACATTAAAAGGAAAGAAAGAAAATAACTAACTGGGGATGGCAGTGAGTAGTGAGAAGGGAGCAGACAAGGAGATCTGACCTCGGGACAGTCCAGTTTGAGGCTAAATGCAAGATGCACACTTGGAAGGAGACAAGAAGCAGGACTGAGAAGTTCAAGTCAGAGTTCCTTTGTGCAGAATTAAAAACTCTGATGGCTCTAAGATGGAATTCAGGTGGAAGGAAACTCAAGGAAGCTCAGACGTTTGGGGAAGTCTCCATAGATGGGCCTTCACTGATGGGTCACTTTTGAATGGATAGTAGAGGAAGGATATCCCAGGCAGTGCAAAGGAACAACAGAGGGAAGGAACTCCAGTGGGGCCGAGAGTGGTCTCCATGAAGGGAGGAGATGGGCTTCACTTGGCTGGAAGACACATGTTATAGGAGAGAGGGGTCATGAGAAATGCACCTGAGCAGGTGAGAAGGGGCCACTGGGCTTTGGAAGCCAGACAGGAGGAGGGAGAACCCAATCCAACAGGAAATAGGAAACTGTTGATGAAGGGCAGACCAAGAAGTCTGATTAGGAAGCAGTATATTAGCTGAATGGGAGATGGAGAGACTGTCAGCAGGAAACCTCAGGGGCTACTGCAGGGAACCCAGAGTGGGGTGTATTCTTGAGCTAGGGTGCAGGCAGAAGTGATGGCAGGAGAGCGCCATTTTGTAGGATCTGTCACCATGGCTGGATTTAGAGAATTATTAAAATTGTTGCCAGTGTTTCAGGAATTTGGGACATTATTTTAATATGAAAATATTATGGTGTTTTAAAACATGAGGCAGCATAGTGTTGTGGCTAAAGTTGGATTCCAAAGCCAAACTGGGCATACATTTTGGCTCTACCTCTTCCTCGCTTCCACCTCGACCTCGCTGAACCTCTCTGTGCCTCAGAAGTGCTGCCCTGTCTGTAAGACTGGGAAACTGTGTCTTAGGATCATTCTGAGAACTAAATGAGCTAAGTGTTCATAAAGTGATTAGAATATTGCTTGGCACTCAGTAGGTACTAGTTAAGTGTTTGTAAATGACTCTTTTCCTAGGTTTGGGGTAGAGATGTCTTTTCTTCCTACTTAAATGGTGCTGGACGGCTTGCATTATGGGAAGATGTTGGTCTCTAAGCATCATGGGTTGGGGTATGGCTTTGAGGTCTCCATTTTGGGTTTAGGGCCTGGAAGCCACTAAGAGACAGAGTCTTGTTCCTAGGGCCTACAGCCCTAACACCCAAACCTGTGGTCATTGTCTTGTCCTGGGTTTTCTTCTCTCCACAGCTCCTCCTTTAATCCCTGGAGCAAGCTCTTTTTGTGTGGCTGACCTAGATTTTATGGCAAACATACCTGGAGAAAGTGTGCAGCCCTGCCTGCTGAGACAGAAGGTGCTGAGTACAAGGAGGGACTAGAAGGTGCCACATGCCTGGGCTTGGCCCTGAGGGTGGTGTGGACTATGGGTGAGGCAGCACCTACCCAGTCCCTGATGCTCAGGGGAGAAGGGAAGGAATGGCCCCAGGTCACTGAGCACTATGCCTGGCTAGGAACACTTTCAAACTAGTTGTCATTGTATTAAGTTTCACACGTTATTTAAACCTGGACTGTTACTATCAAAAATGGGAGAGAAGAAAACAAACTTCTCCATTGCACTTCCTGGCCTTGTGGATGCCAGGTGTTTACACTTCCTCTTCATCTTCAGTTTACTAATTTTTTTTAGCTAAGAGGTAATGATGAAATATCAACTCTCCACTATTCCTTTCCCCAAGGAACTCAAATCTTGAAAAGAAAGAGATGCATAGATAATTAATCACGAATATTGATTGATTCGAGAGCCATTCAGAGGCAAGGCAGGGTGATGGAACCAAGCAGAGGGGGGAAGCTTTGCCTGAGGCCCTTGGAAAGGCTGCACCTGTGGTCTGGCCATGCAGCTAGGCTTTGAAAGAAGAGTAGGGGTTTGCCAAGAGGAAAGCTGGGGCCCGGTTACTCACTGGTTGTGTGACACTGGGCAAGTCACATACACTTCAGAAACTCAGTTTCCTTGTAAGTGAAATGGAGTCTCTTGTGTTGCCTGCTTGTAAATGCAGCTGTGAAGGTTTAAACGGTAAAATATAAGCCTTACATGAAGTGCTTTAACACAGGCCTGGCACAGAATGAGCTTAGTGAATGCTTGCTGAACACATGCATGCATGCGTGAGTAAGCGCATGAGTGTGCGAGGGGCACAGTCATTAAAAGTCAGGCCAAATAGATGTTACCTATACAGAGTCATTGCCTAATTGTTGTCTAGGTAATTTACTCTTACCCGGTATTCTTTTTTTTTAAGGGTGGGGAGGGACACCGGGAAAGGGAGAGAGAAAATCTTAAGCAGGCTCCACACCCAGTGCGCCGATCCATGGCTCGATCCCAGGACCCTGAGATCATGACCTGAGCTGAAATTGAGAGTCAGACACTTAACCAACTTAGCCAGGCGCCCCTCTTACCCAGTATTCTTAATTTAAAAATATAAATCATGGGGAATCCCTGACCCTTATACCTTCATTTAGAAATCCCATCACTTTTTTTTTTTAAAGATTTTATTTTTTTATTTATTTGACACAGAGAGAGACAGCGAGAGCAGGAACACAAGCAGGGGGAGTGGCAGAGGGAGAAGCAGGCTTCCCGCCGAGCAGGGAGCCCGATGCGGGGCTCGATCCCAGGACCCTGGGATCATGACCTGAGCCGGAGGCAGACGCTTAATGACTGAGCCACCCAGGCGCCCGAAATCCCATCACTTTTAAAGAACACTGAAATTCTTTGTTGTCCTGCATTCTAATCCTTTTTATTTTATGAATAAGCATTAGGATTTTGCCTTGATTGATTTTGTGTAGTTTTGGATGCTGTAGTCAGTGGGTCTCTGTCAATTTCGGAAGATGTTTAGTATGAGCTGCAGAAGTCCTTCTAGTTGTTTCAAGTCATGAGCTATTATGGAGAAGAGTTATTCACGGAGAGAGAATAGCTATCGGTAAGTGTTACCCCCAGACGTTCTGCTAAGAAATGGATATGACTGACCCAGCCACAGACCAATACAGGGTAGACCTGGGTCTCAGGATTAGATTGTTGGTGTCTAAATTCCAAATCTGCAGTTTATTTGCTGTGTGTCTTAGGTAAATTTTTGAACCTCTCTGAACTTCTTTTTTTTCTTACCCGTAAAATGTGTTGCATGTAGAATTCTCTGTTTATTCTATAAATACTGATTGAGGGTCCATTATGTGCAAAGCACTGTGTGGGATGCTAGGGATGCAGTGATGATAAAAGTTGCACAGTCCCCATCCTTGCAGAAATTTGAATCCAAAAAGGATGATGGATATTAAACAAATAATCACAAAAGTGAATATACAATTACCAACTGTGATAAGTCCTGAGGAAGAACACAGTGCTGGGAAGATTATAAAAGTTGAAGAGCTAAATTTAAATTGGAGAGTGAAATCTAAACTAAAACCCCAAAGGTGGTGTATTAGTTTTCTATGGCTACTGTAAGAAATATAAAAAATTTAGTAGCTTAAAACAACACATTTATCTTACAGTTCTGAACATCAGAGTCCAACATGGGTCTCACTGGGATAAAATTAGTGTAATGGCCAAGGCTCTATTCCTTCTGTGGGTTCTAAGGGAGAACCTGTTTCCTTGATTTATCCAGATTCTAGAGTTTTTTCACATTCCTTAGCTTGTGAGACCCTTTCTCCCTATTCAAAGCTAGCAAAAGTGCATCTCTCTGAACATTCTTTCCATAGTCCCATCTCTTTCCCTGACTTTTTTTTTTTTTCCCTGTCTGTTTCCCTCTTCTACTTTTAAGGACCCTGTGACTACATTGGGTCCACTTGGATAATCTAGGATAATCTTCTTATTTTAAGGTCAGCTGATTAGCCATCTCAATCCCATCCGTGACCTTAATTCTGCTTTGTCCTGTAACCTAACATACCCATGGGAATTAGGATGTGGACATCTTTGGTGGGCCATCATTTTGCTTGCCACAGATGGGTAGAAACAAGCTTGGGAAAGGGGTGAGGGGTGGGGCATGACTTTCCAAGAACACATGTGGACAAAGATCGTGTGACATGCTTCCGTCAAATTCATGAAGAAAGAGAACATGTTTGAAGGGTGGTGAATAAGGGGAGTAGTGGTACAAGCTAAGATTTTAGAGGTAGATAGGCTTTTTTGGCCTCTGTTAAAAATTTGCATTTTTTCCTAAATCCATTAGGAATCCTTTAGAGTACCAAGTGGGGTGTGGCATCATGTGATTGGTGTTTAAGGATCACTCTCAATCCTTGGAGGAGGGTAGACTGGAGTTACTGATGGGGCTACTGTAGTTACCGGAGGAAGAGATTTATGAGAATTGTTAATACAGATAGTAAGTCTTGCCTTCTGCCCAGGCATTTCTAAGCCTTTGATATAATTTGAGTGTAAATCCCAGCATCCTCTCGCTAGTAGGCAGTCTGCTTCAAGTATTAGCACCACTCCTTCCTTGCTGCCAGTAAACAAACGTGCTGCCTTGGTATATCCTGAGACATGTTACCAGAGTCTCTAGTTGTATTTTTCTATCCATAAGAGAATAAGTTTCTAAGTATCTTTCCCTCTCCTGCATCCCCTAATTTTTCTCCGCATCTAATGTGACACAGTGAATATAGTAAGTATTTAACAGTCACTTCTTGGGTGGATGAATGGGAAGCCACAAACTTATCTCAAGGTTCATACAGTATCACTAAATACTTTGGTATTTTACCAGGAAAATGAGGTAATGATACTTAATTCAGGGAGGTATTAGGAGGATTAGATAAGATCAGTGTGGAAGGTACTAGAAGAGGCAGCCCTTCACTAGAGATGTCAATAATATTGACAAGATGTGGCTGAATGAGAAGCCAGCCAGGTGTGGAGTAGTGCCCATGTAGTGTGCCTCAGTGACATTCTTCAACAAGAGATGAAATGTTTGTTTCCTGACCACTCATCTACACCTCACCTGCCCTCCTGCAGCCTTCTCTTAACGGGAAAGAAAAATAACCCCTGAATTTCTTTAAGTTGTTGTTTTCTGCTGGGAGGGACAGGAGAGGTAGCTTCTTGAAGAAATACGCAGATAGTTTTAGTTTGTTCACTTTCCCACTTTGATCATTTTGGGGGGGGGCATAGTAATCGTGTTGGTTTGATTTTGACTTGACACTTAAAAATTTCTTTTAAAATTTCTATGCATTTTAAATGATTATCTTATCAAGTTTAAGTTAATAGGAAATTCAAATCTAAATACTGTACTGAATGAAGTCTTTTTTTTTTTTTTTAAAGATTTTATTTATTTATTTGACACAGAGAGACAGCGAGAGAGGGAACACAAGCAGGGGGCAGTGGGAGAGGGAGAAGCAGGCTTCCAGCCGAGCAGGGAGCCTGATGTGGGGCTCGATCCCAGGACTCTGGGATCATGACCTGAGCCGAAGGCAGATGCCTAACCGACTGAGCCACCCAGGTGCCCCTGAATGAAGTCTTTCAAATATGGTATCTGTTTGGTTATCATTGTGATCACTCAGCACAACATGAGGAACTATAATAATGACCTGACCTAAAAAAAATGATTAAGATGAGAGAGCTGGAGCTGTCATATTTGTTGTCATCACACTGAAAAACTGACGCAGAAATATAAAAGTGTTTTGATTAGTATCAGATCACAGTGACATTTCAGTCATGGAAGTATTTGAAGTAGGTAACTTGATCATTAAATTAATTTTTTTGTAATCTTTAAGACTCCAATGTGGTTCATTTTATAATAGATGACATATTAACAGGCTCTGCATTCTTTTGGCTAAAAAAATTTACCAGTTGTTAAAGGACTGTCAACCACTCTCAATTAATATAGATAAACTTCCAAATCCTTTTAGCTTCATATTCTGCAGATATCAAAGAGCTTTAGTAGGAGATGCTCAGCATACCGATGAGAGTTACCTGTGTTTCTTTGCACATTGAAATCATCCAGGTGCACTCTGCTCTAGCAATCGATCTATGATGTAATAAAAGGATAAAATGTGTTCTTCAGAAACAGAGAAAGTTTGAATTTTATACTGAAAATTTAGGACACAGTAATTTAGTTGTTATTCTTACTTTGGCTCTTGTAAGAGTTCATTAATGATAGGGTAGAACTTTGATACTGTTTTGTCAGAGACTTCATGACATACAATGTGGAACTTTATCTACTCAGTGGTTATGGAACTCCAGCGTGCAGTCTAAATATTAAATATGTGTATCTTCATACCACAATGTGATACTAGCTTTTTTAAAAGCTCAAATAAAATATGTGTTTTATTCAACTGAAATATGTCTTCAATAGAGATATTGATTTTTAAATTCATTGGCTTATCCAGTGGTCATGAGTAGTACCAGTGAATCTTCCTTTTTTTTAAAAAAAAAAAGATTTTATTTATTTGAGAGAGAGAGAGAGCAGGGGGAGGAGGAGAGGGAGAGGGACAAGTGGACTCCATGCTGAGCGTGCAGCCCAACACAGGGCTTGATCTCACGACCCTGAGATCATTACCTGAGCAGAAACCAAGAGTCAGATGCTTAACTGACGGAGCCACCCAGGTGCCCCAGTACTTGTAAATTTTCTAATTCACATGGGTTCCTTATAGCTAAGTGACCACATGTCCTAGTTTGCATGGGATAGTATTGTCTCTGTTAAATTATTAATACTGTTTCCTTTTGCTCTCAAAAGTATTTTGGTTTGGAGTGATAAATTATATGATCATTCTACTTATGTGGTCCCAGAAGCCACTGTTTCATTGGCTTAGTTTCAGCATGGAAGGGTAAAGCACTTTCTCCTACTCCTCCTTAGAACAAAACCTTCCCCTAGATTTTTCACACCTTTTATGTTCTGTAGACCCCAGAGCTGTTTTACTTTGCTTCTGTGGATTCCAATGGAGACTTTTAGCTAAAGAATGCATTTATAAGAGAACTTTAGAAATGATTTTTTTTTAAAGATTTTATTTATTTATTTATTTGAGAGAGAGAGAGAGAGAAACAGCATGAGAGGGGATAGGGTCAGAGGGAGAAGCAGGCTCCCTGCTGAGCCGGGAGCCCGATGTGGGACTCGATCCCAGGACTCTGGGATCATGACCTGAGCCGAAGGCCGTCGCTTAACCAACTGAGCCACCCAGGCGCCCTAGAAATGATTTTTAAGAAGTGTTTTAATACATAATATGTGTTTTACTGTACTCCAGGAGGGCAAGAATTTTGACTCTTTTATTCACCATTGAACACTCAGCACCTTACACAATGCTCGGGTATATAGTAGGGACTCAGTCGCGCTTGTTGAATGAATAAGCGATTTAAAAACTTACCCCTTTTTTAATTTAAGAAAATTGAGGTTTCTTCACACACACAGTTTTCTTCCTAAAGATATGAAGATACCCCATGATCACCCTTGGAATCATTGCTTTGTAAAATATTTCTCAAAGATTGTCTGATAAAGACTACTTGACCTTTGGCCAAAAAATCAGACTCCCAGATTCTGCCCCTAAATGTCTGGGTTAGTAAGTCTCACATGACTCTGGGTTTATAACAGGCATCCCATCTAGGATCATTTCCAACTCTAGGTCTTTGAAATCTTTGTTTTACTTGTTTTCAAAAGGACATTTGCTTGACTTCCTACTAGGCTGTCCATCTTTCTACGAAGTCACTGTTAACAAGCTAGTTATGGAGAGAGTATTAGACTGAAAGGAAGCCATGTTCCACCGCACAACTGGTTTCATCATTTTCCCTGTCTGGACACAAATTTCCACACCTTTAAAATGACAAGGCTGAACTACAAGATCTCTCCGACCTCTTGCAGTTCTGTTATCAGGTAATTCTTACCTTTGACAACTGATAGATAATCTAGCCAGATTAAAAAGTGCTACATGAGACATTTTCAACAACAACAACAACAAAGTACTTTGTTGCTTTGTTTACAAGAAATTCTCTATGGATTGATTACTACTTAAGAGATATTTTTTAGATATTTTAGGTTATTTAAGCACTATTATTTGCAAACAACTTCACCAATTTTATTTGGGATTCCCTGGATACATGTGTTGGGAGCCAACTGATAACTTTTCACTCGAGGTTAAAAATTATTTATCTCAGGGCGCCTGGGTGGCTTAGTTGGTTAAGCATCTGCCTTCGGCTCAGGTTATGATCCCGGGGTCTAGGGATCAAGTCCCGCATCGGGCTCCCTGCTCAGCGGGGAGTCTGCTTCTCCATCTGCCCTTCCTCCCACTCCTGCTCGCTCGCTCTCTCTCTTTCTAATAAATAATTAAAATCTTTAAAAATATTATTTATCTCTTGCCAGTTGTGTTTTAGATCTTGTCAAAGAGACTTCTACAGATAAGAAAAAAGTCCTTTCCTTTTGAGTATAATTTGAAGAAGTTAGAAGAGCCCTGCCTGCCCATGTGTCCTGTTACTGAATTGCAAGCAGAATCAGAAGTCATCTTCTGGCTAACTATGCCAAATAGTTCCCAGAGAAGGGAAGAGAAAGGACCCTGGTGAAAACATTTACAGAGGTTTGTTCATCAGATTAAGTATCTGTATTCAATTAGGGCTTAAGGAAGTATAAACCAAGTTAGATTAATTTTTTTTCCCCAGAAGCAGAGAGAAGAAGATTGGAAAAATGTTTGAGCTGGGGAGGAACCTAAGAAGGTCAAGACTTGAGGAGCAGTGGTTGTTGCCAATAATGGGGGAAAGATGTCCATGTCTTGTTAGTAAAAGAGCAATGGCAGCATTCACTTACTTCAGAATTCTGTCCGGGGCTGTTCATAAAGTCAGAAGGGAAAGTTCTGTGAAAGATGTGATAGGAGAGAGAAGGAAGGGTTGTATGGTTGCAGTTTCTGCTAGGCGGGCTGCTTGGTGGAGTAGTATTGAGAATGTAATCATAGAGGTAGCTTGATTTTCTTGCATCCTTAATTGCTTAATGCCCCACTTCTTCTGTTAAGGTGGATCCCATATAAAGAATAATTATTTATTTAGTCTAATCCACACTGGCACTGATGTCTCATAGTAGATTTAATATTAATTGACTCAATTATTTCTCATGATTGCAGGTATAAAGGGCAATGAACAGGCTGAAAAATGCTTCTGGTAGCTTGTGATACTGGCAGTGCAAGAATGGGCAGAAAACATGGGAAATACGTAGTGAATATCGAACACTCCGAAAGCCAGCTGGTGAGTATTGTGGCATCACTGTGATATTTCTGATGGCTCAGAGTCTTATTTTCAATATTTATACAACCCTAATATTTCTTTATTCCAACACGGTTCTTCCCAAAAAGGAATTCTTTAAAGTTTTACATGGAAGCCAATTTTTAGCTATTCTATTACTACTTAGAAAATTAGAAAACTTGTATTTTTTTCTGCATATCAATATATACATAATTGAGAAATTTAGCTTAGTATTCATTAATCTAAAATATTAGCAATTTGGGGTAACAATTTAATATTCTGTTCAATTAATTCT
The DNA here is from genome assembly GCF_054177405.1 of Leptonychotes weddellii. Taxonomy (NCBI): domain Eukaryota; kingdom Metazoa; phylum Chordata; class Mammalia; order Carnivora; family Phocidae; genus Leptonychotes; species Leptonychotes weddellii. Next base: position 18,744,927 of record NC_138381.1, on the reverse strand, counting down.
CTACAGTTATCATAATTCAAGCACAAGCCAATAAATCTGCATTTGATTGCATTTAACAAGTTATGTTTTTTAAAATGTAGTATATAGATTTTGTGTTAACTGCCTCGATTTTTTAGTGTAATGTGTAGATTTGCCATAGTTCAAAGATTTCTACATATCTTTGAATGTCAGAAGGTAATCCTGTGAGTGAAGTCTAGGCCTGGGCAGCAAACTAGCAAATCCTTCAGATTGGCCTCTTTAATTTCTTATGAATTTCTGTTTTTGGTAAAGAATTGTATTCAGATGAAATATTTAGAATTCAGTTATATGCAATATTATTTGACTATTGTTTATGTTTTTAGAAGAAACAATTCAGGGCTGTGCATTTTATGTAACTGTGCATGCCTGATTAGAGACCTTGATATTGGGAACAACAATGGAAATGTGCTGAGTGAGATCAGTACAAATTTGAATGGAAAATTACATTTTGTGAGGAAAAATATTTTTGTCCCTATGCCCTAACAAGGAAATTATAAGGCGGAGAAATTGTTCTCTTGATTCTAGATCAGCACTCCCTTCCCCTGAAGATGTTCTTCATGGACCTTCTAGCCTTGCAACTCTTTCACTGTGTCTTCATAGTGTCAAGATACTCAGATAAAAAGGTCCTATGTTTTTATCTGGAAGCTTGATTATTTCACTTGCACATTTAGATTTATGATCCATTTAAAATTCATTTTTATATATGGCGGGAAGTAGGGTTAAACATTGTTTTTCGATATGGAGATTTTTTTTCTGTACAGATAATTGTAAAGGTCATCCTGTCTCTACTGACTTGATGCTTTTTTGTAAATCAAGAGACTGTATATGTGTAGGTCTGTCTTAGGACTCTAATCTATTCCATTGTTCTTTTTTTTTTTTTAAAGATTTTATTTATTTATTTGACAGAGAGAGAGAGACAGCGAGAGAGGGAACACAAGCAGGGGGAATGGGAGAGGGAGAAGCAGGTTTCCCTCTAAGCAGGGAGCCCTATGTGGGGCTCGATCCCAGGATCCTGGGATCATGACCTGAGCCGAAGGCAGACGCTTAACGACTGAGCCACTCAGGCGCCCCTCCATTGTTCTTATTTATCTGCTCTTGTACCACTACTACACTGTCTTGATTACTCTATCTTTATAGTAAATCTTGAAATTTGGTCGTACTTAAACATTGTTCTTCAAGTTATCTTGGCTATTCAAGATCCTTTTCATTTCTATACAAATTTTTAGAATCAGCTTGTTGATTTCTGTTAAAATACATCTGCAGTTTTGACTGGGAGATCATTGAATCTGCATATTAATTTGTGAACATTTATATCTTAATACCTAAATTCTTCAAATCCATGAACATGGCTTATTTTTTCTTTTATATTGGTCTTCTTTAACTTTTATTAGCAATGATTTGATGTTTTAATGTAGAGATTGAGCAGATTGAGTACTTTTCTTTTCAGATTTATTTCTAGATGCTTTTTGTGTTGTTTTAAATGGCATATTAAGTTCAATTTCAAATGTTTTCTTGCTATTTTATAGAAATCCAATTGATTTTTGTATTCTTATCTTGTATCCAGTGACCTCATTAATTCATTATAATATTTTCTTTGTAGATTCTTTCGGATTTTCTGTAAACTCAGTCATATCATTATTCTTTTTTTCAAATTTTAAAACATTTTGTTTTCTTAACCTAATGCACTGGCTAAGACCTCCAATGTAATATTGAATGGAAGTGATAAAAGTGAACATCTTGCATTTTTCCTCAAATTCAGGGGGAAAGTGTGAAATATTTCACCATTAATTATGACATTAGCTTTCAGTTTCATGGAGCTATTCTTTATCAGATTATGGAAAATCCTTCCATTACTAGTTTGCTGAGAAATTTTATCATAAATGTTTGTGAAATTTTTAGATTTTTATATATTTTTGGATCTAATTTACTACTATTTTGTTTAGAGAATATTTGTACCTATGTTTTTGAGAGACTGACCTTCAAAGGAGTCATGGTCAACTCTTTAGCTTCCTATGCCAGGAAGCCTCAAAATCTGACAAATGTCCTAAGTGGAGAACCAGTCTTGTGTCTGTGGAAGTCTCCTTCTAGAATGATTTTATCTTCTGTTCACTTTGATACTGCTATAGACTTTACTCTGCCTTTCTGTCCCAGGCCCCTAGCCTCTGGAGCTATCTCAGAACATTAAAAAGGCCTTGCATTGGGGCTCCTTTATTTTCAAATATGTCATGTCAGCCTCGCATGAATACCAAAAGTTTTGTTGGCCTCTTTTGGTAATTAGAACCTCAGGCTCATACTCAGAATCCACAAATGCCCCCAGACAAGAAGATGGCCTATGGTGTTAGATCACTTTGGAAAAGTTCTTTCCTCTTTTAAATTTTAGATAATCTAATTTCCATTTTTTTCAAAGCTCTTCCTTTTTGTTTGTTTGTTTATTGCAGTGGGAGAAGTGGCTTTTTGCAATTTACTAAATCCAGAATCTCACTTCACCCCTTTAGATCTTGGTTTTCTCAAAAGAGTTGTTCTTGATAAGCCTTAAGGTCTCTAGAATTTTCATAGTGGGACTTCTAAAAATATTATCTCCCTACACCAACTTGGAATGTAATGATATTTAACAAATGTATTAAATATGACAAGGATGAAAGATAATGTCTGTTCCTGGATTTTAGCATCAATAATTTTATAAAATAATTAAATATAACTTAGGATGACATAACTAGATTTCCATGTTTTAAGAATAAATATAATGAGTGTATTATTTTGTTCTTTAATCAGGTTTCCAATGATCTTATTTGGTCAAGTATGTCATAATATTTAACAGTCTGATTTATATTTGTCAGAATATATCACTTTAGGCATCAAATATAATAACTTCTTTTTTTCCCTCCATTCTTTTCTATGCACAGTCATTGAACCAAAGAAACCATGAAGTTCACAGTTCATCATGTCAGTTTCCAACATCAACTGATGTAACTGGTGATGTTGGTACTGATCTAACTGGGGTCTGTACCAACACGGGGACCCTTGGACACTCAGAATTTCCAAACAGAGAATTCCAACATTGTCAGGTAATGTTTGGGGCAACACTGTTTCTCCAGGTTATGATGTAATCTACATGGAAATGCTCTTGATCTAATATTTTGGAGGGAAAGCATCCAATCAGTTAACATTACCATTATTCTTTTGAAAATCTATAACATCCTTTGAACATGTCAAGTCACTGAGAAGGAATGCAGAAGAGATTGATTTATGGGGGTCTTCATTTATTATCTTTGGGCTCTCTTATTTGGTGCCCTGAATTCCCTCAGCCTTGGTACCCAGTGCCTTTGCACTGCTCCTGATTTCCTGTGAGCATCGCTCACAACACCTAAACTGGGGTTTATTGTCTGAAACAGAGTCCCATTTTTTTTTTTTAAGATTTTATTTATTTATTTGAGCCAGAGAGAATGAGAGAGAGAGAGAGAGCACATGAGGGGGGGGAGGGTCAGAGGGAGAAGCAGGCTCCCTGCCGAGCAGGGAGCCCGATGCGGGACTCGATCCTGGGACTCCAGGATCATGACCTGAGCCGAAGGCAGTCGCTTAACCAACTGAGCCACCCAGGCACCCCAGAGTCCCATATTTTGGGACATTTAAGAGCTACTCTGCATGCTTCAAAGACTTTTCTAACCCTAACCCTAACTCTGTGTTTCCTTTAGTGATCTGTCTTCAGTCATAAGAAAGGGGATAATAATGAGCTAACTAGTGAAACCAAATGTTTCTTTGAATACTTAGTAAGTGCTAGGAAAATGTTACGCATACAGTTTTATTATTTACTATTTACATCAACCCTGTGAAATAGGTGATGTCATCCATGTGAGGGCATCGAGGCTTTGCATGATAATGCAAATTTCCAAATGCCACTGTCTATCGGGTGAAAGGTGGACTTAAATTTAAACCTGAATCTGTTAGACTCCAGTGCCTATGCTCTTAATTACTACAGTGTACTGCCTTCTGCAAAAATCTAATTATAGAGGAATTTCTTTTTTTTAAAGATTTTTTATTTATTTATTTGAGAGAGAGAATGAGATAGAGAGAGAGAGCATGAGAGGGGGGAGGATCAGAGGGAGAAGCAGACTCTCCGCCGAGCAGGGAGCCCGATGCGGGACTCGATCCTGGGACTCCAGGATCATGACCTGAGCCGAAGGCAGTCGCTCAACCAACTGAGCCACCCAGGCGCCCTAGAGGAATTTCTTATTCTAATTTTCTCAACAACGGGGCACCTGGGTGGCTCAGTCATTAAGCATCTGCCTTCAGCTCAGGTCGTGATCCCAGGGTCCTGGGATCGAGCCCCACATCGGGCTCCCTGGTAGGCGGGAAGCCTGCTTCTCCCTTTCCCTCTCCCCCTGCTTGTGTTCCCTCTCTCACTGTGTCTCTCTCTGTCAAATAAATAAATAAAATCTTTAAAAAAAAAATAAAAAAATGAAAGTACATTTAATTTTCTCAACAACACATTCAGGTAGATATTATTACCCCCAATTTTGATATAAGTCAAGCTGATATTTAGACAAATTAAGAAACTTGCTCAGAATATTAAAGGTATGGGATTTAGATTCAAGACTCTCTGATCTTGGGCGCCTGGGTGGCTCAGTTGGTTAAGCAACTGCCTTCAGCTCAGGTCATGATCCCAGAGTCCTGGGATCGAGTCCCACATCGGGCTCCCGGCTCAGCGGTGAGCCTGCTCTTCCCTCTGACCCTCTCCCCTCTCATGCTGTTTCTCATTCTCTCTCTCAAATAAACAAATAAATAAATAAAATCTTAAAAAAAAAAAGGCTCTCTGATCTCAAGTCTTACATGTTTTAACACTATGCAGTATTTCCTCTACAATAACAAATTATGTATGCATAGTACTTGAGAATTTACAAAAGTAAATTTACTGACATTAATTCCTTATTCTAATTTTATTATATGAATTTTTATAGATGAAAGAGTAGGATCACAGAAACATCTTACCAAATAAAAATAGCTGGTGGTAGCAGAAAATGGATTTTATAAATGTTTTCAGACTCTGAATTTCATGCTGCCAAATACTAACCTGTATGAAAAGTTAGCCAGAAAATTTGATAAGGCATTAATTAATGCTGTTAAAGTAGAAGGATCCAAAGCAGACAAATTTATGAAAGGCCCAAAGGGGAAGAAAATTTAATCAGATCTTTGGAGTCCCTCATATCAGTCTGCCACAGTCATCCACACATGTATAGATAGTTCTTTTGACAGTGGGAAGAATAAGGAGTTTCCAAGAAGACACTTATGATTTTTCTTAGTTTGAAATGCAGATATATGAAAAGAAAGCATGAAAGTCAGTGGAAGTTTCTTTGTTCCTATATTAAATACAGTATAAGGACAAAGTCTTTCCTAAATAAAAACTTAAATTTAAGTCAATATTTCTTACTGATACTATTAAGATAGTTTCTTACGTTTATACATCCTTTAAATGAAGTGATCTATATATAAAAAGAATTACTGAAGGCATTAGTTTTGCTTGAGACATTTGGTTTCATTTGCAGTAATCTTATTTAAATCCTTTCCAGGTGACACGAAATTTCTTCAGTGACTGGTCTCTTTGGAGAATCTTCCTGGCTTGTCTCTTAGCCTGTGCACTAACAACAACCATCGGAGTACTCATAGAGTGTCTGGTGTATAATAGGAAAAATAATAATGCCTCCATTACTATTCAGCTCCCTCAAAACCACGGGACAACTTCATCTACTAGTTCTGAAACGACAGTACCTATTACTGTAACACATTCTACCGCAACATCTGATTCCACTACCATCACTACAACCACTGCTAGCACTTCAACAGAACCAACTAGTACAAAAACTACTGCTTCTGCTGACACTATAATAGCAGCAGCCACCACTACAACTTCTACCACTTCTACTGAACATAAAACAATAGCAGGAACAAACACTTCGACTAAACCAAATACCACAATGACTCCCAGCAATACCACTGAGGTGAAAACCACAATAGCCACTACTGTTGCTTCTGCTGAACCTACAACCACAGCAACAGTCACCAATTCACTTGAACTCCCTACCACAAAGATTGCCAGCACAACCACTGAGGCTACAACCACCATGGGCACCACTGCTCCCTCTACAGAACCTACAACCACCACAGCCACCAATACTCTCTCAATCGAACCTACAACCACCACAGCAGTCACCACATCATCAGTACCAACTCTCACAACAATTGCTGGCACTACTGCTGAGTCTACAACCACCACAGATACCACTATAACTTCTGTGGAACTTATAACCACTGTGGCCACCACTGTAACTTCTACTGAACCTAAGACTACCATGGTCACTACTACAACTTCTATGGAACCTACAACCACAGTGGCCACCATTACAACCTCTACCGAACCTACAACCACCATGGCCATGACTACAACTTCTAGCAAACCCGCAACCACAATGGCCACCACTCTTGTCTCTACTGAACCTATAGCTACCACAGCAGCTGCCTCAGCATCTGAACTGACCACCACAGTAACTGCCAGCACTACCAATGAGGCTACAAGCACCACAGACACCACTATAACTTCTGTTGAACCTACAACCACCATGGCCACCACTTCTGTTTCTACCAAACTTACCACCACAACAGCAGCCACCACAGCGTCTGAACCGACCACCACAATAACTGCTAGCACTACCCCTGAGTCTACAACCACCACAGATACCACTAAAACTTCTATGGAACTTAAAACCACTGCGGCCACCACTGTAACTTCTACTGAACCTAAAACCACCATGGTCACTACTACAGCTTCTACAGAACCTACCACCACAGTGGCCACCATTACAACCTCTACCGAACCTACAACCACCACAACCACCACTATTGTTTCTACTGAACCTATAACCACCACAGCCACCACCACAACATCAGAACCCACTACCACAATAATTGCCAGCACTACCAATGAGGCTACAACCACTACAGATACAACTACAACTTCTACTGAACCTACAACCCCCACAGCCACCACTATAACTTCTACTGAAGGTACAACCACCATGGCCACCGCTACAACTTCTACCAAACCTGCAACCACCAGGGCCACCACTATCACTTCTACCAAATCTATAGCCACCTTGGCCACCACTCCAACCTCCATTGAACCTACAACCACCATGGCCACCACTTCATCTGAACCTACAACAACCACTACAGCCACCACTTCATCAGAACTGACTACCATAATAACTTCCAGCACTACCACTGAGGCTATAACCACTAAAGCCACTACTACAACTTCTGCTGAACCTACAACCACCACAGCCACCACTATTTTCTCTACCGAATTTGCCACCACAACAGCATCTGAACCAACCACCACAATAACTGCCAGCACTACCACTGAGGCTACAACTACTGCAGACACCAGCATAACTTCCACCAACCAAAAACCACCACAGCCACCACAGCCACCACTATAACTTCTACTGAACTTACACCCAGCAGGGTCACCAGTATCATTTCTACTGAACCTACAACCAGCACTTCAGTCACCACGTCATCTGAACCTACTGCCACAACCACTGCCAGCACTACCGCTGACACTACAACCGTCATGACCACCACTTACAACTTCTACTGAACCTATAACCACCATGGCCACCAGTACAACTTCCACCAAACCTACAACCAGCAGGGCCACCACTACCACTTCTTTGGAACCTACAGCCACCACAGCCACCAGGGTAACTTCTACTGAACCAACCACCACCACAGACACAAACATTGTCTCTACCAAACCTAGAACTCCCATAGCAGCCACCACAGCATCTGAACAGACCCCCAGAACTACTGCTAGTGCTACCGCTGACTGAGGCTACAGCCACCATGGCCACCATGACAACCTCTCCTGAACCTACAACTACCATGGCCACCACTAGTGCTTCTATGAGACCTATAACCACCACAGAGCCACCACTTCATCTTAACTGACTAACACAACAACTGCCAGCACTACCACTGAGGCTACAGCCACCACAGCCACCACTACTACTTCTCCTGAACCTAGAACCACCATAGCAGCCACCATTTCATCTTAACCAACTACTGTGACTACTGTGACACTTGCCAGTATGACCACTGATGCTACAATTACAACAGGTTCTAATGAACCTACAACCACTACAGTCACCATTACAATTTATACCAGTCTCCTGAACCCACAACCACAGGAATTGCCCCCACTTCAACTGAACTGCAACTACAATGATGAGGAGTACTTCCACGGAGGCTGCGAGCACAACAGCCAGTACTGCTTCCCCTGAACAAGTTCTTTTTTATTGAAATATACACAACTAATGAATCATTGAACAAACTAATGATGTACTGTATGGTGGCTAACTTAACATAATAAAAAAGTGAAATATGTTGACAGATAACATTGTATCAATTTAATAATCACCATCAGTTCATGTTCTAGATCTCTAGACACTATGCTCTGCTCCTCAACTGAATTTACATTATTTGTCATAGCTACCTCCACTTCAGTGACTAAATCTAGTCTGTCTTCTGACTCAACTAAAATACTATCTTCAACCTCCACTGCCACCACCCCAAGTATAAATGGCATAAATACACATGCTACCAACTCAGCTGACTTCCCAATCACAACACCATAATGACTTTAGCTGAATGTATAATTCCAAAATCGACATTACCTGTTAATGGAAAGCGCAACCACAAATTTTAAGTCATCTACTCTCATGATACAGTTAGCAGGCCCCCCACCCCTTCAAATAAGTCCTTAGCCACAATAATAGCATTACATTCATAAAACATGCCAGCACCACATCTTCTACTGAAATTTCATGATAGAGAGCCCTGCATCAGTCAGTCCTACAGTTCAATACCATCCCTGTGCACCATCATTTCTGCAGTTCCATTTCTACTCTATGTACTAATACAACCGACAGAACTTCATCAAACCCTTCAGTGTCCTATCACCTGAATCTATAAGCACTATAATTTCTTTGGACATGTTATTCAAAGTCATCCATTACTTATTCATCTGAACCAGTTCTGCCTGTGTTGGTAGTAAATCCAGTAAGTCACACCATCACTCCCACTTGACAAAAATGACAAATTCATAATGACCTCTTCTATGCAACTGTAGTTAGGTGCCTGCAAATTAAATCCTAACATCCACTATCATCACCCCACCCCAGAACCTATATCTGTTATTAGTAATTAAGTGATTTCATGGCCAATGATTGCCAACATATAACAACTACCAAAATAACCACTTTTAAAACAAGACTTACTTAATGACTGGTTCAACTATCATAATGATAATGAATTTTACCCCTAAAACAACACTTAGATTTAATATTACCATTTATTAGACCTGACCATTTAATGTAGAGAGTCTCTCTTTTATTGAGTTCTTAGTACAATTTTCATGCAAATTTATGCTGGAAACCTGTTATGGTTAAATAAAAAGTTACTAAGTGTGAATGCAGTCTTTTATTATTCCAAACTTCTAGTCTTCAATACACAAATTCCATATGTAATAGAGAAAGACATCTAAATGGCAAAGGTATATTAAATACATTTGTGTATTACCACATTTTCTTTTTAGAGTGCATAAAATTATTTTCATTTCATTTTCTCTTTAAATCATTTTGATATTTAAGTATTTATAAATGTGTTATCACTGTTTCCAATTAAAAATTTGTTTTCTACTCTCTTTTGAAGTAATCTTATGAAGGCACCCAATTAACTACTTTGAGTAAACATTTACTTGTGTCTGCTATCTGCTGAAATGCTGGAGAACAGTCATAAAAAGAAAATAGCAATGCAGATAGTAATAAACTTACAAATTTGGATTCTGTTATTTAGAATTCTTGGTAATTGATAGGCTTAAATCAATGTTGATGGTACTTGCGGAGGAGAAAATCACTAAAACTTGGCACAACCCATGAGACCTCAAGTTTAGCCCCTGCTTATCCTCCAAGCTTCATTGTGTGCTCATTTATGTAACACTGCTATGTCCTAGCCATGCTGTTTTTTAAACTAGTAAATGTTTCAAATATACAAAGGGATATAAAGAATTTTACATTGAACATCCATATGCCCATTACACATTCTAAGAGAGGAAATCATATGCCCTTTGGCTCCAGATCACGGGTGCAGGTGTTAAAGACCTATTTAGGAAGTTGCAGTGACATATTGCAACAAGAGATGGTGCTGTGGTGCTTTTTTAAAAAACCTTTTACGCATTAAAAATTATCAGAGAGTTAACTTTTGCCTTTTAAGAAGTAGATTTCAAAAAAAAACCTGAACAATGAGGGACACGGTGAGTTGTCAAAATAATTAAGTCTTATTTAGGAGAAGAATTTGATGTATTTCATTTATCTCTTTAGAGAGCAGAACCAGGGTAAGCAGGTTGAAGTTACTGAGAGGAAGACTTTGACTCAACACAGAGAAGAATGAGGTGGCAGGAGAGTCAACCCAGAGAGGAGTATTGAACCCTGGAAAACGGATGAATTCCCGATTGCTGCAAGTGGCACACAGAGGCTGGAGTAAGATTTCACTTTCATTCATTGGAGTTCGACCTAAATGTCTAGGGTCCTTTTAACTCAAACATGATTACATGCATTTATTCACAATGAAACATAACTATTATTTCAACAAACTTTTACATTTATAGTCAAAAGTCAAATGTTACATGTGTGACAATCTGTGATAAGACTAGAATGTGAACTCTAATAGGACAAGTGCTTGTCTGTTACATTTATCACTGTATAAATCCCCATTGCCCAGAGAAATGTCTAGTAGTAGTACATTCTCAATAAAACCCCCAATATTCTACCAATAAAAACACATCTGATGTTTTTAAGTAGACTTAGAATGGAATCTAGTATAATGTGGATTAGAGAAAAATCACTGATATGGATCAGACAGTTGCTTGTTTTTTTTTTTTAAGATTTTATTTATTTATTTGAGATAGGGTGAGAGCGAGAGAGAGTGAGAGAGCACGAGTGGGGGGGGGAGGGGCAGAGGGAGAGGGAGAAGCAGGCTCTCCACCCAGCAGGGAGCCCAACGCTAGCTCCATCCCAGAACCCTGCAATCATGACATGAGCTGAAGGCGGATGCTTAACTGACTGAGCCACTCAGGCGCCCCCAGTTGCTTGTTTCTATTTTGAGTAGTACTAATAATATTGTTGGTCCAAGATGTTACATAACCCTTCATTAATTTTAATTTGTTGAGATGACATCTGTCATAGATATTGGGAATTGAATTAAAAAAAGAACCACCCTTATCTTTTATTATAATCACATAAGAGAATCTGTAAAACTTTCCTTTTTTTAAACTTCTACATGTAATGGTTTTATGCAAAGCAGTGATAGACTAAATACTAATTATGAAAGAGTTTTTGAAAATTTCTTTGCACCTTTGGTATATTTTCATAATGATTTTTTCATACATTTAAAGTAGTTGAATAAGGCAATTCAACTAACTGCACTATATTTTTAAACTTCTTGTCTAGTTTGTTAGTTATAATTATTAAATATAATATTACTGACTACGCTGTATTTTTAAACCTCTTGTCTGGTTTGTTAGTTACTGTGTCAATCAAATAATAAATATGGATTAAAATTATCCTTTTCCCTAAAAATTGCCAAAAATCAGAGAATGTGGGGTGCCTGGGTGGCTCAGTTGTTAAGCGTCTGCCTTCGGCTCGGGTCATGATCTCAGGGTCCTGGGATCGAGCCCCGCATTGGGCTCCCTGCTCTGCAGGAAGCCTGCTTCTCCCTCTCCCACTCCCCCTGCTTGTGTTCCCTCTCTCACTGTCTCTGTCAAATAAATAAATAAAATCTTTAAAAAAAAAAAGTCAGAGAATGGACTGGACTCAGCCAGTTAGTAGACCAAAGGTGTTTTAATTGACCTCAGGCCATAGTGATATTTAAGTTGAGTCTTTATGGTGGGTGAAAATAAAGCTATATGACATAGCATTAATAGGTGAATTTGAAAGAAACCACCAAGTTCTTTTGGCTAAAGAATGGCCAAATAAAAGCACTTTCACTACTTGATTAACTGACAAAGGTTTCCAAATTCTCGTGGCTGAGAATCCACCAGAGGTTGAGGAGTCTTCACAGGGCATATCCTTCACTATGAAATACACCCAGGGATAAAGCGTATGACTATGAACATGATTTGAAACACAGCTGCAAGAGTCATCATTTTTACAACCTGAGATGCAAAAGCACCCCTGGGTGTTGGGCAGAGTGACGATCCTGGATTTACCCATACACACCCGGCAGCTTATACTAAACCAAGTGTGTTCTACTCTGTCTTCTTGAGTAAGGTAGTAATACCTGCATAAGAAGTGTTCTTTGACAAAGTAGAGATCATATGAATTTCATGATAATGTATGTTTTCAGTATTTGGAAATGACGTCTCACAACTCTTTAATTAATTAGGCATTCTGAAAGTAGAACATTCCAGTTATTACCCAAGTATCAGAAATTACTTAACTCCTCTATGGGCTATCAAAATAAGTTGTAGGGGCGCCTGGGTGGCTCAGTCGTTAAGTGTCTGCCTTCGGCTCAGGTCATGATCCCAGGGTCCTGGGATTGAGCCCCGCATCAGGCTCCCTGCTCGGTGGGAGGCCTGCTTCTCCCTCTTCCACTCCCTCTGCTTGTGTTCCCTCTCTCGCTGTGTCTCTCTGTCAAATAAATAAATAAATAAATAAATCTTTAAAAAAAAATAGGTTGTAGATGCAAATGAATGCTTGTGAAATTTTATCTGCTCTGTGGTTATGGTGTTCCAGGGCCAAAGTGAGGTAGTGTCTCCATATCATCATCAGATAGAATATTACTAAGGAGGGCGCCTGGGTGGCTCAGTTGGTTAAGCGACTGCCTTCGGCTCAGGTCATGATCCTGGAGTCCCGGGATCAAGTCCCACATCAGGCTCCCTGCTCCGCAGGGAGCCTGCTTCTCCCTCTGACCCTCCCCCCTCTCAGGTGCTCTCTGTCTCTCTCATTCTCTCTGTCTCAGATAAATAAATAAAATCTTTAAAAAAAAAAAAAAGAATATTACTAAGGATATAATTCAGCTGTGACAGAAATCTAGGGTGCTACAGTAGGTCTCCATTATTAAGGCTTTACGGGTCTAAGGTTTGTTTCAGCTGGCTGCTCTCCTGGTCATAGAATATCATCCTAATCTCTGTGTTGTAGGATGGCTCACTCACTGATCTGCATTCCAACAAAAGGGAAGAGCAAAGGGGGGAAAAGGGGCATACCCCTTGCTCTTAAGGACATGACCCAGAAGTTGCACACCTCTCTTCTGCTTTTGTGCCTCGGGCCAGAATTTAGTCATAAGGTCACACCTTGCTACATGGGTAGTTGGGTAATGTAGCCTTTGTTGTTGGTAGGCATGTGCCCAGCTAAAAATGTTGAGGTTTGCTTAGTAGGAAAGTGAAAGAATGGTAATTAGGGATAACTAGCAGTGTATCAAACATGTAGCCAGTCTGGAAAAAAAGCTTAATTTGTAGTCATTTCCAGTGCAATATCATTTGTTTGCTGACATTATCATCAAAGTTCAATGCTATTTTTTTTTTAAAGATTTTATTTTATTTATTTGAGAGAGAGAGAGCACAAGAGGGGGTAGGGTCAGAGGGAGAAGCAGACTCCCCGCTGAGCAGGGAGCCCGATGCGGGACTCAATCCCAGGACTCCGGGATCATGACCTGAGCCGAAGGCATTCGCTTAACCAACTGAGCCACCCAGGCGCCCCAAAGTTCAATGCTATTGAAACATTTCATTCACATGGATTTTTATAGCCTATAGGCCCAAGAGCCATTTTTTGGCAGGCATCATGTTTTACTGCTCTTTGGGACAAATCACTTTCCCACTTCTCTCCTCTTCCATAATGTTTTCATTGTTAGTATATTTTAGAAGCTGAAATTAAATGATACTGTTTTAGTTGATTCAAGTTAGAATTTTTAAACTAAAAATGGTGAATACATTTATGAGAAGCCTTTTGAAAGGATAAAACCACACACACACACACATGCACCCCTCTCTGGTATGGCTTCAAGAGAGCTGAGAAATTGTTCCCTTAGCATGTAGCATAATGCCTGGCATATGTTCAATGAATAAATAGAGATTAGCCACATAGTTTGAAGATTTAGGGTCATTTTTCACACAAGGAACAATATTTCTTCCTAAAAGTTTCAGGGAATTCTCTTTAAAACATTTTCTAAACTAGTGGTTCTCAGAGTTTGGTACATATAGGAGTCATCCAAGCAGAGTACAGCACCCCTCAGATTTAGTCAGTCTGTTGTGAGGCCCAGGGATAAGCATTCTAGGATATCTTCCTATTCCTTTCCAACTCTGGGACTTGATTTACTTGCTTCTCTTTGTTTTCTGAAGGAGCTCTAATGGGCTCTTTAATGGACTGTCTGCCCTTCATCCAGAGCTGGGACGAATGGGTGGCTCCTAGCGTGAAAGACAGCAGGGAGGGTCTGACCACGATTATTAAGTTGGTTGTGTCACTTCTCTTGGGGCCTTGATTTCTTCAGTTGTAAATGGCAGGGTTAGAATAGAGGTCTCCTACATGTCTGAGCTCTATCACTGGAAGATTGAGCTATATTAAATTAGATCTCTATCTACTCAGTTAGTGCTAATGATACATCTATTATAAAAGAAAATTACTTTTGAATTAGTTTTTGATTACTCACTGTTTAAGAGTCATTTTAAAAAACTTATGTTATTCATATACAATTTATTTTTTTAAATTTTAATTCCAGTATAGTTCACATACAGTGTTCTATTAGTTTCAGGTGTACAATATAGTGGTTCAACAATTCCATACATTACTCAGTGCTCATCAAGATGAGGGCATTCTTAAACCCCTCCACCTACCTCACCCTTTCCCCCTTCATATACCATTCTTCACCAAGAACTTCCTGTGCTACTGTTGTGAAATCTCCCTGAGTACTTATGTTGGATGCTGACTGTTAACTTTTAAATTGACAATTACTTCTGAACTCCAGCCTATTGCCACTTAGATTTTGCTGAGTAACAAGAACATTCCTACCTATGTAAAGCAGAGACAGCCTCAGAAGTTAAGTATGAGGATGGTGGAAGCCCCCTGCTTAATCAAGTTCCCTTTAGCTAAATTTCTTAGTGCCCTTCTGAAAGATGGAAGACCTTGATGAATATATTAACAGTTATTAGTATATCAAATTCACCAGCTTTCAGGGGCCCTGAGGAAGTGAACTCAGGATAGGCACTTTTTTTTTTGAAGCCAAGGGTAAGGTTTAGAGCAAGGGAGGAAAGCCTGAAAATGTCAAAGCCTAATGAGCAGAGAGCTATGCATCCCTAGAGAGGATGCCAACAGTGGGAGGGAAGATGGCCATGCTTCAGTGGAAAGAAAGCACTGGTAAAGGTCACCTGCTCCAGAATTTTATCGTGGAGATGACCCCAAGGTCAGAAGGAAGGATAAATGAGGAATGTTGCTAAAAGGTAGAAGAATGTAATATGACCTACAATTTGAGAATTTTACTGTGTGAAGGCCCAGGAGGAAAGTCACAATAGCTCCAGAGGCAAGATTGGTTTTCTTGTTTGTTTGTTTTTTTTAATTTTTAAAAAGTTTATTTGAAAGAGAGCATGAGAGTTGGGGGAGGGTCTAAAGGGAGAGAGAGGAAGAGAGAATCCCAAGTAGACTTCGTGCCGAGCTCAACATGGGTCTTGATCTCATGACCCCAAGATCATGACTTGAGCCAAAATCAAGAGTTGGACACTCAACTGACTGAGCCACACAGGCACACCAGCTTTCTTGTTTTATTTATTTATTTATTTATTTATTTATTTATTTATTTATTTGAGAGGGAGCAAAAGCGAGAGAGATCACAGAGAGAGAGGGAGAAGCAGACTCGTCACTAAGTGGAGAGCCCGCTGCTCGGGGCTCGATCCCAGGACCCTGAAATCATGACCTGAGCCAAAAGCAGACTCTAAACGGACTGAGCCACCCAGGTGCCCCCTTGTTTTTTTTTGTATTAATTACACCTTACTTTTTCTTCTTAAGTGGATCCCATATTGGGGAATGATGGCTTATTACTTAATTAGTTCATCCTAGTTGCATCATAGTTGATAACATAGTAATATCAATCAACTCAATTATCTCTTAAGATTTCAGGTATAAAAGGCAATGATCAAATTGGAAATTGTTCCTGGAGTTAAGCATGTGGTAGTCAATGTTCAAGAATAGAGAAAGAACATGGAAAATATATAGTGAATATTGAATCCCTGCAGAAAACAGCCAGTGAGTATTTATTTTTCCATTTTGATAGCTTGTTTATATGAGTCTTATATTCAGTCTTTATAGGAAATTCTATTAACTTTTGTAACCTCAAAAAAAGGAATGAATACCTCTGGTTATTAAGGAAAACTCAATTTGTTAACTTTTCAACTACTCATTGTCATCACAAATCTTGTATTTCTATTCATGTGGTGTGCCCCTACATACTATAGTGTATAGTTTTTAATAGCTTAAAAACTATTTCAAATATTTATTAATCTACAACAGGTGCAAATTTCTGTCAACATAATCTAATCAAAATTTTAAATAATGTTATAATCATAGTTCAGAATAATTAGTGTTTGTCTTAATTGCTTCAATTTGATTTAATTATTTTTGAAAGTTTGATGTCCAGGTTTTAGTGTATAATGTGTAAGGTTTTCTGTGGGTTTTTTTTGCACAAATTTTAGACCTGTCAGAACTCAAATATTTCCAAAATCCTTGAAAATCAGGAGCTCATCCCAGATATAGCCCCTAGATTTAAGAAAGATCCTCTCTAAAAAATTCTGTTATATTTATATGCAGTTTGTTTAGATAATTGTTTTTATACCAGTGTTAACCCTTTGTAAGGTAATATTTACAATAGCATTTTTTTTTTTTTTTGGTAAATAGGCAAATCTAATAAAATTGCCCTTGATGTTTATTTTTTTTTTTAAAGATTTTATGTATTTATTTGAGAGAGAGAGAATGAGAGAGAGAGGGGAGAGGGTCAGAGGGAGAAGCAGACTCCCTGCCGAGCAGTGAGCCCAATGCGGGACTCCATCCAGGGACTCCAGGATCCTGACCTGAGCCGAAGGCAGTCGCTTAACCGACTGAGCCACCCAGGCGCCCTGCCCTTGATGTTTAAAAATTGTAAAACTATATGGAATATACAAATGCAGTTTGAAATAAACAGTCCAAAGGAAAAGAAATGTGGAGTGACATAATTCTGTACTGAAGAGAGGGATCAAATAAGAAAGTCATGTTGCTCAATAAATATTTATTGAATGAATGATTTTTAAGGAAGATATTTTTGCCTCAAAAGCAAGAGCTATTTTCCTCTTGGTCCTAAGTAATGAGACCCCCATCCCTTGCACACAAAGTTATCTCTAAATTCCTTGTGACTTTTTAGTTCTCTATGATGCCAAAATACTCCAATTAAAATTTAAGGAAATTTCCCTTCTTGGGAAAATTCATCAGCTAATATTATGGTTTCTCTAGGAAATGTCTAAATTAGAAATGTTTTCAAATATTATTTAAAATGAAATTTAAAACATTTTTCTCTTTTCAACTGGATATTTGAACAGTTATGGAGAGAGAGTTGTTTTCCATTGAGGGAAAGTTTGACCAGTGGAATAAAATATCAGCTGGAGAGTACAGGCAAACCAAACAAAACAAAACCAAAAAACCCACCAAAACAAAAAACAACAACAACAACAAAAAACAAAACCCCAAGCCTCCCCCGCAAAAAAACCCCAAACCACACACACACATAAAGACAGTTTAGGTGCTTTTATTTTTCTTCTTAGGGAAATTTGACATCTTAAATTAATCTTTTTAAAGGTAAAGAGAGAACATAAAGTTCTATTTAATAGACATGGCTAATGCACCTCAGTTTTATTTTATGGCCATTATTAGCTCACATTGATGAGCTAATTGATGTTATTTCCAATGCTGCAACAGCTGAAATTTTAAAATTTAGATCTAAAGCAGCTTAACATATAAAAATTACTTCTTGTGCTTCAGTATTTATAATAAAACCCACAGCCAATAGCTAGATCTGATTCCAGGGTCATAGATACTCCGTCTTGGAGTAGACAGGACCCATCATCCTTCTTTGAAAGAACTGGGTTTCCAACAAGGCAAGAAGGCTGAAAAATTGGCCTGGTGAGTCAGTTTTATTTTGCTTATAAAGTGTATTCAAATTGTCTAAGTTCATTAGCCCTTGGCAAATTGAGTACTGTGAAGACTAAACAAAAATATCAACACAAGGGAAATGGTATGAGTCCTGATTTTCTTAGTTTCCTAGTGAATAATAGATGGAATATTGTTGACAGAGCTAGAATATATCAGACCTCTCATTTTTAGTGACCATGTATAACTTTTATCTTCATTCCTTCTAAGTGATATACTGTATGAATATTTACATTGTCTAATTGTCCGTAATTTTTGTCTCATGTTTTCTTTATTTAATTACAGTCTTATTTACTTTCATTTTTAGTGATGGCCGTCTAATGGGCCAGTGTTTACACACATAATTGGCTTTAATGTAAATGATTGTCATTTGATCAGTAGGGTAATAGATGTAAGGGAAAATTCTCCTGAATTTTAATAAACTTCTGGACTTTACTGTATCTCAGATTTCTCCTTTCTTTTAACTTGTCTTGAAGAAGCCTCACCTCTCAAGACTTTCTTCATTGAACCCTCTCTTTTATTATTTTAAAAATTATTTATGAAATATTTCAGACATTCAAGTATAAAGAGTAGGCAGACATCATAGAAAGTATTAGACACACAACTGAAGAAATAAAAAAATGAAAGATGTCATTCCCATCCTCTCCAGCGCTTTCCTGCTCAGAAGTTAGCCACTCTCCTCAATTTGGCTAAACTCAGATTTCTTTACCTCCATTATTCTCACCTCACTCATAACAATGCTTTTTATTTTTGTATTTACATAGTCTTACTTATTATATGTAGAGCTTTGTCCTTCCCTATTCCCTGTGATAGGATGTGAGCTCCTTGAGGCAAAACAGAGACCAACTAATGCATATTGATAGACTGCAAAATGCCTCATCTTCCTTAGCTCTGTCTTGCGCTCTGATTCTTGTATTCTGTTATATAGTGCCCTGAGATACTGTTAACACAGGGTGTGTCTTTGTGGGGGTTTTTCAGTGGTGGTTTTAATTGCATGGACTTCAGGAGAAAATTGGATTGCGAGCACTTTTTAAACTGTGTTATTAAGGGCAAGTCTCTGCACCACTTTTAGTCTCAGTATTGTGATTTCTAAAATAACTGGCAGAGTTTGCGTTAGGTTAGTGGTCTGTCCTTTTTAGCTCTGATAATCATTATTTCTATATTTCATAGAAGCTCTATGGTAGTGTATCTTAAGAGGATATACCTATATATGCTTGAAACATGGGGATATTTAATAAAGAGATGTCATATTATAATCATTGATGGTATGTAATCTTGACCCCCAAATATTAGTAAAATACTTAAAATGAGAAAAGATAATGACCTGACCAGATTTAATTATTTTGAAGTGAAATATTATTTGAAAAACTTATTTATTCATAAAATAAAATATGACTGATTTATTCAGTACTAAAGTCTTTTTTTTAATTTTTTAAAAATGTTAAGAGATTTTATTTTATTTGAGAGAGAGAGAGAGGGAGGGAGAGAGAATGAGTGGGGGGAGGGGCAGAAGGATAAGCAGCCTCCCCGCTTAATGGGGAGCCTCATGTGGGGCCCGATCCCAGGACCCTGAAATCATGACCTGAGCCGAAGTCAGATGGTCAACCAACTGAGCCACCCAGGCGCCCCCAAAAGTCTTGTTTTTTTTTTCGTAAGATTTTATTTATTTGACAGAGAGAGACACAGCGAGAGGGAACACAAGCAGGGGGAGTGGGAGAGGGAGAAGCAGGCCTCCCGCCTAGCAGGGAGCCCGATGCAGGGCCCAACCCCAGGACCCTGGGATCATGACCTGAGCCGAAGGCAGACGCTTAACCGACTAAGCCACCCAGGTGCCCCCCAAAAGTCTTATTTTAAATACTCATCTTCTACTAAAAATCTCATGACATGTCACAAGTTAGTTTAGAATTTTCAGAATAATTTCACTTCAAAATTCAACATGGTGGCTTCTTTTTCTTTCAGTTTGTCTCATTGTTTTGTTCCTGTAGATATTTCCAGAGTCCAAATGACCATAAAACTCACAGTTCAACATATCAATTTCCACCATCGATGGAAGTCACCAGTGAGGTTTGTACCAATGTCATTGCTTCCTGCATCAACCCAGGAACCTTTGAATATCCAAAATTCCCCAAAAGACAATTCTGACAAGGACAGGTAATGTTTACGACAACACTGCTTTCTTCTCCAGTGTTACCCCTGTAGCAGTGCTCTTGGTTCAGTGTACATATATATATATAATGGTATATATATATGCATAGTGTTATATATATGGGATGGATGGATGATAGATAGATACAAAAGCAGGTGAACTATGCCCAAGTTTTACAATGGAGGTGCATATTCAGCACTCCAGTACTCAGGGCTCTGCTCTGCAGGGACCTGCATCACATTCTGTTTTTAGCATATGTGCTGCTGAAGTGAGCACCTGCATCACATTCTGACCCCAGTACAGCCTTGACATCTGTCTGGATGCCTTTCCTTTAGGCCTCTGGACTCTGACCTCCTTTTTAAAAAAATAGCTCAAAAATTGGATCTAAATAAAGTCTAAATATTGCTTGGATTGTTATGTATCTGCATCTCTGTTAGCCTAAAACAGTTTGCCCCTTCTTTCTCTCTCTTTTTTTAGATGTCATTGATTTGTTGAAGAAACTAGGTCATTTGCTATGTAGAATATCCCACATTCAGGATTGGATTGGTTGCTCCTTCATTATATCTTTTTACTTGTTTCTTTCTTTCTTTTTTTTTTTTAAAGATTTTATTTATTTATTTGAGAGAGAGAGAATGAGAGACAGAGAGCATGAGAGGGAGGAGGGTCAGAGGGAGAAGCAGACTCCCTGCCGAGCAGGGAGCCCGATGCGGGACTCAATCCCGGGACTCCAGGATCATGACCTGAGCCGAAGGCAGTCGTTTAACCAACTGAGCCACCCAGGCGCCCCTACTTGTTTCTTTATACTCTATTTCCTGCAAACTAGAGGCAAGAACAATTTGTGTGGCACTGTGTTCATTTTACTACATAAAGTCATGTGTCACATAAATTAAGTCTGGTTTTTGTGCTTTTTGTGATGCTAAGTTTGTTTATAGATTCAGATGGTATCAAGTTGATACCTCTATCAAATTTTTCCTTATCTATTTTCACTTAATGGCATTAATATCTATTGATAATTATTTGCCTAGATCTACTTTTTTCCCATTAGGGATTGGAAAATGGAAATTATCTAATTACATATTTCCCTCTACATTATAGTTGGAGTTCTTTGGCAAAAATAACCAACTATTCCATTCCCCTGAAATACAATTCTCACAGAAAAGACAGCATAAATATTTTATTTTTATTTTATTTACTAATTTTCAAGGAAATGAGTTGGTTGTTATCCTAGCATCCTCCAGTTGTGACCAATGAGTATTTTTTGAGAATTGATTTCAGTCATTAGTTTTTTGTTGCTTGAATTTTACTTTTAGGTCAGCTGGGAGCCCTTTCAGGTTGGCTCTTGTGTCTTGACAAAGCCTGATTAGTAGTTGGCAGATTCCTTGCTTTCTGGCATAATAAGATCTACTAAGAATATCATTTTGTATTTTCCCTGACCCAGACTTAGAATTACTTATTTCTCCAAGGATCCCTGGTTGGTTGGTTTCTTTTCTTTTCTTTTCTCTTCTTTTCCCTTCCTTTCCTTTCCTTTTCTTTTCTCTTTTCTCTTCTTTTCCTTTTCCCTTTCCTTTCCTTTCCTTTCCTTTCCCTTTCTCCTTTCCTTTCCTTTCCCCTTTCCTTTCCTTTCCTTTCCCCTTTCCTTTCCTTTCCCTTTCTCCTTTCCTTTCCTTTCCCCTTTCCTTTCCTTTCCTTTCCTTTCCCCTTTCCTTTCCTTTCCCCTTTCCTTTCCTTTCCTTTTTCCTTTCCTTTCCTTTCCTTTCCTTTCCTTTTTCCTTTCCTTTCCTTTCCTTCTTCTCAATCTTACCACCCATGAGATCATGACCTGAGCCAAACCAAGAGTCGGATACTTAATCAACTGCGCCCCCCCAGGAACCCCTCCCTGGTTTCTTTTAGTTAAGAAAGAGATCACAATCTGTCTTTAGCTCTCTGGGTTCTGATCTTGGTGTTTTTAACCTTTGCTTAGAAACCTCACTTGGTTTCCCAGGGTTTTCCCCTTGCTTTGTTGCCCAGGCTCAGATCTCTCATATTTCTGAGCTCTTGTCATGCTTACTGTGTTCACTTCCCCTAGTAGTATGATCCTTAAGCTCTCAACCTTGGCATAAAATTAACATTTCTTGATGGGTGACATGCTTGGTAGTTGGGCTGATCTATCCTGGCTCTGAATCTACCTCCATTCTGCTTTTTGCTACCATGGAGCATCTTTTGGTGGATCTGAGCTCTAGTTCTTGAAACAAAGTAATAAAGTGGAGCTGAGGCAATGTGGAAGGAGGGAGATTTTTGAAGGGGGAGAAGTGAGAGGATGTTTCTTTTTGGTTGCAAAGGGGAAATAAAGTATTTCAGTTTTCCAGCTAAGAGTGATTTTGGATACCATTTATTCCAATCTCTTCATTTATTGACTGGAAAAAAAAAACTTCCGGGAAGTTGAAACTTTTGCTAGAATTAATACAGCTAGTTATTGGCTGAGATAGGAATAGTATAGGCAAGTTAAGCTTTTACTAGATCTCATAGTTTTGAGACTTAAACCTAAGAATGCTTGATATAAAAATCTATTGTTTTCCCCCTATCCTGTTGCCTGTCCACTAAATAGTAACAAAAAAGATTTGTTGCAGCATCATGATTATTGTTGTCAATATAATCACAAGCACATTAGAGCATTTACTAAGTGCCAGGAAGTGCTGTAGGCATTTTATCCATACTGTCCCCTTTTCAGCTTCACAACAACCTCATCAGATAGGTTCTTTTAGTATCTTATTTTACAGATGAAGACTGTGAACAGAGTTGAATTAACTTACCCAGGGCCACAATGTGAGTGGCGGAATCTTGCTGAGATCCAGGTTGTTTCAGCTCAGACTCTATGTCATCCAACCCCCATGCATTCAGCCCCTCAGTTGCACAGCCCTATATAGTATACAGAGCAGTTTCCCCTCCATTTATCTTTATTCTAGAACTGTAAGTCACTTGTTCCTGTTACTAGCAGTTTACAGAGGAGGACATGAGCTTAGAGAGAATAAGCAATTTTCCAAGCAACAGTAACTGGTAACTTGCAGAAGCTGGTCTGTCTGAAAGATTTCATGCTGATAAATCCTAATCTGCACTGAAGATTAGACAAAATATGTGTTTGGCCTAATAATTAAAATGTACATCACTGGAAGGTTTCTAGGAAGTCTGATTATTGGGAGAATTTTATGTATTAATAGGCTCAACAAAGGAGGGAATGTAAACCAGGAGAATTTGAGGGGTCTGTTTTTTATAATAGGCAGTCAGCAATCTACCAGTGTACTTATCTTTCTTTGGGGATTTTGGGTAGGTGTTAATAGTTTTTAGCAATTTTTTTTAAACTTTAAAAGATTCAGACATAAGAATAAAAAAAAGTAGTAGTTGTGTACGTTTCTTTACTCCAGTGATATGTAAAGCACAAGACCAATCCTTTCCCAGGGATGAAAATGTAGATGTTTACAATCTATTATGAAAAGATGACAAATAATAATGCCATTTATACATTTCTTTGATGAAGCAAATTACAAATTACAAGTACAAATTGAACTGGCAAAGAAATGACAATGACCATGATTTTTCTTAAAATGTTTGGTTTCATTCTTATTATTGTTTTATTTAAATCCTGTTTCGGTGGGGCACCTGGGTGGCTCAGTTGATTAGGTGTGGGACTCTTGATTTTGGTTCAGGTCAGGGTTGTGAGATGGAGCCCCACATTGGCCTCTGCACTTAGTGCGGAGTCTGCTTGTCCCTCTCCCTCTGCTCCTCCCTGCTTGTGCTCTCTCTCTCTCTCAAATAAATAAATAAATAAATAAATCCTTTTTAGGTAACACAGATGATATCTAGTGAGTGGTCTTTCTGGAAAATCTTCCTTATTTGTCTCTTAGCCTATGTAATAACAATAGCAATTGGAGTCCTCACAGTGTGTCTGGTCAGTATAGGGGCAAATAACCCTGCCCCCATTATTATCCATATATCCTCAGATGATGGAGAACCTATAATAATCATTCCTGAAACAACCTCACTGCTTACCCTTCAGCCTACAGTGGCCAGTACAACAGAAGTAACTACTACAACCACAGCAAAGGCACTTATAACCACCATAGCAGACAACTCCGGCACTTCACCTGAACCGACTACCATAATGCCCACTGTCACCATCTGAATCTACAACCAACACAATTTCACCGGAATCTACAAACACGACCACCATAGCCCCCATCAGTTGAAGTTACTACCATCATGGCAAAACTGCCGGCGTTCTGACGGAACCTTTTACTACAATGGATACTGCCACCACTCAGACTGAATCTACCACATCAACTGAGCATGAAACCATACATAATACCACTCACATCGACAGAAATTATAAGTAGCATTACTTCCACAGACTTTACAACAATAATCGCTTCAACAGAACATATAAGTCCTGAACGTACAGCCATCATAACTTCTCAGTCTGCCTCAACAGCCGTTCTTACTTCAAGTGAACCTGTAAATATTACCTCTTCAGTTGAGCCTGTGACCCATTTGACTGTAGGTACTTCAACTGAACCTATGACCACAAGAGAAATGGTCACTCCTACTGGATCAGGAAACACTACAATGAAATTGTGTACCATTTCATCTGCATTCCGGCTGTTAAGAAGTGAAAAAAGAAGGTAAGCCCCTCTTTGACTTGACAACATAACTTAGGCTAATATCCCATTAAATAGGATTTAGTCATTTTGCACCTAGCATCAAAGGGGACTGGCAAATGAGGCCTACATTCTGTCCATGTGCCTAGTTAACAATAGGAGGTTCTCGGGCGCCTGGGTGGCTCAGTCGTTAAGCGTCTGCCTTCGGCTTGGGTCGTGATCTCAGGGTCCTGGGATCGAGCCCCGCATTGGGCTCCCTGCTCTGCAGGAAGCCTGCTTCTCCCTCTCCCACTCCCCCTGCTTGTGTTCCTGCTCTCGCTGTCTCTCTCTGTGTCAAATAAATAAAATCTTTAAAAAAAAAAACAAAAAACAATAGGAGGTTTTCTTACAGTGAGAATGAAGGGGAGAATAGTTACTTAGGATAACTTGTGTTTTTTAAATATGTAGCCAGATTTTTAAAGAAAAGCCAATTTAATTTCTATTCTATTTAAGGTTCATAAATTTTTTTAAAAGTTTTTATTTACTTATTTGACAGAGAGAAAGAGCACAAGCAGGGGGAGTGGCAGGCAGAGGGAGAGGGAGAAGAAGTAGGCTCCCTGCTGAGCAAGGAGCCAGATGCGGGGCTCAATCCCAGGACCCTGGGATCATGACCTGAGCTGAAAGCAGACGCTTAAGCAACTGAGCCACCCAGGTGCCCCTAAGGTTCATAAATTTTGTTGGCTAATAATAACATACTGATTCTCAGTTGAATTAGTTAAGTTCAGTGTTCATTATCATTGAAACTTTCACATGATATGAGCCCCCTATAATCTCCTTGCTCAGAGGACCCACAGTAGCTTAATTGGCTTAATTTTCTTGCTGAGCAGGCATCATGTTTTCATTGCTCCTAAGAACAATTTTCTTTCTTTCTTTCTTTTTTTTTTTTAAAGATTTTATTTATTTATTTGAGAGAGAGAATGAGAGAGAGCACATGAGAGGGGGGAGGGTCAGAGGGAGAAGCAGACTCCCCGCCGAGCAGGGAGCCCGATGCGGGACTCGATCCCGGGACTCTAGGATCATGACCTGAGCCGAAGGCAGTCACCCAACCAACCGAGCCACCCAGGCGCCCCTTTCTTTCTTTCTTTTTAAGATTTTATTTATTTATTTACTTTCAGAGATTGAGAGAGAGAGAGTGCGAGTGCATGAGCAGAGGGAGAGGGACAAGCAGACTCTGCTGAGCGCAGGGCCTGATGTCATACAAGGCTCCATCTCACAACCCTGAGACCATGACCTGAGCTGAAACCAAGAGTTGGATACTTAACTGACTGAGCCCCCCAGGTGCCCTGGAACAATTTTTTTTTCTTACCTTCTCCTTTGCACAGATTTTTCATGCTCTTCATGTTCTGGAATGGTTTCTCAACCTTGGCATGTTTTGGGATTAAACAGTTCTTTGTGATAGGGGCTGTTTAACAGCACTCCTGCTCTGTCCCCACTAGATGCCAGTACAGCCCCTCCCGACAGTTGCAACAATCAAAAATGTCTCCCAGCAAGGCCAAATGTCCCCTGAGGGGGGGCGGGGGGAACTTCCCTCCTTCTGAGAGCCATTCACTTTTTTTTTTTTTAAAGATTTTTTTTTTATTTATTTATTCATGAGAGACAGAGAGAGAGAGAGAGAGAGAGGCAGAGGGAGAAGCAGGCTCCCAAGGAGCAGGGAACCCGATGCGGGACTTGATCCCAGGACCCTGAGATCATGACCTGAGCCGAAGGCAGACGCTTAACCATCTGAGCCACCCAGGCTCCCGAGCCATTCACTTTTTTAGAGGCTTTAAGCTATGCTATTTTTTGTTCCAGTAGAATTCTTAAGCTAATGGCAGTGAAGAAATTTATGAGACTATTTTTGCAAAGACCATATATTTTTGTTTTAAAATCAGATTTGACATATATAAAATCACGTTCCAGCAGGGCAGGAATGTTGTTCTGTTTACCATTGAACACTTAGCAATTAGCATAAAGCATAGACTCTAAATAATTCCTTAATGAATCACGAATTTTTAAAAATTAAGCACTTTAAAGTTTAAGAAAAATTGGATTTATTAAAACATTTCTCTTGAAAGAGTTTTACAGGGTCTATCTCATCTATTATAAATATCTTCACTTGAGATTTTTCTCAAACAGCGATGTACCAAGGTATCATCTAAGTTTCTGCCCCAAGCCCCAAACTCAGATCCATTTTATCATTAAGTCTGGAATGAGAGCAGAAATCTTTACTTAAGAGCAATTGCCTCCTGGGATCTTCTCCAATTTTGAGACTTCAGTCTTTGGTTTTCTTTGTTTTCCAGAGATCTGTTACTGATATCTACTGGAATGTCTGTCTTACTATATAATCTCTCATGAGATGGTCAGTGTGGAAAGTGCACGAGACTAACAGATGAGACAATCAGCATGAGATTCACACTACATAGGGTGTGTGACCCTTCCTAGACTGTAGATTCCTCATCTCAAATTCACTTTTAGCTCTGTTAATAGTTATTTTTATGTTTCCATTTTATTGAAGGATAGCATTCATAAAGTGTATTGATCTGAAAGGTACAACTAGAATATTTTCATGTATCTATATGCATGTGAAACCACCACCCCGATCAAGATACCAGAAAATTTCCAGTACCTCATAAGATTCCCTCATGCCCCTTTCCTGTCAACTCCTCCATCCAACTCAGTGATAAACAATGACTTCTATCATTATCTGATTACTTTTGTTCATTCTTGAACTTCATGTAATAGAATCATACACGTCTCATTTCTTTCACTAGACTGAGCAAGTGAACATGCAACATATTGTATCTAATAACAGGTGATTTAAATATATATATGTATATTTGTTTGACATAATGTTGTGTAGAATTCCATTGTGAATATGCCATAATTTATTCATTGTGGGCATTTGGATCATTTACAGCTTATGGCTATTATGAATAAAAGTATGTGAATGCATTAGTGGTTACTGATTTATTACATCATGTTCTCATTTTAGGAAACACGGAGTTGGAACCTAAGCAAGTGTGACTCAGAGAATTTCATTCTGTCAAATGCTGGGGTCACAGCGCTGGGGAGTTCATAGCACTAGGGCAGCTTAAGGAGGTCAAGGCCGATGATCAGGAGGCACGAATGCCTTAAAGGTCATACCAACACAGGGAGAGAGAATGATCATTCTAGGTTTGAAAGGAAGCAACTGGAAACTTCATTGACTTCAGAATTCTATTGTAGATTAGCCTTGAAGTCCGGAGGAAAGGTGTTTGAGGTATGCTGATAAATGGGGAGAGGAGGAAGTATAATGTAGGATTATCATAGTTTGCTTCTGCTAGGCGGGCTCCAAAGAGAAAAGCAACAATACTTCTCAGGTGGGATTGGTTTTCTTGATTCACATTGTTATTAATATCTTACTTCAATGACTCTTAAGTCCTCTCTTAGGAATGGTATTTAATATTTATTTTATTCAACACTTACACAGATGCATCACAATTTGTCCTCAGTCAACTAAAATATTACTCAAGGTTGCAGATGTAAATAGCAATGGTCAAAAGGAGAAATAGTCCTGGGTTTAAACTTGTGATACTGGCAGCTCAAGAATGGAGAGGAAACGTGGAAAATACATAGTAACTGTGGAACCCTTTAGAAACCAGCCTGTGAGTATTTGTTGTTTCATTTGATATCTCATCTACATGAATTTTATTTCTGGTCTAAAGAGAAAATCCTAATGCATTTCATATGATATCACAGAAGCAATGCTTATGTATTCTTTACCCCCCCCCCCAAAAAACCCAACCCACAAACAATTACAATTGGTAAGGGAAAGGCAATTTATGGCTTTTCAACCAGTATCTAGAAATCAGAAATCTTATATTTTTGTGCTATATGTAAACACAGTTTAAAATTTTATTTTATATATTATTAATCTAAAATATTAGTATTGTCCTGGGACTACAATTAAAATAATATGCAGTTATAACCATGCATAATCTGGCTTCAGCATTTTTTAAAGTATTTTTTTTAAGTCTGATGTTTAGGTTTTGGTCTATAATAATAGATTTTTGAGGCTAATTCTAAAAATTTATAACTCAAATAATTCTAAAACTTGAAAATGAGAAATTAATCTTAAATATACTCTAAAAGTCCAATAAAGAAACCAAGAAACCTTGGTTAAATACATACATCATTTTGGCTGTTATGTTTTTTATACCCAAGAGTTAACCTATTGTTTAGTTTTTACATTTGTCTTGATAATAGGAACAAATATGGAAATGTACTTTGAAATAGACAGTTTAAGAATAATTTATAAGTGCATAGAGAAATGTTTTTTTTCCACCCATGAGATAGACCAAGGAAATCATGTTGCTCAGTAAATAGTTGTTGAATGATTAAACATCAAGGAAGAGACTTCTGTCTCAAAAGCAAGAGATTTTTTAAAAATCTATTGATTCTAGTTTATGTGACCTCCAAGGACTTCAGGTGTATCTGAATCCCCAGAACTGGATCTTCATTATGCTGAAATACTCAGATTAAAACAAAAAGTAGTTGCCTTTAGTGAGGTATTAGTTCATCATGTTGGTGGTTTTTCTAGATAATAACAAAGTTCAGATTATAACAGTTACAAATGTTTCAGATCCTATAAAAACAAGGTGTAGGATATATACATATTGCTCTCTGATTAGAAATTTTACTTTTATTTGGATATTTTAACATAGTGGTAGAGAAACCTAGCCCATCTGAGGACAATTTCAACCAATGCAATAAAATTTCATTTGAAAGTTACATTTGAAAAAGCAATCTAGGTTTTTTTTTTTCTCCCAGAAAAATACCTTAAATTATAACACCATAACTTTTCAATAAATATAACAAATACATTTCCGTTGCAGTGAATAACATTAGGGACTAATTTCGAATATCTGATTAAGCATTATTCTCAGCTCTCCATCTATTCAAAATTTAAAATTTAGTGTCAAATAAGAGCCAGAACAAAACAATGATAGGAGTTAAGATTTGGATTCAGTATTTGTGATAAAACCCCAAATTCTCCATTCATGTGGTGTAGCGTAGTGGGCCCCAAGATTGTTGGGTTTTTCACCCCTGATAAAGATACTACCTGTCGGTCTTCCTTTTTGGAAAGGGCTGGGTTTCTAACAGGAGAATGAGATTCAGGAAGCTGACCTGATGAGTGAGATTTGATTTGATTACAGAGTGTGTTAAATGTTTAAGTTCATCAACCTCAGGCAAATTGAGAAATGACTGAATACTAAAGCATCGTATCAACACATGTTAAAAAAAGCACAGCTATTTATAGAGCTGAATCCAGATTTCCTCAGTGCTCCTGAGTGATTAGCAGAATGTTGCTGAATTATTCCATTGCAATTGTTAACTTTGAAAGTACACCTCCAATACTTTATCTCGAAGGTATGCTTGTCCATATTTAATCACTATTAATAATAGTTTTATTTTAGTGGTCGAGTTACAATGGACCAGTGTCCTACCCACACAAATAATTGACCCGTTTAACATTGTTTGTCAGCAAATTTAATAACCATGTAGGAATTACAAGATTTAGAGAGAGAACGTGTAAATAGCACATTTTCTATCCTGTTATGAAAAAAGTCTTCGATCATTCTATGATGTTTCTAGAGGTAACACCATGTCCCCCCAGATTCTGATATAAATAAGTCTACTTCTCTTTAAAATAATATATTAGATATTCCTTTCTAAGCCTACTTCAAAAAAACACTTTCTTCCAAAAAGTTTTTGAATTTTTTCTTTTACAAATCAAATATAAAATATTTCAGATATTAAAAAGATTTAAAGAGGAATTCAACACCCTGTATCCACCACTCAGCTTAAGAAATGAAACATTATAAGATTCTTTTAAAATCAATCAGGATTGGGGCGCCTGGGTGGCTCAGTTGGTTAAGCGACTGCCTTCGGCTCAGGTCATGATCCTGGAGTCCCGGGATCGAGTCCTGCATCGGGCTCCCTGCTAGGCGGGGAGTCTGCTTCTCCCTCTGACCCTCCCCCCTCTCATGTGCTCTCTCTCATTCTCTCTCTCTGAAATAAATAAATAAAATCTTTAAAAAACAAAAATCAATCAGGATTGGGGTGTGCTTGATAGGTGTCTTGAGTCAAACTTCTTAGGAGGGGCACTCGGGCACCCAGGAGTTTCCCCAAATCCCCCAAGCACAGGCTTCTTCTGGGAAGAATGGGCAGGGCTGCAGCACCACTGGCCTATGTTTTCCTGAGCCTCCCTGATGCTCAGTGTATCCCAGTCCTTCTTCACACTGCCCCTCCATCAGGACCTGCTCACATATCCCCACACAACTCAGAGCCATATAGGGCACCTGGCAGGTGCCTACATCCTGTTTACCTTCTGGGGAAGTTTTATTGTCCACCCTCCCAGGCCAGGCCCCTCAACCAGGCCCATGGCCTGTGCCCCATGATATTCAAAAGAGAACATTTCCTGATGGATGGGTTTGGGTGAATGGGCTAGAAAAACAAAAACAAACAAAACAGGTGGAGACAATGGCCTGACAGACTTTGGAGATGAATGCGATTTATTTTATGATGAGCTAGAAGATTTTTAGGACTTGGATGTATACGAGCTTTGTGTCGTATATGAACTAGTCTGCTGAGCCTCAGACAGTAGAAGCCCCTACTTAACTGCATACTGTACAGTATAGTTCTCTCAGCTGCATTTACTGCTATTAATTTGGTTGATACCAAACCTTTTCTACTTCCTAATTGCCCCTTACTGTTAAGTATTTTAGTACTATTGTATTATATATATAATATATATTTCTGACTATATTTTGTTACTTTGAAAGAAAAAACTCATTGACTTCTGTTCTTACAGAGGTGTTGTTTCAATAATGATCTTCCACTATCTCATGATACTGAAGTAAGACAACTTTTTTTTCCATCAAGAGCTATTTGGATCAGTGGAATAAAATATAACTTACATGAATAAATATATTAGTTGGGATAGTTTTACTTAGGAATTCAACTCAATGGATTTCCTCTTTTCCAAAGGCTTCGTTCTGGTAGCCATTCTCAAGTCCAAGTGACCAGAAACTCACAGTTCAGTACATCAGTTTGCACCATCAACTGCTGTCACTGATGATGCTGGCACTCATGTCATCAGCACCTGGGGACTCCTGGATGCTCACGATGTCCAAAGAGAGACTTCTGTCATGGACAGGTAATGTTTTGGTTATATGTAGCCACATTTCTGTGCAAAAAATTGAAAAAATTAATTTATTATCAGTACAGGGCACAGAAAGGGAAAGCAAGGAAAGACTTGTGAGGGCTTGCCTTCCAAAAGCCAGTGTTCTTCTTTGGGAAAAAAAAATATACACAGGTAGAGAATAGTACAACAATCAAAGATGATAAAGCAAATTTTGGGGACCTTGTTTTATGTGGGTTAAGTAGGTGTGAAAAGAGTCAATATCCTGCAATGAAAGGCCTATTTTGCAAAAGAGGCTCAGGTGGAAAACAATGTGTTGTGTTTAATGCCCCAGGGCTGCTCTTTGAGTGGTCTGCCTCACTGTCCTTCCCTCCTGCCTCTAAGACTGACTGTGGCCCTTCTTTCAGCCCTTCTGTCTTCCCTGGTTTGTGCTCTCTCCTTGGTGACTTGATTCAGATCTGTGTTCCTGACTGCATATTCACCTGACCTTGTGGCCATGTCTCAGTGGGGAGAAATCTGATCTTGACTGATTATTGATGGTGTTCAGCTGTTTAGTTGGGTGTTCTGGGCTCCGGCATTCACCCAACCTGGTACCACCACCCTGCTTAGAGGGTCATTAAGAAGGGTCTCAGTTTAGCTCTTTATTTATTTATTTTTAAAGATTTTATTTATTTATTTGACAGAGAGAGAGGGAGACAGCGAGAGAGGGAACACAAGCGGGGAGTGGGAGAGGGAGAATCAGGCTTCCCCCAGAGCAGGGAGCCCAATGCAGGGCTCTATCCCAGGACCCTGGGATCATGACCTGAGCCAAAGGCAGACGCTTAACGACTGAGCCACCCAGGCGCCCCTAGCTCTTTTTTAAAAAAATTAATTAATTATAAAAATTTGCACTAAGCTCTATGTTAGTCCTGTAAGTCAGGTGTCTTTATTACCAGCATCCTACAGATAAGAAAATAGACACTTAGAAAGAATAAGCAATTCTCCAAGTGAAAGTGGCCAACAGGAGCTGGACTCCAACAAGGACAGTCTCGGCCCGAATTTCACGCTGCCAAATAGTAACTTGAGTTGAAATGTTAGCCAGAGAATGTGTCGGGGATCAATATGGGAAGGCTCCGAGGAAGCCTATTAGTGGGACCCTTCAGGTATTGTCAGGATTAGAAAGGAGAGGATTTTATTCAATCTTTTCATGTTCCTCTGATATAGGCAGCCTCCTACATTTGTCCTGATTTCATTTTGAATAAATGTTTAACAAATTTCCATTTTAAATTTTTTAATTTGAGGTCTACATCTGAGAAGTTGGTGGACATTTCTTTCTCCTAATGTTAAGCAAAGCATAAAACCAATCCTTTCCTAGAATAGAGGCTTAGAGATTAAGCCCAATATTTATTATTAGAAGACTCTCCAAATAATATTGATGATTATATATTTTTCTTTAAAAAAATTATTTAAATTCAGTTTAGTTAACCTATACTGTATTATTAGTTTCAAGGGTAGAAAGATTATATATTTTTCTGATAAATTATACTTTCAATAAAGCAAAATAAGGGATAATGATCTTTGTTTTCTTTGGAACATTTGGTTTTATCCTAGTATTTTCATTTACATCTCTGACAGGTGAAACATAATTTTTTAAGTGCCTGCTCTCTGTAGAAAATATTCCTGGTTTGTCTCTCAGCTTGTGTGATTATAGCAGTAATTGGAGTACTTATAGTGTGTCTGGTGTTTAAAGGGGGAAATAATATGGGTCCAAGCATTACTCACATATCCTCACATGATAGGAAGCCTGGGGTGACGACTAATACACCAGAACTCAGTACTACAACCACAACAGCTGCACCAACAATGGCACTGCTGTCCACTCCTCCACTGCAGCCAGCCCTACTATTTCAACAGCCATCAGAATCACACTCGCGGAACAAACAGCCATAGCCAGCACTCCATCAAGGCCATCAACTCCGTCACAAACTAGCATCTCTACCTGCACCAACAGGCTCCACAATTTCTACTGAGCTGCAGAGCCTTCTTTACAGCCTCTTTCCCCACTACAGCTAAACCGATGACTGCAGTAGCCACCACTACCATAACTGAACCTGTATCTAGTTCCATAATAATTTTTTTTAAATTTAATTTATTTTTTAGAGAGCGAGCGAGAGAGAAACAGCATGAGAGGGGAGAGGGTCAGAGGGAGAAGCAGGCTCCCCGCTGAGCCAGGAGCCCGATGTGGGACTCGATCCCAGGACTCTGGGATCATGACCTGAGCCGAAGGCAGACGCTTAACCATCTGAGCCACCCAGGCGCCCTAGTTCCATAATAATTTAATCTATAATCACAAGTAGGAACAATGACTTCACCTTTACCTGATATGACAAAAGCCTCTAACACTACCAGCTCTATCTCTGCTGGGACCTACTACCACAGCATTAATCACTACCCCTTCAATTGAACACATAGCCGCATAAACAGAAATTGAATATACAAACAGTGCCACTTCGGTAGAAACTGCAACAGTCACTTTAAGAATCTGTAACCACTTCAATTTCTACTGAATGTACAATCATAACAGCTACCACCAGCACCATTTCAATGGAACCTACTACAGTACAGAACACCAGCCACACTTCAACCACACCTATTACTAGTCTCTACTAGCACAACATCAGCAGAAATTACAACCCCAACAGCAATCACCATATGTCGATTGAACCTACAAGTAATGTCAACAGAGCAGAACTTGTATGGAACCCACAACTACTACTGCTTCAGTTGAAACTACAGCTGCCAGAGGAACCACTACGTTCACCTGAAGCAACAACTTCATTACCGACGGAATCTGCAGGCACAACAGGCATCACCAAAAATGTACCCCCATAATGGCTACCACTATAGTTCCACTGAACAAAGTACTGTCGTAACCACTACTACCAGGTTAAATGAAATTGAAACTGGCATAGCTCTATTTGAAACTACAACTACCACAATTTGTACTGGACTGAAAACTAGAACATCCACTAAAACTTCAATAAAATGGAGATCTGATAGGTATAGAAAACAAATGAGGTGGATTTGGTGTTGTGGCACTGGTGCATTGGTAATGGGCCACGTTGTTACTGTTGGAGTAGTTTAAGCGTTAGGCTACAGGGTCCAGTGAAATATTTCCGTTAGCCAAACAATCACTTGTGATAGCATTTTTGATTCAAATTTAGAGTATGAGTGACTGTGGGGATGGTTAGATGTAACATAATCAAGGTAGTAATTAAAGATTGGGTTGCTGTGGAGAAGGCCATTGTAGTGTAGTTGCTATGAGAGTTGTGGCATTAGCATTTACAGTAGAAGATTCACTGGAAGTGAAGACAGTGGTTGTGCTGGTACTTGTTGTGGGTTGTATATTCAGTTGAAATGGTGGTAGCTGGGGAAATTGTAGGCTCAGCTGAAGGAATAGATGTAGCTTGATTTGACATGACAGTAGTGGATTTAGTAGACATTGTGATAGTTGCATTTTAGCTGAAGTAGGGTAAGTACTGTGTTCATTTGAAGTACTATTAGTAGAGGGTTGAATTGAAATGGTGGTAATAATAACCATGTAGTAGTAGGACCAGTAGAAGTTAAAGTTGTTGTGGATTTAGCTGAAGTGGTATTTCCTAATGTGATTGTCAGGTCAGTTGAAGTGCTATTAAAATTAAATTTAGGCTATGAGCAAGATGGTGGAGGAATAGGAGACCTGGATTTCGTCTGGTCTCAGGAATTCGGCTGGATAGGGATCAAACCATTCTGAACACCTATGAACTCAACAGGAGATCGAAGAAAAGAATAGCAACAACTCTCTGAACAGAAAAGCAACCATTTTCTGGAAGGTAGGACGTGAAGAGAAGTGAATCCGAGGCGATATTCGGGAGGATAGACGGCGGGGGAAGGGGCCTCCGTCGGCCACTTCTGGCAAGTGATAGAGCCCCGGAGCACAAAATCAGAACTTCTAGAAGTCTGCTCCGCTGAGGGACGTTGCCCCAGTGGCTGATGGGGGGTGGAACCCTCGTTGGGACAGTGTGGTCTCAGGACCCTCGGGGTCACAGGAAGACCAGGGGTGCCTGAGTGCGGCAGAGCTCCCAGGTATCGGAGCAGGGAAGCCGGCTGCAGAGACGGAGCCGAGGTGCAGGCTCTCAGCTCGGAGTTGCCATAAACTGTGATCCGAGGCACAGTCGGGCCCCTGCTCCTCCAGCAGGGACCCAACAAGCGGCAGATCCGGGGAGACTCCCCTTCCTCCCCCGGGAGGAGCGGCACAGGAGCACACTGCAGGGATCTGCTGGGTTTGCTCCACACAGGGTCGGGTGCCAGAGATAGAAATGCTCGGTCACAGGCCAGCTGAGCACGGAGTGCGGCCGGAGACCAGGTAGACAGGAGTGACTGACTGCTTTTCTCTGGGGGCTCACTGAGGAGTGGGGCCCCGAGTTCTCGGCTCCTCCGGGGTGGAGATTGGGAGGCCGCATGTTCACTCTCCTCCTCCAAAGCTGTACCGAAAGCTTGCAGGGAACAAAAGCTCCCGAGAGCAAACCCGATCAGATTACTTAGTCCGGACCTGCAAGGGCGGGGCAATACCACTCTAGCAAAGACATTTGGGAACCATGGCAACAGGCCCCTCCCCCAGAAGATCAGCAAGAACAGCCAGCCAAGACCAAGTTTACCGATCAATGAGAATGGCAGAACTCCAGCGCTAGGGGAATACTGCACATAGAATCCACGGCTTTTTTACCATGATTCTTTAGTCTTTCAAAGTTAATTTATTTTTTAACTGTCTTTTTTTTTTTTT
>NC_138381.1:18653022-18707367 GCF_054177405.1 Leptonychotes weddellii | reverse complement strand
AAACTAATAATGTAATGTATGGTGATTAACTAACAATAAAAAATTTTAAAAAAATTAAATTTAAATTTAAATTATAATCCCTGGAGTAGAACAACAAACAGTAACACCATATAGGCTCCCTGTGGTTTCTGTAAGTCAGTATCTCACCACAGGTCACCACCGTCTGAATCACCATAGATTCAACTTGCCTCTTTTTAAACTTCATGTAAATGGAACCATACAGTATGTACTATTTTGTGTCTGACTTCTTTAACTCCTCAGTAGATCTGTGAGTTGTGTAGGGTGTCACAGTTGTTTCTGGGCCCTGATAGACTAAATGTCTGACCATGGGACACCAAGTAGCTGTATGACCAGGGCTGTCTGTTACGAACTGATTCACCAAGTCATGAAGTTGGGCATTTGTGGTGGTACACACCTTCAAGAAGAGGTACTGCAGAGGTCCCAGCCTTCAGTAAAAGTAGATAAAGCATTTGTGCCTATGACTCAGAAGATACCACAGAGCTCTGGGCAATTGTGGAAAACTGAGATGTGGAATCTAACCTCTGGAAGGCTCGATTAGAGAATCCAGTGTTTTGGGATAAACCATGTCCTATTCTGCAAGTAACTATTCTCTATTTGGGACAACTGCAGAGCCTTCTCTTGAAAGCGTGTACTGCTTCACTGGCCTAAGTTCAATGACTTAGTGGATCAGATAAACCCATTATATCTAACAGCCTAATGCATTCTAATGGGTTGATAAAGTGAGTCAGGAAACACATGAAGAAGTCATGTGTGTTGCCTCCAAAATAAAACAGGCCCACCAAGCAATATGCCATTGTTAGTGGACATGAAAGATAAAGGAACCTGCCTTTCACTTCAGAATGTTATCTTACGTGCATTTCCCTAGCCTGCAGAGGGCTCTGCCCACAGAGCTTTCCAGGGAGGGCTCTTTTTACTACATGATGGAGGGCTTTTCCTCTGGGTCCTCCAGAGGGAAGCAGTCACAGGATGGGTGAGAAACTCACATGACAAATCCAGTGCAATATATCTAGTCCCAAGCCTTTGTGTTTTTATTTTTTATATTCTATCAAAGAAGTCATGTCATTTTAGCTCCATTAAACGTAATGCACCACTGTCTTGGTTTTATGCAACCAAATGTGCAAACCGTTAGTTCTACTGCAGGCTCTTCAGGCTAAGACATCAAATCCAGAACCTTGAGGAGGTATACTTGTGTTATTACATTTGGCTCAATCCCATGTTAAGATCCTTTCTTTCTGGACCAGCACCCTCAGAATACACTCCCGTGCATGTTTCCTGTCCTTCTGTCAATATCGTTTAGCCGTGTAATCCCACTTTCTGGGAATTGGTCACTGGAAAATAGTTTGAAATATAGACTATAATTCCTTTCCATATTACTCATAATCGGGGACATAAAACAACCTAATAGGTTAGCTCAACTACTTCACACATGACATCACACCTGACATTGACATTAAATGTGTTGTTTTTTAAAATACTTTAAATTACTGGGGCAAATGCATATGCTAAATGTGAAAGAAGATACTGTGTGTGTGTGTGTGTATGTGTGTAGTGTGATCGCAATTCAAAAAAATGTATGGCTAAAAAACAGAGGCTTTCTAATTCCTGTAGCATGAGAACAGCCACTTAGCTCTGAATCTCCCTACATTTATTTCTGAAGTCCATACAAAGTGGGAAAAAAGAGTAGACAAAACAAAAATTCCCTTAATAAACATCTATTGTGTAACTCAAAAACAAAGAAGACCTATAAACTCCAACATACATGTAAGCAGGGTGAAAAAAAAAAGTTAAATCAGCAGAATATTTGTTGTAGTACACAAACGCAAAATTAGAAGTTTAACAACACGAAGTGTTAGCACTTGTGAAAAAATGAGAATGCTGTTATGGGAGTGGGTATTCATATAACCTTGGAAACAATTTTGGGAATATGTGGTAAAGTTGAAAAAACATACACCTGATGATCCAGGAATTTCATTCTATATTATACATCTGGAAAAAAAATTTTTAGAAAAATTTTTATAAATGTTTCCAGGAAGACATATACTAGAATATTCATAGCATCATTGTTTATAATAATGGAACCAAACTCAGTTTCTATCTACAGGAGAATAGATTAATAATCGTGTTGTCTTCAATCAGTGTGGTTGCATTTTATAAATGTACTCTGGGCCAAAAAAACCCCCATATTGTGGAAAAAAAACCCATATTGTGGAAAAACACAGTAGGATAGGTTTCATATACATTTTAAAACATGCAAACAATATTACATATTTTTTGGAATATGTTAAAACATGAACAAATATATGGGAAATATAAACATCAAATTGGGGAGAGTGGTTGCCTCTGGTAGGAAGAGAGGGAACACGGGGATAAAGACAGAGATGGCTTTAATTAAACATAAAACATTTTTACCTCTGTGCTATCATGGGAAGATATTTGTT
Organism: Leptonychotes weddellii; assembly: GCF_054177405.1. Lineage (NCBI taxonomy): Eukaryota > Metazoa > Chordata > Mammalia > Carnivora > Phocidae > Leptonychotes > Leptonychotes weddellii. The sequence goes on along the minus strand of NC_138381.1, from coordinate 18,704,908 downwards.
CTATGAGCTGCCTCAGTCCCATAGAGCCCCCATCTTTACCACCACTCTGCTCCCCAAGCGAGGTTGATGACATAAGCAAAGCCCCACCTTGGAACTCTGGGTTCTGCACTGTCCACTGTACCCTGAGTAGGACTATGATGTCCCACCACTCAGCTCTTGGATCTTATTCTAATCCCAGGTTTAGCATTGACCCCAAACCTCCATAGGCCCCATTTCTGATAACTGAGTTATGATTCTGGACCTTACAAGTCCCAATTTCTCTCTTTGCCAAACCATGTAGACCTGAGATTTTCTTAAATTATGATTCTGAGCTCCCACTCTAATAACTGGTCTATTTGCTGCCATTGCTTAATGAGGCCTGGAGCCCTAGCCTATTGTTTTGTGTCCATACCTGCAGACTGCACCTTTTGGCAAACCTCAACTCCTGGATCCAGGGCCCTGCTGGACATATGTCTACACAGCTGATAGCAGCCCCCACTTTGAATCTCTTAGATGCCTGAGTCCTGCCATTAGTCTGATGTTTGGATAGAAGGTGCAGGGTCATGGACAATGAGCTGTGTCTCCACCCTGGGAATTACCATGTGCTTGCTGTTACTAGGAAGCTGATTTCCATCACTCTCTGTCCTTGTGGGCAGGTCTAATTCCAGATGGTAGCACCACCCTGGCCTTGCTTACAGTAAACATCCATACTTCCCTACTTCCCTAATTATCTTGCCATATATCACCAGAGCCTTTAAAGGCTCAACAGTTGTATGATCTTTCCAATAAACTTAGCCTCGAATTTTCTTTCACCTTTTCTCCTCAACCTTCTTTTGGCACAGTGTGGTATGCATTAGACAATTGACAAATGGCTATAGACAATAAAAGAATGGGAAGTCTGAGGTCCAAACACTCTAATCTTTTTTTTTTTTGAGAGTGGTGTGAGCAGGGGGGAGGGGCAGAGGGAGAGGGAGAGAGAGAATCTTAAGGGGGCTCTTCACTCAGTGCAAAGCCCCGTGTGAGGGCTTGATCTCAAGACCCTGAGATCATGACCTGAGCCCAAATCAAGAGTCTGACGCTTAACCGACTGAGCCACCCAGGCGCCCCTACACACTCTAATCTTAACTTGGGTTTATAAAAGTTCACTTATAGCATATGTGTCTCATTAGGAAAGTGAGAATACTAATACTTAATTCTTGTAGGTGTTAAAAGGATTGGCTATGAGTGGTGTGGTATGCCCACTGGAATAGGCATAAATATCCCTGTAACGTTAATAATATTATGTTAATCAAATCTTACATCAGAGGCTGTCCAAGGTACCATTGTTTGCTGCAATCCAGCAATAGTTGAAATTTTTTATTCTTTTATTCTTCTTCTTATCTACATTAAAAAAAAGCCAGTTATAAGAGTCAGTCTACCAACTGAAGACTTTATAAATTAGTATTTCAGAACAATAAGAATAAGAAAGGATATATTAATTATCTTTAAAAAATGGTAAAATTTCTACAAACCACATATATAGTCCCTCATATGAAGTGCTTGGGTGAGATGTGTTTTATAATTCAGATTTTTAAAAATCTTATAAAGGCAATATGAAACATTATACAACACTCCCATCAGGACTGTGGTAGTAAACCTATAATAGGTATCAATATTTTTGTAATTAAACATGTGCCAAATTTATTAATGGGCTAGAAATAGCCTTGTTAGTTTTGATTAACTTTTGCTGCCAAATAAATTTGTGCCAAATATACAAAATAATTTGTTTTCAAAGCCTTTTGGATTTTAGAATTGTGCATCAAGGATTGCAGACCCATATTTTGAAGAAAAAATGGTTTAATTGTGGGTGTCCACAGATACAGCAGGACCAGAGTTTAAGTCTGTTGAAGGAACAAGGAAAATTTTGGCTTGGTAAAAAAGAGAACTTCTGAACCATGAAGGTCACCATAAAATGGAATACCAGACTTTGCAAAAGTCATAAATTCCCAGTCCCTGTGGTCAAACAGAGATGCATTATGCAGTTTCTGTTTATTCTGTAGAAGCCGATGTATTTACCATTATGGAACCAGTTTCTCAACATACAAAACATACATCTTGAAATAAATAAAAAAGAACATTCTCTTTGTTTAAACAAAACTATTACAATTTAAACAAATTTGAAAGTTAAAATCAAGAGCCAAACATTCAATAAACAAAGTGTAGAGGGTAAATAAGGGTCTTCTCTGTTTGAATCAATGCTGTCTGGATCCCCAGGTTTGAGACATGTGTTAGGTGCTCAATAAACAGTTGGGAGTAAGTTAATGAAAGACCATGTTTGTCAGTATAAACATATTTAAAATTTGTAAGTACACTTCAAATGTATAATGAAGAAATTCAGTGACATTTATCAAAACATGGTTTCCTCCTGAAGTTTCTATTTTAAGTAAGGCTAATTATTCTAATTCCATTGTTTTACTGAAATACTTTTAACTGTTTTTGATTCAGTGAAGGAACACCTGCTATGGAGATTGAGTCAGCTTTGATAAATACAATAAAGAACACCCTGATAGTGTTATGATCACCATATATAAAACACACTTGCTGAAAGTTTCAGTTTTCATTTTTAACTTTAAATTATTGCTTCTAATTGCTTTGATAATAAATGTGATAGGGCACTTTGGAAATACATTTTTGTTCCTTTTTTTTTCACAATGATCTTTCATACTTTTGAATTAATTGGGTTGCATATCTGTATTTACTTCGGATTGAAATTCTGTGCCTGATTTGCTTGGTTTTAATGCCAATAACAGAATGAAAAACAAAATGTAATAATCCCTTTCCTAAAATATCCATGATCAGAGGGATGCCGCTGTCATATTGGCTCTTGTATTATTAACTGACCAAAGAAGTAATAATCAAATCATAGTGAAATATCAGGCAAGAAAGATTGTTTGAGTAACATGATTTAAAAAAAATAGTTTTGTACCCATCACCAGGCTCACCCATCCCCCCACCCCCCTCCCCTCTAGAACCCTCAGTTTGTTTCTCAGAGTCCATAATAACATAATAAAATAAAAAATAAAAATAAATTTAAAAAAAGAAGTAAGGCTGGAGGGGTGCCTGGGTGGCTAAGTTGGTTAAGCATCTGCCTTCGGCTCAGGTCATGATCCCAGGGTCCTGGGATCGAGTTCCGCATCGGGCTCCCTGCTCAGCAGGGAGCCTGCTGTTCCCCCTGCTTGTGTGCTCTTGCATGCTCTCTCTCTGTCAAATAAATAAATAAAATCTTTTTGAAAAAAGAAAAACAATAGTTTTGACTTAGACTTTCAGATAACAATGCAACTCACCTCTCTATTAGATGAATGAGAAATAGACCTTTCCCCCTGAAGATTAGCCAGCTATCACACAATTCCCTCAACTACTGTCAGTCAGTGAGACTTGCAGGTTTCTTTTTGGCTATAAATCCTGTGAACGAAGACTTTTTGTAGGAGATTTTGACAGAACAAGAGATACCCATGCTCTCTGTCTTTTATAACAGTCTAGGTGTGTTCTCTTATTTCTGTTGATCTTTGGATGGAGGCATTCCTGAGAATTGTTAATCATCCATGCTGAAGAATTGTTCTTCACAAAATAAAGAAAATTCTCATTTTTACATGGTAAATTTAGCCATGGGACAATGTGTTGTTTAATTTTGTTGCTGTTTTCAATAAATTTAATATTTTCTATGCTTTTCTCCCAAACTTTGGGACTGAGCCTTGCTGCAACTACTAGATCAATTAGAGATTGTGAGCATGAGATCAAGTGATAGAGCAAACTTTCACTCTCTATGCCATTGCTATGATGTGTGGATGCTGTCCAAAATGATGGAGTTTTACTTACACCCTGCCTATGTTGCTCTAGTACCAAATTAAAATAAATGCCTCCTAAGAATATAAGTATAGTGATATTTTGAAGCAAATACAGTCAAATTTATACCCCCTGTTTGGTAATTTTATCATTCTGATTTTCACATAAATCAGTTTATTAGAAGGTCATGTTTAACATTATTAACATCTTCGACCCACGTATGGTCCATGGCCATACTTGGCATCACTGGTTTTGTTTCAACAGGAGTAAGAGTAGTCATGTTTTTACTCCTCTTTAGAACAAATCCCTTCCCAGCTTTTCAATTCTTTGGCTGTTTCTCTGTGTTCTTTATGTCCTAAGGTTTGAGGCTATGTCCTTTCAGATCCAGTAAAGCTACTTAAGCTGTAGGTGTTGAATACGATTATAAGAGAGATGTCAAAGAATCAAAGAATCCAGAATCCAGAAGTGTCAGATACAAAGAACAGAGTGGTATGGTCTGTTTTGTTTGCTACTAAACTTTTTGTACTAGAAAAAGTGCCTGGCACACTTTAGAAACTCAGTATCCTTACCTGTTGAGTGAATAAATCAATAAAAGTTCATCCTTTTTCTATTTGAGACAAACTAGATTTCTTGACAAAACAACAACAAAACTCTTCCTCAAGATTTTCAATATTCTATCACTCCTTTGGCATCAGTGCCTAAGAAGTGGATTCTAATCATTTTTAAATGCATGTAAATTCCTAAGTAACTGACAGGCAGACTTCCAGACACCAGCCTTGAGATCGAAAAGGTGAAGCCATCCTAAGGCCGTAGGTGACTAAGAGATGGTGCCCACAAGGGGCAAGAAAGCATTCATGCTTGGGTATGGCAAACTTCCAACTCAATTTTTTCTTGTGTTGGTCCTAAAATAGAAGATAGGTGTCTGAAAGATGGGGCCAAAGGGAAGAAAAAAAAATAATTATGTAAAATTTTCCAAGTTCCTTTCTGCCAGGAGGGTTATTGAGGGAGTAATCACAGTAGCGCTCAGAGGCTGCATTGGTTTTCTATGATTAACACTTAATTTCCTTCTCTAAAGTGGATTCCATTTTGGTGAATAACTGCTTGTTACTTAGTTTAATCCTTACCTGCACTGATGCATCAGAGTTGATTTTCCACTAGTCATTTAAATTATTTCTCAGGATTGCAGGTATAAAGGGCCACACAGGAATTGAGAAATATCCTTGGAGTTAAGCCTGTAGTAGAAGTGCAAGAATGGACAGAAAGCATGGAAAATATGTAGTAAATGCTGAACACTCTGAAAACCAGTCTTTGAGTATTGTTGCCCTATTTTAATACTTTGCCTATATTGCTATCTGATTTTCAGCTTTTAGAATCAATGAATCTTTTTTTTTTTAAGATTTTATTTATTTATTTATTTGACAGAGAGAGAGATAGTCAGAGCAGGAACACAAGCAGGGGGAGTGGGAGAGGGGAGAAGCAGGCTTTCCGCTGAGCAGGGAGCCTGATCCCAGGACCCTGGGACCATGACCTGAGCCGAAGGCAGACGCTTAACAACTGAGCCACCTAGGCGCCCCTAGAATCAATGAATCTCTTTACTATTTTGTGGTCAATGTCATAATTTTGCATTGTTCTCCAAAAGGAAGAGTAACCATGTATTAAATTTTTCTGCTTCAACTTTTCATGTTATATTCTTCTGTATTATACTTTAGAAATTGTTTTGTATATTTGCTAATTTAAAGCATTAGCAATATTTCCATTACCCATGATATACAAATAAATCCATTTAACTTTCTATATTCACCATCATGTAAACATAAAGCTCCAATGATATCTTTGGTTTGGTTTTGAAGTAATATTTTTACAATTTGATTCTTCACTTTTATATACTAAACCTATTAGAACTTAGATTTCCAAATATGCTGAAAATCCAGATATTAATCTTGGATATTGTCATTAGGCCTAAAAAAGAAATCCTCTAAAAATCCCTGCTTTGTATAAAAATGTGGTCATTTTATCTATTTTTCAATGTTTTACACCAAGAATCAAGCCTTCACTGTATAGTTATAAGTGCTTTTTATATCTTAACAAATAATCTTTGATACGAGAACAAAGGATGGAAATGTGCTAAAAATTAAAATAGTAAGTTAAAATTCACTGCCTGAAGAATAAATGAAATATTTTCCCTTTGCAATTTGGAGCTGTTGCAATTATCTTGTATTAATTGCCTACAAGATAACCCAAAGAAGAAAGTCTTTGCTCTGTAAGTGTTAGGTGAATAAAAGAATCCCCTGGAGAATTTTTGGTGTACCAAAAGAAAAGGGGTTTGTCCTTTGAGCCATCATACAAAGGACTCTCCTGAAGCTATTCTCCTTGTCACTCTGAGTTTGACACTCTATGATTGGCTCTTCAGGATGCCTGAATACTCAAATGGAAAAAAAAAAAAAAGGAATCCTGTTAGCCAGGTATTCTTTATCTTCATAGCTTCTCTAGATAAAAACAAACTTGAAGATGTTTACAAATATTATTTTGAGTTGTTTTTATAGCATATATCTAGATAGGTGGCTGAATATTTCACTTTATTATGGATATTTAAGGCACAGTTATAAAATTATTTTTCTCTTAAGACCAAATTCAATAATGAAGTTTAAGAATTATTTGAAAATTATAAACAAAAACAAAATAAATTTTGGTGTTTGATTGTTCTGTTGGATATATGAGATCTTAAGTTAATCCTTAGAAAGTCAGGAGGAAAAAAAGAACTCTTCTTGGTAACTATAGCTAATTCACTTCAGTTGCCTGTGGCCATTTAGCTAAGGCTGATTATCTGATTAAACATTTGCAGCTCTTTAACTGTTCCAATTTTGTGTAGAGACTCCACCTGTACTAAAAGCCAGGGCAACATAACACAGTAAAAATTATTACTTGGGCTGCAATATTACTCCAAAGCTGAGCCTAGATCATAGGTTCTCCACCCTGAGTGTAGACACCACCCATCATTTTTCTTCTTTGAAAGGACTGATTCCATCAGGGCCAGAAAATTCTGGAAAACTGGCCTGGTGAGTGAATTTTACTTCGTATACAAAGTGCTTTAAAATATTTCAGTTCATCAGCCACAGGCAAACTGGATAATAACTAAGGCCTCAGCCCTTGGCAAAATAAGCAAGGTTGTTATTAAAGGTAAGTCCAACATTGCTCAGATTTATCTAGTGAATAACATGGAGTTTGTTTAGTTTTATTCAATAAAACATATGGCATGTTTTATTTCTTTGATGTAACAGAAAAATCTAACTTTGCACACTCTTTACTGCCAGGAGTATTCCATCTTGTCTACATTTAATAACAATCATACTTATTTTTTGCGTTGTTCCTGATTGTTCTCAGTGGACCAATGAGCACATACAATTCTAATCTGACAGTTTTATGGAACACATGAGTTGATGGGCCAGCAGTTCTTATAGCTATTTAGTAATGGGTTATTAAATCAACATAACCCAAGACACCTAGTTTAGCAAGAGTAGGAATAAAAACACGGCTGCTGCTATGACCACTACTGCCACCGACTGCCAGCACTTACAGGGTGTACGCAGACGTCGCTCTAACCCTCTTCCAGGTATTTGCTCATTAACCCTCACAGCAAACCTACAGTGGGTAGTTTCAGTTTTTGCTTTTGGAAGATGGGCAAGGAGTGGCAGAGATGCCCTTGACTCACAACTAGAAAGAAACATTATCATTCTATGAGACAAAGATCCCCAGACAATCGTACGTGGTTTATGAGATGCAACAAAACTCTTGGCCCAGTTCCACGATTCCTGAGCGTCTTCCTCTCCCATTTTCGTCTCATCTTGTTCTTTCCCCTTTTAAAACACCTATTCCCCCCCAATCTTTCCCACCGAGCTCAACCCCTTTTTACTCCTTATTGCCCCCTTTCTCAACAATATTTTGCAATTGTTATGCCTCCCTGTTATATTAGCATTTGAGCTTCCTAAGAGTAGAGACATTTTTGTTGTTGTAGAGAACTGCTTTTACATGGTTGTGTGTCCAAGAGGAAGCAAGCAGAAACATATCACAAACTGACAAATGATTTGTCTTCTGTCTCTTTGTCGAGGGCATGCAAGTTCCATTGCATAGATGGAAGGAGTCTGTTTGTATGAGAATCTTTCATTAGTAGAGTGTAGATTAGTATACACTATATTAATATCCATAATAATAAACCATACACTACATTCATCAGTAGAGTGTAGATTAGTATACACTATATTAATATCCATAATAATAAACCATAGTTTAGTATAACAACATACTATATACAGTGGAGTGGAAAGTACACTGGCCTTAAGACTGGAAGGTTTGAGCTCCAGTGCTCGCTATTATGTCATTATGGGATGATGATGATGATAATAATAACTTCACCTCTTTTTGCTTTAATATTTTCATTTCCAAAATGACCTAAAAGGTTGTACCTGATAAACTGCAAGAATTTTTTGGCTCTAAAATTCTATTCCTTATAGGGATAGAGACTTCCTAATATATGCTCCACCTACAGCAGCTTGCAACATGAGGGTATTTAATACATGCAAGTAATATGGTAGAGAAGATGGGATGACATACATTCCTGATCTGTAACACTGGTAACTTTTTTATAGTGCAATATATAATAATCTGTCTAGATTTTTTTTGGTCTCCAGAATATAATAAGAAAACATTCCTTTTAAAAGTTTTGTTATGCTTTATCCCTTTTAAAATTGATACTCTTGATTATGTTTGATAGAAGAATTTAATTTTAGAAATTCAACACCATGGCTTCCTATTCACTTATGCTTTATTTCTATAGCCTATCACATGTTCAGGCTCACAGCTCTGCATTCTGGCATCGACCTTCAAATGACACAACTGGTCATGTCTCTTCCAACGTAACTGGGGTCTATGTGAGCCCAGGAGTCCTTGCACACTCAAGATACCCACACACAGAATTATCCAGGTAATGTTTGATATAGCAGTGTTTACCCAGGTTGGAATGTGTTCTCTACAGGGACATATTTGTTCTATTCTTTCTCAGGAAATATATTTAATCATTTAATTCACCCATATTCATGTTAAGCATCTGCTGTATTCTCAGTATCATTCTAAATCACCGTGAGGCAATTCATAAGAAGGAGAATATTTGATAATCTCTGTTTTCGAGGAGCTGATGTTCTAGTTGGGGACTTAAATATTTGCACAGATAGAAAATATATATAAAAAAGGAATAAATGTAAAGTATAAATGTAGGTGGGGAGAGGCAGAGGAGCAAATATGCTGGCAATGTAGGATTTAATACACAAATTAGACTGTGATGGGAGAATGTGTCATATTCAAAGTTGCAAGAGTCCTACTCAATTGGTGATCACCTTATTTTCTTCTACTGTTTTAGCCTCTGGACCTGTATGTTGCATGTTTTATAGGTTTCTTCTATCTGACCTCTGACACATATGACCTTGACATAGAAACCTGGCTCTGTTCTCCAGATTTCTTCTATTAGCTTTGGAGACTAGACCCAGCTCTCTTTGGTTCCTGACCTTATCCATTGGCTGAATTCACCTTACCCCAAGGCTGTATCTCTCATCTTCAGCCCTATTATAGAAATTTGACCTTGACTATAAATTACTTATTCCACTTGGAAGTTTGATTGGGTTTCCCTGACTCTGCAATTCCTACCCTCTGTTGCTTAATTTTGCCCTAGAGGCTCTGTAGAGAGTCTGAACCTTGTTTCTTGATTCTGGATAAAAATATAAACTCTTTATATTGTTGCTGAGACAATGTGAAAGAATGAATGAGCTCAATAGGGTGGAGTTAGAAAATGTTCCTTCTTGTTTGCAGAGGCAAACTAATTTATGTAATCATAGAATTGAGAAGCCTTAAATAGCATCTAGTCCGCTAGTTCTTAACCCCAGCTGCAATTTAGAATTTTCTAAGAACTAACCAATGGCTGAGCCCCACTCACTTGGTTACTCAATGTCTATGGCTGCTTTAAGACTATAATGGCAGGTTAGAGTAATTGTGACCAAAACTGTATGGCTCACAAAGCTGAAACTATGTACTATCTGGCCCTTTACAGAACAAGTTTGCTGACCCTAAACTTAGAGTGAAAGAGACAAGGGCCTGGGAATGTGAACAATAAAGGCTGAGCATGGGTACTGAGCCTCTAAAAGAAACTGGGAAGATTGTGGTGGGAGCGCGGTTAGGAGGAAACCAATGAGAATGGAATATCACAGAAGCCAAGGGAGGAGACTATTCAAAAGAGGGGAGGGATGGTCTTCAGAGGCAAATGTTACTGAGGTTTTACATATGGTGAGGACTAAAGTATGTCAGTTAGATTTGAGTGAATGAATGTCATTGGTGACTTTATTAAGAGGGATTTTGGTGGCATGGAAGAGGCAGAAGTCAGACAGGATTGGGTTGAAAGGTATGGAATGGAGATGTTGTGTTAGGCGAGTCTCAAGAAATTTCATTTTCCAGAGAAAGAGAGAGAAAGGGAAGTAGCTACAGGGGGATTTGGAATCAAAGGAAATTTTTTTGGTTAAGATGGAAAAGATTTGAATGTATATAAATGTTAAAAGCAAGAAGCCATTTAATAGGAAAGTGGTGAAGTATTTAGTCCCAGAGGAAGAATGAAAAAAAAAAAAGTTGCTGAGAAGAGCAGGGATGGGGTTTGGGGGTAGGGGGAGGATTGGGGGGGATGGGATCCAAGGACAGATTGGTAGATCTGCTTTAGGCAGGAGGATGGGATAGCTCCCCTGGGTTTGCAGATTTGGTACCTAGTGGGGCTTTGAGAGACTTTGCATTTGATGGTTTCAAATTTCCCAATGAAATGGAAAGGAGGTGAAGTCATTTGATGGTAATGAGGTGGGTCAATTTGTGTACGAGCGTTGGTGGGTGGAGGTTACAGGTTTGAAGAGAGAGAAGATTGAGAAAGATTTACAAAATGAGAGAGTATCTTAGAGAAATATAATAGGATGATGGAGCAGTACAGAAAATCTATTCAAGAATGTTAATCATACATTTATATTGACTCTGATTTGCCCAGGTACTTGACTTTCCCTGACAGTGTGGCTGCTCAAGGGCAAGTCCAGAGAAAGCAGCCATTTATTTGCCAGCTGGAGGAATGACGAAGGAAGTGCAAGAGATTTTAGGGAATTAGTGTTATTGAAATAATGGACCATGGAACAAAAGGTGGATAAGGAGGTATGTGAGTGAAACAGGGTCTGCTGGGCCAACATTTTTTAATTATCATTAAAGATTGTATTTATTTTAGAGAGAAAAAGAGAGAGAATGCATGCGAGAAGAGGGAGGGGCAGAGAGAGAGAAAGGGAGAAAATCCTCAAGCAGACTCCCTGCTGAGTGTGGAGCCCAGTGTGGGGTTCGATCCCAGGACTTTGAGATCATGACCTGAGCTGGAACGAAGAGTCAGACGTTTAACCAACTGAGCCACCCAGGTGCCCCTGGGCCGACGATTTAAATAAGACTAAAGAAAGGTTGCTATAGGGGGAATTGAATAAATAAGCTGGAAGGAGAAGAGATGGTGGTGAGAGCATAGGATTCTTGAGGGAGTGATTTTGGAAGTGGAACAGTTTGGAGTAATGACAACATCCAGCGAAGGATTAGGTGTACAATGGAGAATTTACCATTGAAGTGCTATTCTGCTTATGTGGAAAGACAATGCTCTCCCCCCACCCCCAATCACTGGAAACTGGAATAAAAGAAGATGAGATATTGATAGATTTTGATTTCTTCTAATGTTAGAGAAAGGGTGCAATTACTTTCACCTGGATAAAAACTTGGACTTCAAGCTTAAATGTCTTCGGCGATATAAAGGGATTCTTATCATGTTACTGCACTAAGGTATAAATAACACAAAAGAGATGAAAAATCACAAGCATTTTTGTTTTTCATTACTGATATTGTCATTTACACTCTTCTTAGGTAAAAGGAAATTGCTGTAATAACTGGTCTCTGTGGGAAGTCTTTTTGGCTTGTCTCTTAGCCTCTGTGATAACAACAGCAATTGGAGTACTCATGCCTGGTGAACAATAGAGGAAATGACAATTCTCCCATTACTAGCCTGCTACCCTCCAACAATGACATTCCTGGAATGACATCTACTACTTCTAAACCTGCAGTGACCACCACTTCAACTGAACCCACAACTATAACCACTTCCACAGAATCTACAACCACTGCAACGTCCACTGAACCTACAACCCCAGCAGGCCCCACCGTCACTTCAACAGGACCTACAACCTCGACAGCCACCACGGTCACTACAACAGGACCTACAACCTCGACAGCCACCACCATCACTGCAACTGAACATACAATCACAAAGCTACAACCACCACTTCAAGTGAAACCACAGCTGACCCCACTTTAACAGAATCTACAACTGTTGCAACTTCCATTACAACAGATGCCATTATAACTGAATCTTAGTGGACAACCAAAACAGTTACCACATCTACCATCTCTTCGACTGAACCCACAACTCAGTTTACTTCAGCTGAATCTACAACTACTGTAACTGCCACTTAGTTTAGAATAACAGTGGCCATCGCTCTCCTTCAACCATCTGTAATCTCCACCTATTCATCTAAACCAAAAATGCCACCATTCGTACTTCAGTAGAGTTACCATTAGTTGTCAAAATGTTGTCTTCTGTGACAAGTTATGCTTTAGTTATGATCACTACAGCTCAGCCTGCAACCATCCTCCTCCACTGGCTCTTCCCCCAAACCACAGCTGCTTCTTGTCCAGTACCTGCTGAGTCTGTATCTACTGGCATCGCTACATTATACTCGAAGCAGCTACCACGGGGCCCCTTGAAGAACGATAACTTAGACAATGAGCAATGGAATAATTATCTGAATTTTCACTAAATCAGTACTCAGGAGTTCCAAAAGGCTTAATACTGATTTTATTTTTAAAGAGCTGAACACTTACGCTTTTGTTTCTATATTTCAAAATAATATAATTTCATATAGACAAGGTAACCCAATTTATTTAGGAAATCTTTTAAGAAAATTTATATAAAATCTTAGAGTAAAATTAGTCAGTTAGATTTTAATATGTATTGGTTTCCATTCAGAACATTGCATTTTTCTGTACACAAATTACATGCATAATAAAAAAATTTTATATGTGGAGATTTAAACAAACATGTAGAGAAAATTTTAGAATTTAGAATTTTTTTCTTTATGGTGAAGTTTATGTTTCTGCAGTTTCTCTTTAGATTGTAATTACCTTTTAAAAACCATATTTAATTTGCATTAATATTAGTGAAAGTGCATTTGAATCTCTATTTTAAAATTAATTTTGCAAAAATCTTGTAAGTCAATCAAAGAGATGTCTTAAGTCCCAACTATGTACTAAAGTATGGAAGATACAGAAGAAGAAAGTAACAATGCAGATAAGTAGTAAATTCATTAATTTATACTGTGTTACTATTGATTTCCTAATAATTCTAGCAGGTTTAAATTATAATTGCTGATACCCCAGACTTACTCAATCAGGATCTTTAGATTGCAACTAGTAATCTATTACTTAAAAAACTTCACAGGTGTTTGTAGTGTCCAGGCAGGTTTGAGAATCAGTGGGTTCAAAGGTCATAGTTTAAGCATGACATTAGTTAGTGTGATATATATTTTAATTTAAAATATTAAAAATCAGAATCATGTTCAAGGCATGAAAAAAAAGAATTATAGACCTAGTTATGTGCAAAAAACCTTACTTAGTCAATTATATATATGATCAAGAGGGGAATGTTTTATTTACTACATTATATAAAAATATTTTCAAGAAAAAGTTATATTAAACCTTATGGGCAAACTAAAGTATTTAAAATTTCTTAAAATTGGACCACAGTGGGGGCACCTGGGTGGCTGTCAGTTAAGCATTTGCCTTCAGCTCAGGTCATGATCTCAGGGTCCTGGGATTGAGCCCCATGTCAGGCTCCCTGCTCAGCAGGGAATCTGCTTCTCCCTCTCCCTCTGCCCCTCCCCCCGCCACTCATGCTCTCTCTCAAATAAATAAATAAAATCTTAAAAAAAAAAAACTGGACCAAAGTGAATACTCATTGTTAATTCTTAATAGCTGCTATTTTTATTATAGGTGCTTAGAAGTAATGACATTTTAGTAAATACATTAATTTAGATTTTTAATAATACATATTGGCCTTTCCTCCCCTTCTTGCTGTTTTATGAGATCTTTAAATTTTTTTTTTAAAGATTTTATTTATTTATTCATGAGAGACAGAGAGAGAGAGAGAGAGGCAGAGGGAGAAGCAGGCTCCCAAGGAGCAGAGAGCCCGATGTGGGACTCGATCCCAGGACTCTGGGATCATGACCTGAGCCGAAGGCAGACACTTAACCATCTGAGCCACCCAGGCGCCCGAGATCTTTAAATCTTTTACGAGATGTTTAAGACATCACTGATTAGACCATTCAGTTTCTGATTTGGAGTTATCATTTTATGATTCTTTCACAGGTCTGCTAGTCGTCAGAATGATAAATGATCCAAAGTTTAGCCATACTTGTAAATAGATACATGTACAGCTTATTTGATAAAGAATGGTAACATTTCGGGGCGCCTGGGTGGCTCAGTCGTTAAGCGTCTGCCTTCGGCTCAGGTCATGATCCCAGGATCCTGGGATCGAGCCCCACATCGGGCTCCCTGCTCAACGGGAAGCCTGCTTGGCTCCCTCTCCCACTCCCCCTGCTTGTGTTCCCTCTCTGTCAAATAAATAAATAAAATCTTAAAAAAAAAAAAAAGAATGGTAACATTTCTTTGGGCTGCAACATAATTGGTCCATAAGAAATACACATTGAGTAAAGAAATAAATGGTAGCTGGCTTGTGCTATACAAGAACCATGAAAATAAACCCTCTGTATTACTTATTATTACATCCCTCTAACATTTGAGTAGACCCCAATAGATATTTATTTCAAATTTCAAATATTTATATTTGGTTTAGCTCTTAAATGTGAGTATTAAAACATTTTAGCCCATTTTTATTTGGACTGGATCATTCTAATTCTTTTTTTTTTTAAAGATTTTTATTTATTTATTGAGAGAGATAGTGATAGAGAGCATGAGAGGGGGAGAGTCAGAGGGAGAAGCAGACTCCCCGCTGAGCAGGGAGCCCGATGCGGGACTCGATCCGGGGACTCCAGGATCATGACCTGAGCCGAAGGCAGTCGCTTAAACAACTGAGCCACCCAGGCGCCCCTCATTCTAATTCTTTTAATCTTTTTTTTCCTGCAAGACATACTTTCTGCTTTTTAATACTATGCTTGATTATTTTCTGAATGCTCACGGTTTCCATAAATTTGGAGTTCATGCGTTCCTATAGTACTACTGACCTCAGGTCTCTGTTGATATCTGGCTGGTGGTAGAGCTGGGGGAAATAACAGCAATTACTAATAAACTACTATATACCAGGCAAAGATTATAAAGGATTTTATTACATTCAGCTCATATTTATGTTTCCCAAATGTGATTTTTATCATATGGTCAGTTTGTAATCCACCATACACCCCAGTACCTCTCCTATTCTGAGAAATATCCACAACCAAAGAATATTCTATGTTCAGCACTTCTATTTGTTTTTCTTCTCAGCATTAATATACTTAATGAACATTATTTGGAAGTTTCCTCTCTGTTTAAACTATTTGGAAATGGTCATCTTGGTTTATCATCTTCACATTCCTAGAGCCATCTAAAGGGAAGGGTGCAGCAGGGGACACAGGACTATGCAAACAGGAGGAACATCACTTTTATTCAGTTATAAGTCACGGATCATTTACAAGATTGAATCTCACTTACCAGTCTTTATGCAGGTAAATCAATGGTGTAGTCTTTATGCAGGTAAATCAAATGACAAAATATTCACTATCCAAACTGTGTGACACAACTTTTTGGGAAGAATGAGAAGTGACCTCAGGTGCAATTTGGGGAGAGCAGAAAACATGCTGATTCTACATTAATTGCCCATGGAATGCATCTCCTCCCTGTGACTTAAGGGACCGCATCTGGTGTGTCTACTGACATCTCAAATAAACTGCACATGAGTAACAATTCATGGGTGCCTCAGCCGAGGTCTGTGCTCTCTCCACCACAGCTGGGCTCAGCTCTGTGCTAGAGAGGAGGAAGATAGGGACTCTGACCTCAAGGGGCTAATTCCCTAGTAGAGGATTTAATACATATAGGTGCAAAATACTTTGAACTCAATTAGGAGCTCAATTAGGAGCTCTTCTGAACCTACTTCATAATAACAAGGTTTGGAGTGAAGTTTTTCTGGTTTGTATTTTTGCCATTTTTCTTGCCTTTGAACTCAATTAGGGGCTCTTTGAACTCAATTAGGAGCTCTTCTGAACCTACTTCATAATAACAGGGTTTGGAGTGAAGTTTTTCTGGTTTGTATTTTTGCCATTTTTCCTGCATTGATTCTATCATTTGTTCATCTCAGTTTATTCATTCAACAAATATTTATTCAGTACCTACTACATGTCAGGTTCTGGAAATATAGCAGTAAATAAGAATGAGGTTTTAGCTATCAGAGTTTACCTTCTAATAGGAGAAATAAGCAATAAATATGCAAATGCATAAACAAGATAATTTCCAGTAGCTAATAAATGCCATAGGGTCATGAAAAATAGCAAGTAATGGGAGTGAAATGGGATACTTTATATGAAATTTTTGTAACCTCAACACTATCGACATTTTGGGTCATATTCTTGTTCTGTGCAATGTAGCATGTTTAGGAGCAACTCTGCCTACTCCCGACTAGATGCCAGTACCACCTACCCCCCTGTCCCATTTTGGGACAACCAGAAATGTCTCCAGACATTACCAAATGTCCCCTGTGGGGAGGAGGCAAAATTATCCACTGCTTAAGATGCAGTAGTTCTGGAGATGACATCTGGGTGAGATGTCCCAATACTGGGTCTCCAAAGCATCTTTGCTGCAGCCCTGAAAGGGGTATGATGGCCCACTGTGGACCTTTGGTTTCTACGAGGGTCTGGAGTTAGAGCTGTCTCTGCAGCAGAGTACTAAGGTGTGTTTGCTGAGCAAAGGTGTGGGAGCTTCCTCCTCCAATTTCCCACTGCAGACCCAGCTGCAGGCTCAAGGTGCTCTCTGGCCTCTATTCTGATCTTCTGTTGTCACATCCTGTTTTTCCTACAATCCTCTTACTGGGCCGGGAACCTCGCCCTGTTTTTGTTTTTGCTTTGTCTGCATCTCTAGTGATGGGAGTCTCCTCTCTGAACCTCAGCTCCCCTGACTATGACCCTGCTACCCTTGGCCATGTGCTACGAGGACTGGCTGCTGGCTGACCATTTCTGCCTGCAGTCCTGATCACTTGCTCCGCACACCTGCTGGGAGGACTGCCTTTCTGGTCTGGCAGCTCTAGGACTGATGATTTGGCCGAGTCTTGTCCCAAGATGCCAAGGGCCGCGTGGAGACTGAGACTTGCCTCCTTCCAGGGGCCTGTGCTCTCATTCACAACTCTCGGCAATTCCTTCTCTGTAGGGCAGGTCTCGTTCCTGGCCTGAGAGCCTTTGTGAAATGTTCTCCCACTCTTCATCTGCTGAAACTTTATTCACCTTTCTTACTCTCTACATTTATTTCCTTGTCTCTTGCTTCCTCATCTCAGCATACGATTCTTTGAAACTTTATAGTACATTTTTCCCTTCCTAACAGATTACAGGAAATTTGAAACCTTTTTGTGAATCATCACAGACAATACTTCCAATGATTTTAGCTACCTGCCAGGCAGCATTTCAGAATACAACTGCTTTCAGACAGATGAAGCAGTGCTTCCCAGATAAATGCTGTCTACATACTGAACGTTAAAAAACTGGCCAAACCCTCTCTACTTGACTTCATTTCAAGACCACACCTGGTGGACTCTGATCTTTATTTTTAGCTTCAATTCTCCCGGATGCTGCTGTATTTCTTTTTTTCTCTAGCTGCTTTGGCATAGTTTTCTTGTTTTCTCATTTGGGTTAGTGTTTCTGGCAACAGTCTTTGATTTTCTTGGAGTATTCCTCTTTATTTCCCTTTGAGATTTGGATTGACTTCTACCCCTCTTAATCTTGGCCCACAAATTGAATCTCCTTGCCATTTATTAATTTAAGATGACTTCTGGGGCGCCTGAGTGGCTCAGTCAGTTAAGTGTCTGCCTTCATTTCAGGTCATGATCTCAGGATCCTGGGATCGCCCTGCTTCAGGCTCCCTGCTCTGCCAGGAGTCTGCTTCTCCTTTTGCCTCTGCCCCTCCCCCTGCTTGTGCTCTCTCTCTCTCTCTCTCTCAAATAAATAAAATCTTTAAAAAAAAATTTAAGATGATGTCTCAGCCATTGGACTGAGAAGAGATAGAATGCCATTAGAACTTAACAATCTAGGATTGTTTTGATCAGCATTTCTGTTCCCTCTGTAGTATAAAATGTGGGGCCACTTGCAGCGAAATGAAGATATAAGACCATTTATTTAGAATTGTCATTGCTTGAGTCACAGCAATCTTGTCTATATCAGGACAAAAGGTTGCTCAGCAGCTACTATGAATTTCTTTCTCAAAGCCAATATTAAAGGTCTACTTCTAGAAAAATTGATGTTGAAAACAGTTTCAAGTAAAGATAAGAACAGTCACTTCCTGGGCCATTGCCAAGGCTGGCTGAAATTCAGATGCTCTGAAACAGCTCAATGCAGCCAAGAGATCCTTTTCAAAATGCTCAGATTTCATCCCAGTGAAAAACATAACAACTCTTAACACAATTTTTAAGATCTATTTTCAGCAGTTCAGCATTGTGCTAGGATTAAGTCACTTTAAGAGAAACAAGGAAGGCCCTTCTAACTCTGATTTTAATTTTGAGGAATCTAGGTTTTTGAATAGTTCACCTGTTTGAGCAATAAATAAGAATACTTGGGCTCAGCTCTGAGCTACTAGGAGCTAGAGCCCCATATGCCTTGTAGAAAAGCTTCCTCTTTTGCTGTCCTCATTTTCTTTGAGATACCAAAAAAATTCCTCCAAGGAATGATTTGTCCTCCGATAGCTACGATTCCTTGGAATTTGAGGGATAATCATAACCTTGGGAGTAAGCAGAGGTATGCTCTTTCCCCTGAAGAGAAACATACATAGGCTTAATTATACGCTCAGAAAATCACCCAGGTCTCTTCAATTACATGTACAAATGATGTTAACAAATAATATAAACAAGCAGAATAATAATTCAGGAATAAAAAAATCTTCAACATGAATAATTTAAAATAACAAATGCCTTTTTAAAAAATGGCTTTGGGAATCAAATACATAGTGATGTGCATGAAGTGACATAGGCAGTCTTATACTACGTGGATGGCACTATTAATCGGTCCAAATGTATTGAGGGAAAAAACCTGACAATATGTGTTGAAAACTTTAAAATGTTATTTCCTTTGTCAGAATAAGTCTCATTGGAATCTATGCTAAAGAAATACCTGAAATACAGAAAAGTAAGTACTTTATCATCCAGATCACTTTTGTAGTTTGCTTACAAATGCAAAATATTGGAAAACAAATATCCAGAAGCAGAGGGATTACATGATGAAATGCAATATAGTCATGATATTTCCAAACATCTTGAAAATGTAGTAAAGAAGCAGATTATAAAATACACAGTGCAATTTCAAGATTAAAAAAAAGACAGGAATATACTAAAAGATCGTTCAAATAGTGAAGCGTCAGGCAATTTTGGGGGATTGATTATACCTTCCTGTATTTTCCACATCTTCTGTTATATTCTTTTTTTTTTTTTTAAGATTTTATTTATTTATTTGACAGAGACAGAGATAGCGAGAGCGGGAACACAAGCAGCGGGAGTGGGAGAGGGAGAAGCAGGCTTCCCGCGGAGCAGGGAGCCCGATGTGGGACTTGATCCCAGGACCCTGGGATCATGACCTGAGCTGAAGGCTGACGCTTAACGACTGAGACACCCAGGCGCCCTGCATCTTCTGTTATATTCTTATCAGGAAAACAATTTCGGAAAAAAAATGTTATTAAAAAAAACTGGATTATCTTTTTCGGCAAATACAGATCCCCTATCTAACGTATTTTCTTCTCTTTTGAAAATAGTTTTATGAATTTTGTAAATGGCACCACCGGGAGCACTTCGGGCAGAGACCTCTGCCTGGGGCAGCGATGAGGAAAGACAGTCCTGAGTGGAGTGGTTTGGGCTGCTCACCCGTCCATGTGGTGAAGTGAGTCCGGGAGCAGATGACAGAGAAGCAGGGTATGTGAGGAACAGAGAGCTAACTATATCCCTTCTTCACCAAGAAGCTCTTCCGTGGTGCTGACTTTTTGTTCTTTGAGGTAGGGTGGAAACTTAATTTATCATTTCATTCTGAAATGGGGACTGCTTCTGAACATGATTTCCCATTGCCCTGAATCTTCCCCACGCTGTCATGCCCTGTGAATAGTACCATGGAGGCTGGGCTGGAATAATATCTAGCCCAGCTCTTACTGGTGCCTAATATCCAACAATAGATAAATGAACCAGTTAAGTGAATGAAAGGCAAAAGAAATCCCAGGGCTCCCATTTTAAGTGAGGCTGATTTTAAACAGGCGCACTGGTTCGAATCTTGCGATCCCTGTCACCTTGAGCAACTATTTTAATCTTGGGAAGAGTGAAAACTTGTATTGAAACAAGTTCTGTGAAAGTGACATTAAAATCGCCAATGAGTCATTAAAGTGTGTAGAAGGAACATGATTCATGCAATAGAGATTTCGTGAGTCCCTAATAAACACTGGTGGGCAATTTGAGGGTAGAAGGACATTTAATAAGCACCTATTATGGGACAGGTGCTTTACATTTCAGATGATTCTCAGGACAATTCAATGGGCTAAGTGTTAATATCCTTATTTTATAAAGGAGAAAATTATGATTCAGAATAGTTAAGATGCCTGAAACACCAGTGTCCTAAGGTGTAAGAAGCTGAAAAGCGCATCACTTTTACCCTAACTTGAAAAAGCTGAATAATCTGCAAAGTCATAACATTTTTTAACCCACCAGAGAATTGACCTCACAGGGCAGTCAGTCTACTAGCCTAAAATTCAAGTAAAGACAGATGCCTCTGAAGAAAGATGGGACCCAAGTACTGGCTCGCTTGTGACAGAAAACAAGAACAAGCTTTTGTAAATATATATACTTATTTCATGTTTATACAAGCTTAGAATCCTCAATAAGCTGGTTAGATGCACTAGTGGGTATTTTCAGCTATTAGGATAATGTAGGTCCATCACAAAAGCTATACTTTGAAAATCCTATTAGCTGAAATTCTAGATGTTGGATTGACCCAACATTGATTTTATCTCTTTACTCTTTCTCAAAATTGGTCCCTTGTCTCAATTTCCAGTCTGGGTTCTCTCTCTTCTTGCCTTTCAACTTACACTCCCTGCTTTAGCTAGAGGAAGCTTTCAAAAATACAAACTCTATTTTTACTCTCATAATTAAATGAATCCTGTGGTTTCAAATAGGCTTCAAGATAAAATCTAGTTCCCCATATGACATCTACCTTCTTCTTTCTTTCCAACCTGCCCCTAATGAACTCCTCAAAGTTCTACCAGTCTCTTCATAGGCTGTTGGCTCTGCCTGGAGCACTCTTCTTTCTTCACCTGAATTACTTCTTACCATTTTTTAAAGCTCAGCTTAGCTGCTAAACCCTACAGAATGACTTCCCTAATATTACCAGTGGGGTTATGTGGTTTGGCGCCTTCCTTCGAGTGCCCCAAACCAAAGCTGTTTTCAACTATGCTATGTTGAATCCCTCTTTACCAATGGATTAGCAGAGTGCTTAGCAAACACCTTTTCTGAAGTGGAGTTTTTTTCCTTTTCTCCAAGCCTACGTCATCAAGGCAGTTTCTCTGATCTCCTGCACTGTCCTCAATCTTTCTTACAAGCACCCAGTGTCAATCCATGGAGAAGATCCTGTTACTGGCTACAAACTCACCTTCTGTCTCTGCCTCCCACTCTTTCTGTATTCTTACATTATCCCACACTTGGCCTTTAGCAATTTATAAAAATTTTATTTGAATTCTTACCTGCTTGCAAGGTGACCCCATTTTGCTCTTGTGTTCTGCCATATGTTTTCTTGTTACTAATTAGTGCCATTTCTTTTCATCTTAAAGAAGTCCCTTTAACATTTCTTGCAAGGTTTATTTAGCAATTATGAACTCCCTAAGCTTTTGCTTGTCTAGAAAACTCTTTATGTCTCCTTCAATTCTGAATGATAACCTTGCTGAGTAGAGTATTTTGGGTTGGGAGTTTTTTCCTTTCAGCACTCTGAATATGTCCTGCCACTTTCTTCTGGTCTACAAAGTTTCTGCTGAGAAATCTGCTGATAGCTTATTGGGTTTCCTTTGCATGAAGTAATTTGGTTTTCTCTCACTACTTTTAAGATTCTCTCTTTACATTTAACTTTCGACATTTTAATTATAATGTGTCTTGGTGTGGCTCTTTGAGTTCATCTTATTTGGAATTCTCTGGGCTTCCTAGACCTGGATGTCTGTTTCTTTCCCTACATTAGGGAACTTTTCAGCCATTATTTCTTTAAACCAATTTTCTGCCCCTTATTCTCTCTCTTCTCCTTCTGGGACCCTTATAATGGGAATATTTTCTGCTTGATGTTGTCCCATAGGTCCCTTAACTTATTTTCATTTTTAAAAATTCTTTTTTCTTTTTACTGCTCTGTCTGGGTGAGTTCCATTGCATTGTCTTTCAGCTCACTGATCTGTTTTCCTGCTTCATCCAGTCTGCTGTTGAACCCCTCTAGTGTATTTTCAGTTCAGTTATTATATTCTTCAGCTCTGTGACTTCCGTTTGATGCTTTCTTATATTTCCCGTTTCTTTGTTGAAGTTCTCACATGTTCATCCATTCTTCTCCTGAGTTCGGTGAGCACTTTTATGACCATTACTTTGAACTCCTTATCAGGTAGGTTATTTACTCCATATCATTAAGGCCTTTTTTCTGGGGTTTTGTCTTATTCTTTTCTTTGGAACACATTTTTCTGTTTCCTCATCTTGCTGGACTCTCTGTGTTTGTTTCTGTGTATTAGACCAAACAGCTACCTTTCTCAGTCTTGAGTGGCCTTGTGTAGGTAATGAATCTTCTCATTTGATCTCGCCCTAGCTCTTAGTTGTCTTTCAAACTCTTGTGATTGTCTAAACCTCCTGATTTATTCTTGATAGGTCTTGTTGTTCAGGTGACTGATTATCCTTTAGTAATGAACCAAAGTTTTTTAACTAAGTCACCTCTGGTGAAAAGTGTTATGGAACAAACCGTTAAGTAAGATGAATGTAAAATGCCAAATTGTCAAGTTAAAAGAGAACTCTACATTTGTTCAATTATTATAAATATGAACTAGAAAGTGAAATGATCAGGGAATAAGTTCACGATAATAGATTCTTTATTAGCTCACCAGGCAAGGTTTAGTGGAAAATGTGGGTCTTGAGCAGGATTTTAAATTCAAAGAAGAACTTGGATTTTCTGAACAGACAAAGAGATAAACACTAATATAACTTGCTTAGTGGAATTTATTTATACAATATACATAGTCCAACTTGCCAAGCCAGCCTAGGTCCAATTAGGAAGAGGATCCTCCTGCTCCATCTTTCTACTTCATTTTAGAGGAGTTGCTTCTCAATTCATTCTGATCATTTTTCTTTTCCAGCTTGGTTCCTTGTTTATAACTTCTCCAAGAAATGAGGACTTCTGACTTAGTAAACTTTTAAAACAAAACCAAAGGACAGAAATTGTGAATGATGAATTGGGTTGTCAGCAGACCTTTATTTTGTAACAACTCTGCAAATATGTTCAAAGAGGAAATGGGGCTAGATGATTTCTTTGGTCCCTTAAGTTTTATGTTTCAGGTAAAGAAAATAGTTGAGAAAATAAATTGACAATAGGCTAGAGGCATAGTTTTAAGTAGGAGATTGATAGGTTAGCTGGAAGTTTGCCTTTTTTTTTTTTTCCCAATAGGAGATAATTGACACCATTACCCAGCAATATTTTGGAGTTGAGAAAAAAATCTAGAACTTAAAGTGGTTTGGGCAGTTGCCAATAGTTTCTGAATAATTATACAAGGGGATTTAGAATTTTGCCAAAACATATGGTCTATTTTGGGGGGGAATTTTTTTAGGGGGGTAGGGGCAGAGGGAGACAAAGAGAGAGAATCTTAAGCAGGCTCCATGTCCAGCATGGAGCTCAACATGGGGCTTGATCTCACCACCCTGAGATCATGACCTTAGCCAAAATCAAGAACTGGATGCTTAACTGACTAAGCCACCCAGGAGCCCCAATACAATATATTGATGGAAGAAATTTTATACTGGATTGCATGGTGATTTTCTTGCTAGGAAGTCTCAAAAAAAAGTATCTATATTTTTTTGGTTAAATGGTAGCATGGTTAATACTGTTTTACAGAATATAAATGCTTCAAATATTCTATCCTAAAATGTATAGCACACATATGAAATCATAATTATTAAATTGAATCCATGCCTGGGTAGATGTATCATAGTTAACTTAGTGTTAATTAAGTCCAGTATTTCCTGAAATCTGTAACTATAAAAGATATTGAACAAAATGACAAATATTTCTAGAGCTGAGATTGTGAAATTGTTTGCTATAGAACCAATGGAAACAATGGAATGCAAACAAAATACAAAACCTACTTACAGATGTTGAACAACTTCAAATCCAAAAAGTGAATAATGGAAATAATACTTCTAAGTCTTCTTTTTAACTTATACTTGAGCTATCCACCTGTCATGAAATATCTAGCTTTCTATTGGTAAGTCAATATATTTTGCAACAGTTTTTATTTCACTTACATTAAGACAAGCAAAATTTCATAGGAAAGGAAATTTCTAATATATAAATGTCTTGTATAATTAAATGGTAATCGTTTAGACATATGATTAAACAGCTTTTATATTTCTACCATTTGAAAGACCAATTTCTGACCATACAGATTCAATGTTACATTTCCACATTATTAACTATGGAGGCATACCAGGGTAAAAGATAGAATACACAATTTCAGAGAACAATTTTTAGATGGTTCTTTAGGACTTAGCTGAGTCCTTAAATCATAGTCTCAAACTGAACATGGTTTTTGCAGCCTAAACAGAAAGCTTATAAAAAATAATTGGTTTATTACCATTTTATTACAAAAAGTGCCACATGCAGTATATACTCTGAAAGACTACTGCTTTTTCTAGATTTTCCTCTGGGAGTAGCAGAGCAGGTTTGTGCTTGCAATCCCCACATAAACCACTTAGTAGAAATTATGGAATTGGGAGTGGAAGGAATCTTGTTCTCCAAGAATGGAAATAAGATCATGTGAGGAAAGCAGTTCACTACAATGCTTTATCAGTGGACGTTTTACAACCTCCCCACCCCTCCCCGCAACACACATCTTTTTTTCTGGACCCTTTTCTTTTTTTTCTTTTTTTTAAAGATTTTATTTATTTATTTGAAAGAGAGAGAGACAAGAGCACGAGCAAGGTGAGAGGCAGAGGGAGGAGCAGGCTCTCGGCTCAGCGGAAAGCCCAACGCCGGGCTTGATCCCGGGACTCTGGGATCATGACCTGAGCTGAAGGCAGACGTTCAACCAACTGAGCCACCCAGGTGCCCCTCTGGACCCTTTTCTACAGCATGTTTATGAGAACCAAACCTCCAACAGGGCAGAGAGAATAAGCAAAACAGGCAGGCTGAGAGATTCTGAGGTTTTTTGTTCATTTGTTTGTTTTTCAGAGTTTCCACCCCTGGGCAAATTAATCTCTAAAGATCGGGAATAAAACCAAAGGGGGAGGTCGGAAGTTGTGTTTCTTGAGCATGTTGGGACTGTAAGCTAATTGTGCTTATAGTTCTAAAGCTGAGCTACACAAATGTTTAATCCCCAGTGCTTAGTGCCAAGTTCATCATACAGAGTTAAGAAATGTTTCCTGATTGTCATGAATTAGACCTTGACTCACTCTGTCAACATCTTACCATTGGAAACCATGAGGCATCAGCACTTGGCTTGTATTGCACTGAAACTGCTTTAACCAAGGTGCTCCTGGAACACTGAGATCTGAATTCGACCTGGCCTGTGACCCACGTGGAAGCAAATCCTCATCACCTGTCCTTGAGGTGATTCCCAACCCCATCTTGCTGCTTCCTGTCTCCTAGTTCACCCTTCAATTCTTTCTTCCTAATCTTTCCCACTGTGCCCTGTGGAATCCCTGTTGCAAAGTAAACACATTCACCTGCCATTTTAGTGCCTTTAAACAATGATTCCAGTATCTTTTTGTCTTTTTTCATAGGATAATGTTTTCTTTTGTCATCTTTAGTGACCATTTCTCATTACTTGGTATCATTGATAGCATGTTTTGGGCAGATTGGGGGTAGCAGAGAGGGGAAGGTGAACACTCTAGTTTCTTATCATGGCTGGCAAGCCATCACTTATCTGTGCACAATGAAATGCACATTATTTGAAACTCTTCCACCTTTTCCCCCTCCCTGTTACAGTTGTCATTCGGCTCCTGGGCACATTCATTTGACACCTGCTCAGTCCTTTTATCTACTCAATTCCTGCCTCATCATAAGTCTCTTACTGCTTTAATACCAGTGACCACTGCTTTATGTAGTTAGTGACCATTCAGCTTCCAATAGCTGATAGCCTCACCCTAGACCCTGTCATCTACAGGAACAGTTCCCCCACTGAAAGTTTAATCTTCAGTTGTGTACTCCGACCACAAACACCTCCTTTTCTGGATATCCCATTTCCTGACTTCCATTACAGCTGTTTTTGGACTTCCTTGGGACCACTAATGCTCCTGTTTTCCCCAATAAATCACCCTCCTTCAAGCATTGTCACTTCCTTGCCTCTCTATTCGAGACCAGCACCCTCACTTGTAGGCATAACTGGATCCCCTCCCTCTCTTCCATCATTCTAGAAAGCTGCAATTCAGGTTAGGTCAAACAATTTGTCTTTTGCACTCTTCCTCCTCCCAGTAAGTGTTCTTGGAGAAGAGCACATAAACATGCATATTAAGGTTAATCCAAGGGGCACCTGGGTGGCTCAGTCAGTTAAGCACCTGCCTTTGGCTCAGGTCGTGATTCCAGGGTCCTGGGATCAAGCCCTGCATTGGTCTCCCTGCTCCAAGGGAAGCCTGCTTCTCCCTCTCCCACTACCCCTGCTTGTGTTCCTTTGTCGCATTCTCTCTCTTTGTCAAAAAAAAAAAAAAAAAAGTTTAATCCAAGTCCCTGGGCCCCAGTCCCAGCCGGATCCACCCAATACATGTTGAGATGTTTTTAGGACATGCAAAAAAAAAAATTAAAAAAGCATCTAGTAGAAGCCAGATGTATAGACTCCAGATAAAAACCTGGGCAGGAGGTAGTAGTTTCAGAATTATATTCTCCACTAGATTTACTCCTTCTGCTCTCTAGTGAACAGTGCCACCTCCGTGAGGTCACAAGCCAGAAAACTGGAAGTCACCCTTCATTTTTTCCTCTCCTTTAACCCTGACACCAATTGGTCAATAATTCTTCCATTCAACCTATGAACTGTTTCTTGAATCAATTCCATCTTTTTTAACTCTACTGGTGAGATTTTATTTCACTTGTCGCCTGTATTACTGTTACAGCTCCTAACTGGCTTTCCAGCTCTCTACTCACACACACTCTCCCCTATTCATGGCTTCCAGAGAATCTTTTTAAAATAAAAGAATGCATGTGAACTTTTCTCAACTCAAATGGAAAAAATCTGTATTAGTTTTTTTTTTTTTTTCCTTCCCATAGCCTACAAGGCCCAGTGTGGTCTCAAACCTACATGCATCTCCATCCCCTTTCCCCTTTTCCTTCCCATGTACTCTGCTGCTCAGTCCCACTGGCCTTTAGCAACTCTCCAGATGTCACTCACATGTCTTCTCCTGCCTCTCCTTCACAACACATGTGCTCTCTCTGCCTGGAAGGCCTCCTCTCTTCCCTCTTCTACTCAATAACTCCTGGGTGCCTTGCCTTATGTTCAACCCAACAGAACATCATGCCATACAATTATGCCAACATCAGCCCAGTGTTTCTATTTGCAGAAAGTCTATTTTTTTTAAAGATTTTATTTATTTATTTGTCAAAGAGAGAGAGCACAAGCAGAAGAGGGAGAAGCAGGCTCCCCGCTGAGCAAGGAGCCGGATGTGAGACTTGATCACAGGACCTTGGGGTCATGACCTGAGCTGAAGGCAGACGCTTAATGACTGAGCCACCCAGGCATCCCTGCAGAAAGTCTATTGACAACCAAAATGAGAACAACTTCCCTAATATTGATTTGGTATATTGGCTTTTAAAAAACTTTTCTTTAGCAGTGACAAGAAACCCATATCAAGAAACCTGATAGGACTGTTACACTTTGGAAGAAAAATTCCATTCAATCCAATAACCTTTTTAGCTCCAAAGCTGACAAGGGAGGGCCCATCTCTGGCGGCCCCCCAGGCTCTGGGATACCATGCTCCTTTTTTCTTCATGTGCCCCCTCTTCTCATTTTATGCTTCAGAGAAGCTTCTCCCCAAGTTTGAGTCAGACCTCCCTAATGTCATCCTGAAACAGACCCAGGGAAAAGCTCCAAGGTAGAGTGAGGAATAAGGAAGGGTCCTGTTAGGGTAGAATTCTCCTCTTCCCACTCACACCCTACTTGTTTCTCCTACTAAACAAGGCCCAAGACACTGAGAACACTAGAGAGAGGTGAGGCAGATGATCAACTCTCCTTGGTAAAAACCATGGCTCAGCCTTTAGCTCTCCATTCTGTGCAGAGACCTCACAAAAGACTTCTTGATTTGGTGCTCCTTTCCACGTGCTGCTGGCATGGCTCTTTCCCATTCGTATTGTAAATTCTGAGGGTATGTTCACTCACTCATCCATTCATTCATCTACTAAACAAACACTTGGAGCAGAGCTTCTGTGTGCCAGGCCCTGTTCTAAGGTGCACAATAGTAATCCAGACAGACAAAGTCCTTGACTCAGGGATATTACATGCTAGTGAAGTAGGCAGAAAATGCAAATAAATACCACAATTCTAGATGGAGGCACCTTAGTGGATGGGAAATACAGAATTAGAGCTAGTTTGCCCTAGCTCTAATTTGTCCGGGTACAAATCCGGCCTCTGCCAGTACTAACTTTGTGATCTTGAGTGTGTTATTGATCTCCTCTGTAAAATGGTGATCATCATTGTATCTTGTTTGGCTGTTGTTAGGAGTGAAGCACTTGGAGCCCTGAGTAAGTTTTTTTTTTTAAAGATTTATTTATTTATTTATTTGACAGAGAGAGACACAGCGAGAGGGAACACAAGCAGGGGGAGTGGGAGAGGGAGAAGCAGGCTTCCCGTGGAGCAGGGAGCCCGATGCGGGGCTCGATCCCAGGACCCTGGGATCATGACCTGAGCTGAAGGCAGATGCTTAACCAACTGAGCCACCCAGGTGCCCCCTGAGTAAGTTTTGTAGACAGAAAAAACACACAGGAAAAAGCTTGGTGTATTCGGTGCCTGCTACAAGCCTCGTGTGGCTGGAGCAATTAAGTGAAAGAAGATGAATTTAGGAATAAGTATCTTTAGATATGCATTGAAAAAAGTCTGTATGGAATCCATCACATTTCAATAGTGGATAAACAATTATTTTCTAATTTCTGAACTATCTTCAAAATGTATATTTATATTTATATTACTTTATATATTTGTATTTATATCACTTTTTAAATTTATTTTATACTTTACAAATATACTTATATTTATATTATATTTATATATATTTATATTACCTTTATATTATATTTATTTATATTACTTTTATTTATTTATAAATATTTTTATTTATATTACTTTTCTAATTGGAAAGACATAAATGAAATCAGATGTTTCATAACCTAATGGAAAAAATGATAAGAGAAGTAAGATAGTAAATTGAGGGGAGTGAGTAATGGAAACTAAAGTTAATGTATTATAATGGAAGGATGAATCTAGTCTGGTGGATGCTTTTTTTTTTTTAAATAGTCATAGAACATTGTTTTAAAACTGAAGTACAAAAGAAATCCAAAAAATCATAAATGAATGCAATTCATGTATGTTACTTCATATCTTATTTACATCAGAGTATTCATCTACTAAGTGATTTATTCGATTTCCATCTGAAGAATCAATTTTCCGGTTCTACATGGGTTTTTGACTTAGATTCGGGGTTGAATTTCTGCTATGCAGCAACTATTGGTTTTGCAACTTGAAGGACATTTCTTAAACTCCTTGAGGGTTAGTTTCCTCATCTGTAATATGGGCATAATACTTTTTCATAGGGCATTTTTGAAGGTTAAAGTACTTTATGTACCTATTGTAGTCCCGGACACGTAAGTGTTTGCTTTTATGAGATTAGAGAAAAATGTTTTCACAAAGAAGCATTGAATTTTGTATATTTTAGTATATATGAACACTTACATCAATATATGTTGTCTATATATTTATATATAATATATAGTTAATATATAAATTGATGTATAATTGTTAACATTTTAGTATATATATACTTATATATATTTACATAGTACATATATATTTTAGTATATACATATAATGTATGTATCATAAAACTCCATTTATGGGGCACCTGGGTGGCTCAGCCAGTTTAGGGTCTGCCTTCTGCTCAGGTCGTGATCTCGGAGTCCTGAGATCAAGCCCCACGTGGGGCTGGCTCCCTGCTCAGCAAGGGGTCTGCTTCTTCCTCTCCCTCTGCCCCTGCCCCCCTGCTCATGCTCAATGTCTCTCTCTCGCTCTCTCAAATAAATAAATACATAAAAGCTTTAAAAACAACACCACCACCACCAAAACTTCGTTTATTTTAGGGTGTTTTAACTTCTATTATTTTGGTATATCAATTTTTTTTTTCATACTCTACTGAGCTTCTAGATAACTTTCTCAGAATTCTACATTTCCCTATTGGGGATTCCATAGCAACAGGAGAGAATCCCGAAATTGATGATCTTCTTCTTTTTTTTTTTTTTTGATTTCTATCTGATCTTCAGAGCCAAGAAGAAGCACAAATGTCAATTAACATTGACATAGGAATCAACTTCCATTACAACAGAACCCAGAAACAATCTCTTCAGTTCTTCTAAGGATTCCGAGCAATTGCCTCTCCATTTTCCTTTGTGGATAAAGCAAAAGAAGCCCAGCAAGTGTCCGCAGAAATCCAGATGCAGGCTGGCTGCTACGCTCTAGCGCTTTGTGATCTTGGCTGAATAACCAGCATTCAGTAGCTGGGCAAAAGCGACAGACTTACGCGCTTGTTCCTTTCTCTGGGGAGTAATATTTCAATCTTTGATGGTCAGGGTGGAAATCAAACTTACAGGGCTTGGGTCATGAATGCTTAGACCAGACCATAAAACTGAAGGTTTAGGTTCAAGTCTGAGCATCGATAATAATTAATATACTTGCAGAACCAACAAATAAACAAAACAGAGGCTGTGCATGAGCTCACTGGTGCACAATGATTAACACAAAGAATGTGACGCCCCAGCAGTGACTTGTTCCCTGCTGAGAGGCACCAAAGTCCGGTGGCCTGAGCCTTTCATGAAGTGAGGCACTAAACCCCAGGGTAAGAAGCTATTTAGGCTGGTGTTGAAAGAGGGCACCATCATTAGGCAAACCTCAACCTTAATTACCATAAAGCAACTGGATTTTTTTCTCTTTTTTTTAACCAGGCCACAGGTACAGCAACTAGTTTATTTTATGGTTTACTTCTGTGACATCAGGCCTTGAAACTACAGATTTCAGGCATCAAGCCTAGCCAAAATGCAAATGGAGCTTCCACGTTACTGTCAGAGACTTGTTAAGAACTCAGAGGAAAGAGAGGGTATTGAAAAAAATCAGAAAGAATTTTATTAGAGCTCTCCAACGTATCTCAATAAGTACTTACTTTTAACTTACATCATACACAGAGAAATTGTCATGTTTGGTGCCTATTTATAAGATGAACACCCATGTTATCACACTCAGGTCAGAAGTAGGATACTTCCAGCCCCTCTTGAGTCCCTCCACGTTGTATCCAGCCCCAATTCTGCTTTTCTCCTTCCCCTGAGACGTAACCACTATTATGAATTTTATGTTAATCTTTTCCTTGCTTTTTAAAAAATGGATGTATCACTTATGAATGTATCTCTAAACAAGACAATTTAGTTTAATGTGTCTGTTATTTTTCCCACTACATTTTATTTGTCAGAATCATAGATTTGATGTGTTTAGTAATAGTTTATTCATTTTCATTGGTGAAAGTATTTTATTGTACAAATATATCACAATTTACTTATCTATTCTGCTGTTGATGTGAATTTGGGGCATTTTCAAAAAATTGATAAATAATGCTACTATAAACATTCGTGTGTGTGTGTGCATGTGTGTTTCCTCTGGGAACATACTAGGAGTGGAATTGTTAGATCATATAGTATATGAATATCTTCAAATTTACTAGATAATATCAAATGCTTTTCAAGTTGTCTTACCAATTTATGATGCTGCCAGCCATATATTTATTTAGGATTTCATGATGATTTGCTCATTTAAATTTCATAATTTTTTTCCATTTAAAAGTAGTACACCTCTATTAGTAGATTTATTTCTAGATACTTGAAAATGTTCTTTAAATATCTCTTTAGGTTTTTAGTTTCCTGAATATCTGTTGCTGACATACAAAACTATGAAACAGTTACTTATACAAAACAAATTTAAATAAATTTAATTATAAGTCATTTAATATTTGCTTAATGAGAAGTCCAGAGGTTTGGAATTCGTTACATACTTTTTTTTTCATGAGTCTACTTATCACACAATAAGACACGTCTGCTTTTGAATTAGGATATGTATAAATTTATTAATATTTTGGAAATTCATGTCATTAGCCTCCCTGCTGGAAGTTGTTGGCTTACAGGAAACGCATGATTAAGAAGGATTAAAAAGTCATTTTTTTCTCCATTCCATACTGCATGCCACATTGTCAAAGGCCCAGGGAGCATTAATTCTCAGATTGATGTAAAACATCACTTCAGTTTTGCATGCTGTATCATGTGAACTTTTCCATGGGAGAAATGGAAAGGTACCAAAGACATTGTTTCTTTTCTAGTTCTTGCTCATCAAAAAGGTTGGGGTTCATAAGAAGTGATGACATCATTACATAGCCTAAAGCAACACAAATTTACACAGAAGCAGATCAGATTTACCGTGGATAATCCTTGATTCATACAATCAGGAGCTAATGAAGTATACTTATTTCCTATTTTTATCTTTATTTTTGGCTGAAACCATTTTAGTAAGTTTTTATTTCCCTTGTCCATCTCAGTATAGCCACTGACTTCAACAGCACCATAGATTTTATTCACCATTCACCTAAATCAATCATGACCCTGTAATCTCAATATTTTTCTATTTCTGGAAAATTTTGAAATTAGTCATTACCATAATCCCCCTGCTTAGCCACAGAATATTCTGTAATGTTCATAATCAAGGAGTGGCTGTGTGGGTTTTTTTAAGAAACAAAAGCTAAATTCCTAACCCATGAGAAATCAAGTTTTCGTGATTTAAATAAATTGTGTGAGATAAGGAGGGCAAGGGTTTTTATCTGCTCAGAATCCTGGAGTCATTCTTACAGCTGAGATAACTTTCTGCATGTTGTTTTTCTGAAGGGAGCAAATTTTTCTATTTGTTTTTCCTCAGCAAGCGTACATCGTGTACTTTGGGGTTGAATTTGGAAATATTTTTGGAAAATAGATGATTATTGTTTTACATAATCCAGATTGAATAAATCCAGTTATTAATTTAACATAAATCCAGGATTTTCCAACTTCTCATACACAAAGTGAGTATAGACATCTCTGGAGTTGCATTTTGAGATACCAGCACCCTCAGAATGCATGGCGACCGGCATCATGCTGTGGATATTGAACAGAGTCCAGTAGAGCTGGTGAGTACCAACACCTTGCTTTCCTGTCTCATAGTGTTGCTTTCAACATTTAACATGTAACACTTCAAGAAAGTTAGGTTGCGTTTTTCTGATTTTGCTATTATAGGACGAAAGGAATCTTAGATGTTATTACCAGTAATCACAAGTGTTGAGGGGGGTTATTTAATATGCCAGATACTGCTTTTCATATCATTTGGGAATTGTGCATTAGACTTTTTGCCTAAATTTTTATATTTTGCCTGAATTTTGACATTTGTATAATAAGGTACTTGTAGACAAAATTTTTAGTAAATTATTTGGAATGTTGTTTATAGCACACATTAATATTATTTATTATTATTTATTTATGTTTATTTTATTATTTATTATTATATATTTGATCCAATGAAAATATTTATTCTCATTGGCCTATTTGTGTGTATTTAAAGTAGTAATTTATGGAAAATGTCTCACGAGGAGACTTATGCTGCAAATGTGTTACTCTAGTAATATAAAAATCATATTTCTTAGAACGTGTATGGGGTCTCATTCCTCATTCAAACAAATCTCTTCATTTTACACATCAGGGAATTGAAACATTAAGAGTCCACTTAGCTAGTGGCAGAGTCAGAAATAGAACTCAGATTTCTCATATATAAGCTTATTTTTAAAAAAGATTTTATTTATTTGAGAGAGAGAGTGAGCAAATGAGAGAGAGAGAGAGAGAGATAATCATGAGCAGAGGGAGAGGGAGAAGCAGGCTCCCTGCTGAGCAGGGAACCCGATGTGGGGCTCCATCCCAGGACCCTGAGATCATGACCTGAGCCAAAGGCAGAAGCTTAACTGACTGAGCCACTCAGGCACCCCTATAATCTCATTATAAGAAACTACTTTTCAGAAAACTTTACTACTACGTTCATAATAAGGAAAAATGAATTTTAAATCAACCTGAGTTTGTAGAACCAAGAGATGAATCAGAAGAAATAAATAGAAAGATAGGACTTGATAAAAGAATTGTTTTGCCACTTGAAGGTTATATTTGTGATCACTTTTGGGATTCAACAACTAGACTGTCATAAACTTCATTTATAGGATGACTCATATTTCAGGGAAGTTACAAAATGTCATTGCTTTAATAGCATGTATACATCATTTTATTTCCTTCTCCTTTTCATTATAAATAAAATGTGAGTTATGTTATTTCCCCACATGCCAAAATCTATACAATTTATTCCACTCGGCCAAATGATTAGATAATCTAGCTTAAAAAACCCAAGCAAACAAACAAAAACAAACAAAAAACGCAAATAGTGAAACTGACTTCTGAAACCATAAAAAGGAATGTTTGGATTTCCCTTTTTTTTTCTTTTTGTAATCTGACAGTCTATAACTTCTTAGATCCCCCAAAACAACAGGTAGAAAATTTTTTTTACAATTACTGAGTTTATTTGCTTATTTTAGAGCATTTGGAAAATATGACAATAACAAAGAAAAAAGAAAAAATCACCCATGATCCCTCCCAGAAAAAAAAAAATCACTGCTAATATTTTGCTTCCTGTCCTCTCTCCCATCCAAACTAATTTTATTCTTATAATTGCTTTATTTTGCCATGTGAAATTTTTGTCAATTTACCTAAGTTTTTCCTCCCCAAATCCCATAATGATATTAATTAAAATTCAGAGATGTGAAAGCTTATACTGCTGAAGTTTTTTTATAAGAGGACATTTATCAAAGTTGTCTTTTTGTTCCTCAGTAAAGTTTTGTGGTTTTCTTTATATAAGTCCTATAGCATTTGATATGCTTGGCCATTTTATATTGCTTTATTACTACAAATAGCAGTTGCTAGGACATGCACACACACAGAAAATAAGTGCTGTTACATATATTTTTCATATTTTTATAATCAGCCAATTTAATGAGTTCTTATTCCTTTTGAGAGATTGTATGGTTGATTATTTGGGATCTTGTTTGTAAACAGTCATATGATGTAGAAAAAAATGTTAATTTTATCTTCACATTTCCATTATTCACACATACTGATGAGAACTTCTAGAAAAACATTACCTACTATTGGTGTTAGGAGACGTTCTTCACTTCTCCTGACTTTAAAGGAAAGTGCCTGATGTCTCACTGTTAAATATGATGTTAGTCAGTGTTTTGAGATAAACATTCCTTGTCACATTTGGGAATTACTATTTTATTTGTAGTTCTTTGAGATTTGTATTGTTTGTCTGCTTTTGTCAAGACTGAATGCTGAAATTTGTGAAAATGATCCTTGGGCACCTATTGAATCAATTATTTTATTTTTTCTTCATTGATCACTTGGTGGGAAAAACGTATTTGTACAATTCCTATCATACCATTTATTAGAGTTTCAGATTCTTCTAGAACTTGGTTGGTTCTTCATTTAATACATGTTGGATTCACATCATTTATATGTGCTTCATTTGTTTATGTTCCCAGATAAAACTTTCTTCATCTTTAAAATAAGACTTGTTTGCTTGTTTATTTATTTATTTAAAATGTCTTTCTCTGCAGTTGCCCAGAAATCCATACTGTTTGAATGAAGGAACCCGCTGTGGTTGTAGATTACCCACTGTGACCCTCCAGCCGCAGTGGGTAAGATTTGGGACTGGGGGTAGGTGGGGAGTCTTTAGCAGTCCGTGGACCACTGGTGAAATGGGGAAGGCAGGCCCTGCTCTACAAACTCTGCTGGGCTCTCATGTCCTTTCACCCCTCACTGGCCCCACTTCTCCTGTGCCGCCTGTCCACAAGCTTCTGGTGACACCTGGGACCCACAACCCCCAACAGTTTGTCAGGGCTTCATTCTATTCCTTGAAGACCCTACCCATACCAGAGCTAATACATTTTGTATTTTGATGTCTTTCCAAGCTCAATGAAAGTCCTCATATGTATGTTTAAGAAATAAAAATGTATTTAAAAAATATTTTTCTAATTATAAAATTTCAATATGTAATATGAAAAGAGGAGATAATAATGAGCAAAAGAACACCTGCAATTTTCCATCACTCAAAGATAACCAATCTAAATGTTTTGATATGCGTTTTCAAAATTTTCTTAACCATGAGGACTAGCTAGATAATTTGATTTATATTGCGATATTAGTAGCTGATAATAACTTAATAGTAATATATTCCAAAGGCAATCTATTTGCATTTGAGATGATGCCTTACTGCTTTAGTACAAAGGGGTAACTCAGAGGGAACTTTCTGTCCTCATGGACTTGTGGACAAGTTTGTGTGTGTGTGAGAAGAGAGATAAAGAGAGAGAGAGGGAGGGAATAAGAGAAAGAGACAGCTGATAAACTGTACTTTAAATTATAGCATTTGGAGTAATGAAACAGGTTAGCCTTATTCTAATTGAAATCAGTTACCTAAGTCACTACTATGTCATTTGCTGAAATATTCACTTTTCATAATTCATTGCAGGTTACAGCAAAACCATGGTCACTCTGGAAAACATTTCTGGTGTGTCTTTTGGCCTGTCTAATTGCCACAGCGCTTGTTGTTCTGGTCTTATATTTTGTCCACTTTGGCAAGCCCACCGACAGTAACACTATCATCATTCACGCAGATGGAAAGTCGAATCATGTCACCTGCATCCCTGGTTCTACCCCATCTCCTGCCTCATCAACCCTGCCTGGATCTCCTACCCCTGTGCCCAACCAAAGCTCCTCTGCCAAGGCGTCTCCATCTTCTATGGAGACGACCAAAACAACAACACTGGAGCATGAAATTATCATTGAAGATCAAAAATGACATTTTTGAGCCCTTAGCACTCCTCCAGCCAGATCAACACTCTCACCCAGGAGGAGGCATGTCCAGGTGTCCTCTCTTCCCTGCCAAGAGGTTGCAAAGCATTTGGCTTCATGAGAGCTTGCCCTTTGTGCTCCAATCATTTGCTGTATTCCCATATGGTAATGACTCAGTCTTGCGCCCTCCAATGTTCAAATGATTGGAAAAAAATTTTTTTTCAACTGAGCCTGATTGATTCATTCAGGCAGGGGCCCAGAGCTTCCTTTTCATCCCTCCTATACAACCAACTTTATTCTTCACAAATGGGGGTTTCAACTGAGAAAGAGGCTGCCAGGTGGATCCCGCTCTACTTTACTCCCTGCCTGTTGGTTCTTAAGCCAGTATTTACCATCTAGTTGTTGCTTATTTTACAATCTCATATACTTCACTATTTTCAGCATTTGTATTCCAATAGGGAGAAGGAAATATTCAATTAAAGTAGTTAATGAGTAAGAGTTTTTAAATACCTGTTGGTTATTATAGACACATTTCTCTTGTTGGGAAACCCAGAAAAGAGATTAGTGAGGTTAGGAATAATCAAGGAAGATTTTGGAGAAAAACTAAGAGTTGAAAAAGGGTGAAAAATTGGACTTAGGTCAGGTCATGATCCCAGGGTCCTTTTGTATTGTATTTCGTTTTGTATTTTATACTACAATTTTGAGGGCACATTGCTTGCAATTTGCTATGAAACACAAGACTTGTTC
Organism: Leptonychotes weddellii; assembly: GCF_054177405.1. Classification (NCBI taxonomy): domain Eukaryota; kingdom Metazoa; phylum Chordata; class Mammalia; order Carnivora; family Phocidae; genus Leptonychotes; species Leptonychotes weddellii. The sequence goes on along the minus strand of NC_138381.1, from coordinate 18,666,578 downwards.
AATATTTATATTGAGTGTTTAATATTCACTAAAAGCATACATATTTCATTCTGGGAAAGACTTCTGAGTTAAATGAACCTGCCCTTTCCACCCCCAACCTCCAAACTCTACAAAAGTGTAAGACTGCCTCAGACAAGGAGGTTTCCTACCCAAAGATTCAGCACTATGAGTGGACACTAAAGCCTTGTTATCTAGCTTCCAACTTCTGATTGTCTTTTGCACACCGTTAGAGGTTCTGGAAGCATTGTTTTGTTTTCCTAAAGCAAAAGGCTTTGTGTTCTATATAACTCTAGGTTGATTTGGCTGCAGTCAATAATAGGCCATATAGACTTTGAGGCCTTACTGAATACTTAGACTCCACAAAAGAAAGATCAGAAATATGGTCATTCCTTACAAAATTATATATGGGCAGCTAGTATTATTTTTCAGACACCAAGAGATGTCCAAATTTGAGTCTTAAAAAAGAATTTTTATACCACAAATATCATTTGATAATACAACTTAAGAATGATGAAAGTTGTTATATACATTTTAGAAAAGAAATGTCATAAAGTTCTAGATAAGGTTAATAAACACAAGGGAGTAAATGTGCGCGCATTTTCCCCTAGTACGATCTTAAACCAATTTGTTTCTATTGTAGTTTTTATTTAAATGCTTGTGAAGAAGAAAGACTAAACTCACTAGGTTCAAATGTACTTCCTAATATAATTTAAACTTCACTTTGTGATATAAAAGTAAAAAAAGCGGGGCACCTGGGTGGCTCAGTCGGTTAAGCGTCTGCCTTCGGCTCAGTCATGATCCCAGGGTCCTGGGATCGAGCCCCGCATCGGGCTCCCTGCTCGGAAGGAAGCCTGCTTCTCCCTCTCCCACTCCCCTGCTTGTGTTCCCTCTCTCGCTGTGTCTCTCTCTGTCAAATAAATAAATAAAATCTTTAAAAAAAAAAAAAGTAAAAAAGCTTCTTTAAAAAGACCGAAAATAAACTTACTGCTAATTAAAATTAAAAAAGAAAAAGTTCTGTATTCTAGAAGCCATGCTAAGTAACTAGATGTTGTAATAAGAGCTGTTATTTACTTCCTTTACTTTTATAGATACTACAGAATGTGGTATGGTAACATGGTAACATACCCCTTTATGTTCAAGGAGAATCTTAGCAATGAATTTCCTACATTAAATATTGGGTTGGAGGATATTGTAATTAAGTTATCTGAGATCATCGGGTTTCTGTGCTTTGTCAAATAGAGATGTAAACAAGCTCTTGGATTTTTTTTTTTTTTGCTTTAGACTTTTATGGTTTAATAAAGTATTAAAATAGTAAACAGAGTTGTGGAAAATATCTTCACAAGTTAAAATACATAACTGGAACAAAAATTTTATGAAATACTGTTAAAATAATAAGTGAAGTGTGTATACTCAATAAATGTAATCGCCCAGTTTTAATGATTTATTCAGCAAATATTAAAACCATATATAAGCACTAATATTTATTGTTTCAAAAATTTATTCACTGTATTTGATTGATAGTAATATATTTTAAATTAGTCAGGAAGCTTCTCTATTTAAAACATCTGCTACATAGCCTTTTGTAAGTCTATTCTTAAGCACAAAGTAACTTTATGCTAAGTTTACAAATTCGCTTCACCAAGTAAGAGTGTAACTAACTTCTTTAGAGGCTTTACTGGAAAATGTCTTACTGGGCATTTTGTTTCCCCCAAGGCTCATTGATCTATACTGAAAATTTTCTGTAATAGGTAGCCCAGCTCCATGATGACATAAGCCACTCAGGTCAAGGAGCCCAGCTCCATGATGATAAGCCACTCACTCTGATAATGTGCAGTTTCAAAAGGTTTTAAACTTTGAAACTATAGCTGACAACATTGACTCCATCTTTGGCCATGCATCTTGCTCACGCCTGCGCAGTGACCTCCTCTACGTGTTCCATGCCCCGAGGAGATTAAGGTATACCCTGACCCGAATGTGGAAAGGCTAGTTCTGATCCTGAGCTTCTCTAAGGTGGCACACAGAAGGCTCCACTTTAGATAACTAACTACCCTGTGGCAGCGCCACCATACCCCTTGCTCTATAAAAGCTGGGGATTAAGGTCCAGCCTGGGTGGGGAGTTTTTCTGCGTCTGCTGTGGATCATCCTCTGTGGGATCCCCACTGTCAGTAAGTTTCCCTGAATAAAACTGTGTGTAAATGGTATAGAGAGGCTTGCTTCGTTTTTCAGTTTCAAAGTGCTTTCTCTTTACTTTACTGACCCTCCTCCACCTTCTAACAATTGGCAAGTCAGCCAGGAGACTGAAAACAAAACAAGCATGGGCAAAGGGGAAAGCCCCTTGTTTGTGGGAGAAATGTGGAAGGACTTGCCAAGTTTTTGGAGCATTTCAGACCAGTAAATGAATATAGGGATGACCCTACAACCCCCCAGCCAAAAAACCAAACAAACAAAAAACCAACCCAAGGGATTGTTAGATACCCTACCCAAAACAGCAGGGAAAGGAAATGGAGAAGGGAAAGTGACCAAGCTACTGTGGTGGTAGCTTGGCTGTCAATCTGTGCATATGAGACACCACGGAAATGCAGTTACTAGTAAGGAGAGAATTGGAACAAACCAGGGAAGTGTGTCTTTAGAAGCATGGCTTTAGAAAAGGATATAGGAGCCCATGTTCTTCTAATATGGGCATTATGTCCAAAAGAATCCAACAGCAAGAGGAATGCTTGGAAATTATGGTGTGTAAGATGGCATGGGCACAGACTTTCACAGACTGAAGTACGAACTGTTATAGCTCAAGAGAATTGAGACCCAAAGTACAGGATCCCCGGGATAATGACTCATCTGATGACATTATCATAGAGGGGGAAAATGATGTATGGGGCATACCCTTTGATTCAAAGACCCAGGCCATTTGTGGGCCTGGGGATGACAGAGAAGTTCACACTAGTGAGAAAATGACTATGAGGGACTATTCTGCTGCTGAATTAGTGGGACTAGCCAGCAGCTTTAAGCAAAAGGGCAAGAGGGGTGGCTGCTTGGGTGTTACGACTGCGGGATCCTGGGGGAGATGATATTATGTTAAATGGGTTTGAGATGTCAAAAATGGCCTCAAGTCACTGCTCAACGTGCCTTTAACAAGGATTAGATGCTGCAGGCATGGGTGAGAATCGAGGTGCTTAGCTAATTTGATTGATTGGATAAATGCTACCATTAAGATAACCTGGCCTAGTGAAGGGGATGTTCCCCCCAGTGTTACACTGGACCTGTATGGGAGAACCACAAGAAATGATATGTAAACTGGGAGTTAAAACATGCCATTTATGCCCAGCATTTTGGAAGCCCAGGGGAAGAATTATTTTCCTCCAGTAGGAAAGACCGTATCTTACAGTCAGCCCTGGGGCATGGGGGTGGATTTTAGCATCTGTCCTTGCCCCTGTGGGATAATCGGCCCATTGCTAGAGTAGCTGCTATGGTGGCTGAGTTAGGTGAAACTGAAAGAATCCGTCATCAGGGAAACAGTTTGAAAAATAGGGAGAAACAAAGGATTCCGCCAACGATAACATGGCAGAAAGGGGGGCCCATCAAAGTTTCTTGTCAACAACTATGGCAAGATCTAGTATTATTGGGACCCAGAGAGAAAATATAGACAACCCCGTTTGGTCTTGCTAAACCTGTGGAAAGTGCTACATCCAGCAAAGTAGTTTATTCGCTTAAAAGAAGGCTCAAAAAAGCCAGGTGCATTGCCAAGTGCCCCTCCACTAATGGGGGAATTTCAGGGGCGGATACCCTTTACCCCAAGAGACTAGGGGTTAGGCCAACATTGCCCTCTAGCGTGTGTGTTGCGGGGGAGAACCCATGTTGAGTTGACCATTTATTGGTCTCCCACTGGCAGGCAACCTGTGCTGGCTCTGATAGATGCTGGAGTTGGATACATACTTATCTATGGAAACTCCTCAAAATTCTGAGAAAATGAAGCCGTTAATGGTTATAGGGAACAGGTTATCAAGGTCAGCCCAATTAGTCTTTACCTACAGATGAGCAGGTTTCCTCCCTGCTGTTTTCTAGTGCATATTTCCCTCATTCCTGAGTATATTTTGGGTGGAGAGGTATTACAGGATCTGGATCTAACTACAAGGACAGATGTATACCCAAATAGTGAAATTCATCATCATGAGTCCTGGAAAATGGGAACCTATATGCTGCCATTCCCTGGAAAGCCATAAACCTAAAACAATATAAGCTACTTAAGGGGCATAATGAGATTACTGCCACCATTAAAGAATTAGAAAAGGTTGGGGTAGTTCTGCTCAAAGCCCATTCAGTAATCTGGTTGGGCCTATAAAGAAATCTAATGGGACCTGGTCAATGACAATAGCTTACAGGGAACTCAATGAAGTTACTCTGCCCATCCATGCTATGGTGCCTCGTATAGCCTTATTGTTAGAAAAAAATCACAGCATCCATTAAGACATATCATTATGTACTGGACCTATCTAATGTGCTTTATAGCATTCTGTTAAAACTTGAACCCCAAAACCAATCTGCTTTCATGTGGAATGGGAGACCATGAACCTTCCAGACCTTTCCCCAAGGGTATCTCCACAGTCCCACAATTTGTCATAGGATGGTAGCCAGAGATTTGGAAAAATGGATATTTTTAGAGGAGTGGTGCTTTATCATTATACAGATGATGCTATGTTAAATTGTGATGACTTACCCTACCTGTCTCAAGCAGCCACATCATTACAAGTCAGGAGGATGGAAGGTAATTACCCACTAATCTAAGGGTAAGGTCAATCAGTAATGTGTCTGAGGATCATATGGTTAGGTAAGACAAAAGGATTGCCAGAGGCAGTCACTGATAAAATACAAGCCTTCCCAATCCCTACAATGGCAAAAGAATTATAAGCTTTTGTTGGTTTATTGGGTTATTGGAGGTCTTTCAGTCCCCAGCTAGCACAGATATTAAAACCTTTATATGTCTTGGTTAAGAAGGGAAGCCAATGGGATTGGGGTGCTAATCAGCAAGAGGCTTTCTTAAAGGCATAAATGGTAGGAAAAACAAATACAGGCCCTGGGGATATTAAACCAAGTATCTTTTCTGACTACAATGATAGGAAACCAGAAATCAATAACTGGAGGAAAGCTGGAAAATTTACAAGCATGGGGAAACTAAACTGCACACTACTGAGCAAACAATGGGTCAAAGAAGAAATCAAAAAAGAAATAAAAAAATACCTGAAAACAAAATAGAAACACAATGTACAAAAACCTATGGGATTCTGCAGGCATTCTAAGAGGGACAGTTTATAGCAATAAATTCATATTTAGAAAACAAAGATCTCAAATAAACAACCTAACTTTATACCTCCAGGAAATACAAAAAGAACAAACTAAGCCCAAAGTTAGCAGAAGGAAGGAAATACCATAGATCAGAACAGAAAAGCCCCCCAGCAATGAAAATGAATCAACCATTGATACATACCACATGATAAATCTCAAAGTAATTATGCTGAAAGTGGGCAAACGAAAGAGTACATACTATGATTCCATTAAAGAAAATTCCAGAAAATTTAAACTAATTGATAGTGATAGAACACAGACCATTGGTTGCCTAAGGATAAGAATTGGAGTGGGGACATATGGGGTAAAGAAATTACAAAGGGGTATAGGGAAAATTTTAAGGGTGGTGACTATGTTCATTATCTTGACTGTGGTGATGTTTTCATGGGTTAGAACTTATAAAATTGAATGATTCAAATATGTGCAATTTGTTGTATGTCAATTATACCTCAGTAAAGCTACTTCAAAAAAGACCAGTAAAATAATAGAAAAGATGAATGAAACTAAGAGCTGGTTATTTGAAAAAATAATAATAATAAAATTGACAAACTGTTAGCTAGACAAACTAAGAAAAAAGAGTCAAATAACATTAGAAATAGAAAAGGAGATATTACAACTGATACCACAGATATAAAAAGATCAGAAGAGGTTACTGTGAACAATTCTATGCCAACAAATTGGATAACTGAGAGGAAATGGAGAACTTCCTAGAAACCTACAATCTACCAAGACTGAGTCAAGAATAAACAGAAAATCAAATAGATCAATGTGAGTAAGGTGAGTGAATCTGTAATCAAAAACTTTCTAAACTTTTAGAAAAGCTCAGGACCAGATGGTTTCACTGGTGAATTCTACCAAACATTTAAAAAATTAATGTCAATCCTTTTTAAAGTGTTCCAAAAAATTGAGGAGAGAATATGCCCAACTCCTTTTAGAAGGCTAGCATTACCCTGATACCAAAGCCAGATAAGGACACTTCAAGAAAACAAAACTATAGGCCCATATCCCTAATGAATGTAGGCGCAAAAATTCTCAACAAAATATTAGCAAACTAAATTGAATCATATATTAAAAGGATAATGTCCCATGACCAAACTAAAAAGCTTCAGCACAGCACAGGAAACCATCAACAAAATGCAACCTGTAGAATGGGAGAAAATCTTTGCAAATCATAAAATCTGATAAGGCGTTAATATCCAAAATCTATAAAGAACTCACAACTTGATAGGAAAAAACAATCCAATTTAAAAATGGGTAGAGGAATAGGATAAACTTTTTCCCAAAGAAGATGTACAATTGGCTAGGAGCTACATGAAAATGTGCTCAAAATCACTAATCAGGAATACGCAAGTGAAAACTACAATAAGATATCACCTCACACCTGTTAGAATGACCATGATCAAGAAGATGAGAGGACAGGTGTTGGCAAAGATGTGCACAAAGGGAAAACATGCACTGGTTGGGATGTAAATTGGTGTAGCCACTATGGAAAACGGTATGGAGGTTTCTCAAGGAATTAAAAATAGAACTATCATATGATCTAGCAATTGCACTTCTGGTTATACTTTTGAAGCAAATGAAAACAGGATCTGGAAGAGATATCTGTACTCCCATGTTCATTGCAGCATTATTCACAGTAGTCAATATATGGAAACAACATAAGGGTCAACAGATGAATGGATAAAGAAGATGTGAAAAAAAATTCAGCCACCAAAAGGAAATCTTGCCATTTGTGATAACGTGAATGGAAGCTGTGGGCATTATGCTAAGTGAAATAAGCCAGGGAGAGTGAAATACTGTATGATATGATTTGTATGTGGGACCTAAGAAAGCTAAAATCATAGAAACCATAGAAACATAGAAAGTTTCTTTTTTTTCACAAAAGACTGAAGGTAGCTGGTACAGAGTTGGAAAAAGTAATTTCACGGTCCTCAGAGACCTGAACTCCTTTATCTCATTGCTCCACATAATCAGCATCTGGCTTCTATTTCATGGTTCAAAATGGCTGCTTAAGCTCCAGTCATTATGTCTGTATTCCAACCAGCAGAAAGGAAGAGCATGAAAGGACTGATCCTTCCTTCTAAGACTATTTCTCAGAAGTTGCATGCAACAATTATATTATATCCCATTACCAAGTTTAGTCATATAGCCACACCTACCTGTAAGGAAGGCTGGAGAATGTCTTATTATGCTGGATGTTTGTGTGGCCAGTTAAAATTAATGGTTCTATTTATCAGGAAAACAAAGAGAATGGATATTGTGGGACAGCTCAGAGTCTCTGGCATAACAATTAATTCCAAAATTTTTTGGAGAAAGAAGTAAGCATTTTATCCCAACTTCCTAATCCTTTTAAAACTCTTCCATAAGCACTCTGACAGTAGCAAAATTCTAACAGTGTCTACTGATGGTGAGTCAGATGTGCTGTGTGACATTACAGTGGCGAGGGAGCTGTCGGCAGGTGCCGGCCATACCAGCTAAGGATTCAGGTCTGCAGGAGCCTCCCCTGTCACTGGTGAGCACCAACGCCCCTCCTGGGAGGAGTGGGATCATGCCTCCTGCTTTCGTGTATCCCCACGGAACCCAGCCCTGTGCCCGCTTAGAGAAACGACAGAGCAAGCGCTTGATGTATTCAGGCACTGACCGCCTCCTAAAACCATCAAGTAGGAAGAGATTGTGGAGATTATCGAGTCCAAATGGCCCTTCTGAGATGTAGGACCTGAAGCTGGAATAAAGCTTGAGGCGCTGGCTCTGCGCACGCACCGCGTCAGGGACTCTAACCCCGGTGACCTTGCCTGACAGCGCATCGGTGGTAAAGCCGGGTGGACGTGAACTCTGATCTCAGGCTCTGCGCTAACCTAACACTTTTTTCACTTTACATCTTCTGGCTTACATTCTGACATTTTTCCTGTGTGGGTTGTGTTTAACTCACATTTGATTAGTGGCTACCTCATTTTAATGTATTTTATTTTCAGTTGGCAGAAGGAAAATTCTGTTCCTTTTATATTGTCTCCATCTCCAATTTTGCTTTTCATTTTCTCTGAGAAACAGGTTTTCTTTTTTAGGTCTCGAAGGGTCTGATATGTATGTAGAGTGAAGCCTACATGCTCTAAGACCAGGTAGCCCAGACTTGAAACCTAGTTCTCTCACTTTTGATGTGAACTTTGGCAAATTACCTGAACTTTCTGTGCCCTAGTTTTCTCATCTAAGAAGTGGAGATTAAAAATCCCACTTCATACATCTATTGTGAAGAGTGCATAGATTAATATATATAAATCACTTAGCCTGGCCCCTGGCAAATGTTCAGTAAACGTTATCTGAGGATGATGGTGAATTCTTAAGTCAAGGATGCTCTTCCCTTGCTACCTAGCATGTTTCTGGCCAATTCTCCTCCTTTAATAATTTATAAGTATTCAGAAAATTATAGCTAATATTGACATTCAACCAAGAAAAATGTCACAAGGGAGTTGAAGCTTCTCAGACAGTATTTTCATGTCGGTACCTCAAAGCTGAATAGAGGTTAGGGGGTGGTGGAATTAAAAAGTGCACATGGAAAGATACTGCAATGATTGGGGAGGTGAGTGGGAGATGACCTTTCCTCCTACAGGAGGAACAGAGTGAATGCACTATTAGCTGGCTAAACTGGATTAAGAGAATTACATTACACACATCTTCTCAAAGTGAAAAGTAGTCTTAAACTAAATTTAGTTATTTTTTTATTATTGGGAACCAGGGAGGACTGCCATAGTACAGAAAATTAAGATTTAAATATTTAAAAAACTTTCGCTGGATGAAATATATTTTTGTATATTTTAGTTTCTATGGTACTTCAGATTCTCACAGTCCCTTTCCTCAAGGATATCTTAATAACATATATGCATTGAAACCAATTGCTCTTGACAAATGGGCTAGATTAGTCTCGTCCTGGGGTTGACTCAGGACAGGAAGGTAAATTCAAATACTTCAGCAGGTCTCTCTTTCCTCTGGGAAAGTGTTCTTATCACACCAGAATTCCTTTCGAGAAAATGGCCGCATCTCACAGAAAACATGGCCCATCACCATCTTCTGCCTAGAATAGCATCAGCAGGTGGTAGAACCCACACATGGAACCACCGAGAGTGTGCTTCTGCCACTTACCCATTTGTGTACCCTTGAGAGAATCTTTTCAAGTTATTGGAAATCAGCTTCTTCGTCTATGAAATAAGGATATTCAAACTTATTTCTAAAATTGTTTTATAATCTGACGTCATGAGCCTGAAAGTACTTTGCAGCTATAAAAGATCATATCAGTAAAGACTGGTGTTGTTATTTCTCCTTCACAGATGAAGAACTACTTGATTTTTCAATGTTAGGTGAAGGAAAATTTTATTCAATGTTAGGTGATCCACTGTGGTTAGCAATAAGGGCTTTGTGAGGACAGTCTTGGGTTTTAATCCCAGGTGTAAATTGTGACTCATGAAGGCCCTTAGCTTATCCAAATCTTGGTTTCCTCATCTATAAGTTGGAGATAACAGTTGTGTATAATCTATAGAATTTGTAAGATTAAATAGACTAATATTCTTTGGTAGAATACAGGCATACCTTGGAGATATTACAGATTTGGCTCCAGGCCACCACAGTAAAGTGGATACTGCAATTAAGTGAGTCAAATTAATTTCTTGGTTTTCCAGTACAAATAAAAGTGATGAAACCTATGAAAACTCTATGGTGTCAATTCCAAACATTCAAAAGTTACTCAACACAGGTACTACAATGACCATGATTTGTCAATGATACCAACAAAAATAAAATCTAAATACACTGATAAATTTCTTCTTTGCAACTCTTCATAGTTAAAAAGGAAGGTGGTAGGAAGTCTGATGAAAGAAAGCTTTTTTGAGAAGACAATATGGAGGGATATGTTGTTTTTATGAATTTTGTGATTGTGTCATTTTAAACAGATGATGGGAAACATTGCCCAAGTGTTCACCATGAGGAAAACACTGAACTGAAATTTAAAATGAATGTCACTAAATAAATGGTTTTTAGCTTGGCTCAGAAGTTTTAAGAATAGTGCTGGAACCATCTGTGTTCTATGAGCAGCCTCTCCCTTTGGATGAAATAAGATCATCCAAAGAAGGAAGATGAAAACTATTGATTAATTTTGGGACAGAATGTTGAGAAAATGTAAAACATCATAAGCATTAAGTTGACAGCTGAAAGCTTTGAAGATTGTATTAAAGTTAAATGCCCTCTTTAAGGCTGCCAGCTTCCAGCCTATGTGAACACCTCTCACACTGTTCCACTCACTTCAGAGCTAGTGATTCTTCCAAAATCCAGAAGTCTCTCCCAGAGAGTCTTTAGTGAAATAGTAACATTTGTTTGTGAAAAGCACCTGAAGAAAAAGAATAATCCTGCTGAGTAGCACTAGTAACCAAATCACTGAATTATAAATAGAGCCTGAGCCTTCCTAAACATAGAAACCAATGCTCCAATGTGACCGGCAGGAATTTCAAATTTGGTAATGAAGTGTGGTGGCTAAACATTCATCAAGGGTGTCACTAAAAAGATTTGGCCAAGTTGCCATAAATTTGTCTAGATTTTCTGAGAAATAACAAATCTATAAAAACAAAACCAAAAGCTAGAGAATTTGGAGTACTTACTGGCTCTTCCTGGACTTGACTTTCATCCCTGTTGTTAGTGAGCTCTAGTTAGGAGGAGGTTGCTACTTCACTTTTTCCTTTCTTCTTTCTCTCCCCAGCTATATATTATCCATGATCATTGGCTTCTTCTCAAAGTATAATTTGTTAAAGACCGTCACCACCATAGAACTTTACACAGCCTGTTTGCAAAAAACAAAAACAAAAACAAAACCATGCATATCTGTGCCTGAAAAATCTCAATTTGTACTCTTTGATTTTGGTCTGGGTGTGAGGTCATGTTCATTCTTTTCTTTCCCCACTCTGAATAGAACTGACAAAAAAGTTAATTGGCTGCTTTATGATGTCTTCCAACATTAAAATCATTTCACTATAGTTAAGAGCGTGATGCCTGAAAGCACTAAAACTTATGACCGCTTGAAATCAACCAGTGAAGACAATGCCATATCTGGTGGAAGAAACCAAGGAAGGCAAGAGGCAGCCATTCTGGCTCTAAGATGGAGTCTGAAAGACAGAGGACCTCCCAGCTGGCTTCTGCCTCGTGGTGCTTCCCTTGGAAGTGTCTCAGCAGTTCCCAGGGGACTGAGGCTCCCCTTCAGGACTCTCCATCTCCTGCCCAGCCCCAGCTTTCCTCCACCCTCGAGCTACCAGAGATCCTCAGGCCTCCTGGGAAACAGAAAGCGGCTCTTGCTAAATTGTGTAATACCTCCATGTCTCAATTGATTTATTTAATAGTCCTGAATTACCACAGAGATGATCAGATGAAAACTTACCCATGAAGTAATGGCTTCCAACTCAAATGTGCCAGCTCATCAGTCATCCTACCTCAGCCTTTCATGGAGACATTTTGATGTGAAGATCAAAAGAACTGTTCTCTAAGACCCGCTGACAAGTGGGATCTTTAGACATTCCAGCCCAACCCTCTATTTGTGGAAACAAAAGTCCTACTCATTACCCTGTGAAAGACACGTCTCTAAAGGGGATAAAGAAAGTATAGAGCAGAGTCCTTCCCCTGGAGATACTATTCTGCCCCACTGGAAAGAAGAAGAAATCTTAACTCATCTAAATTCTTCTGTAAGCTCCAAAGTAGTTCTGATCAGCCTCAGGCTGAAGTTAGTTGAATTTAACATAAATCAGTTCAAGTGTATGTTTTGCTTAGTGCTTCTATATTTTAATAGTATTTTTTAAATTAGTAACATGAAATTTGCTCAAAGCAAACTATTTGGAAGATAGGAAAAGGTAAAAAATTTATTCACATTATCACTATACAGTGGCAAGCACCAGAAACAGTTTGGTGTAGAGTTTTTTAGACTTTTGTGTGTATGTGCAGAGGTATCATGATTTCCTTCCAAAGTATATAATAACGTACCTCCCTTATTGAGAATGATTCTTTTTACCCAGTTAGCAATGTATCCTAAAATCTACCCAGGTCAAAAACAGTATTATCCTACAATGTAGTATTTTTAAATGGCTTTAAAATATTTTACTGTATGAATTCATTATAGTTTAACCAGTTCCCTAAAGTCAGACATTTAGGTTGATTTCTATTTTTATGATATTTAAAAATATATATTCTGCAATAAACATCTGTAAACACAGGAATAATTTTTAGTATAAGATAGTATACTTTATCTTAAGATAGATCTCTGTATCTACAATTTCTGGGCCAAAGTGTACATTTTTAAAACTCTTAAAACATTTTACTTAATTGTTCTTCAGGAAAGTTATACAAATTCTTTCCCACCAGAAGTATGAGAGTGTAGTTTCTTTGCACCATTGCCAAATGGAAGAGTATTGTTTTCAGTCTTGACCAAACTGATAGATCAGTTAAACATGAATTGTGTAAGTGTTCTGATTTCATTACTGGTGAGATTAGACATCTTTCAGTCTGTGCTATTTCGTGTTTTCTCATCACATGTATTTTTAATGGAATTGGCCTATTCATGTCTTTTGCCCATTTTTAATGGGGTCATCACCTTATCGATTCACAGGTGGTTTTTACACATTAAAAAGAGAAATTATTTGCCTGTCACATATGTTGCAAATATTTCCTCACATTATAATTTGTATTTTGATTTAGTTGTGGTGATTTAAATTCCCAAGTATAAAATTGTTCTTATCTGTAGATTGTCCTATCTTTATTTTTCTGTTAGCGCTATGCCTCTAAAGTTTTTCTCCAACACTAAAGATTATATGAATATTCAAATGTAGTTTCTTTTCTTTTAAATTTAATTTTATTATGTTATGTTAGTCACCATACAATACATCATTAGTTTTTGATGTGGTGATCCACGATCCATTGTTTTCGTATAACACCCAGTGCTCCATGCAGTACGTGCCCTCCTTAATACCCATCACAGGGCTAACCAATCCCCCCTCCACCCTCCCCTCCAAAACCCTGTTTGTTTCTCAGAGTCCATAGTCTCTCATGGTTCATCTCTCCCTCTGATTTCCCCCCCTTCATTTTTCCCTTCCTTCTCCTAATATCCTCCATACTATTCCTTATGTTCCATAAATAAGTGAAACCATATCATAATTGACTTTCTCTGCTTGACTTATTACACTTAGCATAATCTCCTCCAG
>NC_138381.1:18623398-18652522 GCF_054177405.1 Leptonychotes weddellii | reverse complement strand
TATCTTTGGGGTAAATACCCAGTAGTGCAATTGCTGGATCATATGGTAGCTCTATTTTCAACTTTTTGAGGAACCTAAATGGATCATTTTAAATGGAGTGATGTGTGAATTATATCTCAAAAATGTTTTATATGTAACTAATATATTTCTATAATGTTACTATATTACATTATAATATATAATATAATATTTTATATATATAAAGGAGATATATATATATCCTTTCTGTGAAAGGAGAAGGTGGTGGTTTTATTGTCATTAAGCCACAAGGACAATGCAAAAATTGTTCCATAATTATTAATGCTTTTGGAAAAGTATTTCAGAAAGATTTCCATTCATCATAATTAACCAGTTAGTATTTGAAGATATACAACCATAACATTTGTGCTTTGTCTATCTGTGTCAATCATAAGGTGAATGAGGCATAGATAAGTCGTAGTGGATATGGCCTGGGGAACACTTCTTCCTCAATGACAATGAGTAAATTTGAAATCACTCTTCTTACAGGCCCTGAGTTCCAGAATATCCCTGGATGATGCTAGCCTTGACTAATGTGAATCATTCACCAAACACGTATATTAGGAGTGAAAATTACTGTTGACAGCAAAACTCTGTTGGAATCTCTTTTTGCTATTGCTTTAAAGACGCCTCAGATGATCCGTGGCTTTTTGATCACTCTCTAAAACAGAATAATTCCATTTAAAACCCTGATTTTATCTTTTTTTCAGCTCAGATTTGATCAATGGCTCCAGGAAAATGAAAGGGAGAGGAAACCATAGTCTGTTCTGATGAGTCACCTTCCCTCCTTCTTCTTGTTCTAGGTTTTCCAGGCACCAGAGGGAACACGGGGGCAGGGGGATGTAGGGGAACAGGTGGCGGCCACAGCAAATATTTTTTTCTTTATTTCCCTGGGTATGAAATGGCATAAGCTGTGATTATTCTTGTCGAGTTAGCATTAATTCGTATCCACTCTTTGGCAAGTGTCCAAATGTTGGCTCCCTCATGGGACACAAGTAGGACCTCAGGGAGCATCACAATATTCCATGTTGTAGCAGCCGGGACAGGCTAGCTTCTGCTGCAGCACAAACAACCCTGTAAAATTAGTGGTTTAAAATGAGGGGAAAAAAATTTTTTTGGCTCATGGTGTATGTCTATCACACGTATCTTGCACAGAAGGTAGGGTTTCTCCAAATCTGCTCACTGACCCTCACTGATGGTATCTCAAACATGATCTCCATTGCACAGAGTTCTGGTGGGTAGGACCCCTGTAATGAATGAATAAGACTTATTCATTCCCTCACCCCACCACAAAGAGGACAAGAAGTAAGTCTTGCCATGTGCCTGGAAATATTTGGCAAACACTTGGGAATTCTGGTTCCAACTCAATCTGTTTCACCATTAGCATTTCATCATTACCGACCTCTCGCCACTGGAGTCTCTTTATCTGGAAGCAGGACATCTCGGGTGGGGCACAGATGATGGATTCATGCCTGGCTATCCTCTGTGGTATCCACTGAGAAACTCCGGCATCCTCATCATACAAAGTGCATGGAAATATTCCATGTGTTTGAGCAACCGGATGTGTCATGATGGAGGCAAACTATGGCAAGTTTAGGGATGCACCACCTTACATTTACTCCCCTTCCTTCCATCCTTCCTTCCCTTTCCTCTCCTATTGCCTTGAGGTTGAACTGCCAGATAAAGCATTAACACTTCATCTTTTCCTCTTATTCTATTTTCTAGGGAATTGAGCTAAGATAAGTAGTTATCTTTGGGAGAAAAGGGGGAATAGTGATTTGGAAAAAGACGGAACTTCAGAGAGGCTGGTAATATTCTACTTCTTGGTCTAGAAGGTTACAATGTGTTTGTGACAATTCATTGAACTGTACGTTTTTATTTTGTGCACTCTTCTACATGTATTTTTTTAAAACCTTATGGGAAAAAGAATCCCTAACATTATACTTTATCTAAACATGCCACAGAGTCAAATCCTAAAATTGGAGCAGAGAAATAATGGAAAAGGTGTTGGAAATGAACTGAATAGACTAAGCCCTGCTTTGTTTAGAATGTGAGCTCTTAAGAGCCTCCCAGTTTTTCCTTCTCTTTAGTGAGATTATTTCCTCTGTTTCACAGCTGAGGCTCTGGAAGCCCACAGAAGGAACATCAAATACCATATCCAACAGATTTTCATGGCAGAAGGTAAGAACAGTCTTTGGTGGGACCAAATGATCCCATTTCCTTATTCCATAATTAGTGTCCTTCACAAGCCAAAGACTCTCAGTAATCCTAGCTAAAATTCAACTACACTGGTAGCATTTTGTGATTTTTGCCTGAGTCTGTTCAACAGTGTGTTACATCTTCAGGAAGGACTGTGAGTAATACCTATATTAGCGAGTAAAAGATACAAGATCTAAAGTTGTCAGTGCTATAAAAAAACGAAATACCCAATGATGCATAAAAGCAGATTGCACTGTCTGCCACTTTCTATAATTGCCATTCATAAGCTCTTTTTCTCATTAATTGGAACTAGGCCTATAGTTCCTTAATACTTCTAAGTTTCTCTCTCTCTCTTCTTTTTAGAATAATGCACAAGAGCTGTTTGGTATGGCTCTACATCAGAACAGGCGATTCTATAAAGACAGAAAATAGATCACTTGTTCCTTAGGGTGGGAGAGTTGGGGATGGGAGAAAGAGCAGTGACTGCTAATGATTACAGAGCTGCTTTTTAGGGTGGCCCTGGCCACCAAGAGGTGTCACCCAGAGAAACTGCAACATCCCACAGGTAATTTTGCAGCCTCTCACCTTGCTAGGCAAGATCCTTTGGGCCTTTCCCCCCAGATTTCATCCCCTCCTCTATCTCTGTGGTCCAAGAGCTGAAGAGGTAGACCCGATGAGGAAGAGGAAGGAATGACGAGCAGATGAGAGTCCCCTCTCCACTCCAGGATAGAATCTTTTTATGTGTTGAGTGAAGGAAGAGCTTTGCGAGTGTTGTTGAAATCGTTGCAAATGGAAGAAAAAGAAACCACTTCATGATTGTACCCCTACAAATTCAGACTGATCTGGGGTGGAAATATACAAATATGAATAAATAATACAGGTAAATATGTGCATAGAATTTAAGGCTGTTTATCAAATACTAACAACAATCATCACTGCGAGGTAGAATTATGAGTGACTGTTAATGTTCCTCTTTGTATTTTTAAGTGATTTCCCCAAATTTCTACTATGAATAGATATAATACTTTTATATATTAATTAGAAAAAATACAGTAAAAATTATATAAAGTCACAACTTAAATCTAGATTTAAAACACACCATTTACCCCTTAATTCTATGTGTCTTTGCAATACAAGTGAGAGAATTTAATGGGAGTTACTGCACTCTTAGGAATTATGTTCACAATTGGTAAAACAGAGAGCAAGAGAGGTAGAGAAAGAAATGAGAACTGTGGGTGTATTGTGCGAGAAAAGAGCCATGTTTGTCCGGTTCACCAGTGTGTCCTCCAGCGGTTAACCCAGTGCCCGGTGCAAATGACCTGCCAGGAAACCACGTGGCCTTTGTGTCTCCGCGGCCTCAGCAGCTCAGCTGTCACGGCGAACCACAGTGCCCGGTACGCAAGGTGGCGCTCGGCCCAAGTAGCAGAAGTGCCTGGGGGACCCTCTAGGTGCCCAGCAGAGATGGACCTAACTTAGAGAAGAAATAAAAATGTAGAGAGCACTGTGGTTACTGAACAGGCAACAGACCTTTGGGTGCTTCATAAATCCTTTAGTAGAGTACACATTTTGGGGAGCTAAGTAAGGCCCTACAAGAATAACAGGGGGCAAAACGAAGTGATGTCAAAGTTATCACCATTAACCTCATCCCATTTGTAGACAACAAAATGGGGGCAAGACGGGCAAGTGCACCGCCTTCAAAGCCAGCTAGTGTTTGATGATGCCTTTTGTGACATAGTGTAGACCAGCCTCCAAAGGAGAGTGGAATATTTCTACAGGATGACACATATCTCCACACCCGCAAATACCCGGGTCATTATCTGAAACTTGGAGCTTTCCTCTGAAGTCTTGGCTTTGTATGGCTAGGATATAATATTTCTAATTTTATGAATTATTACCTTAGTACCCTGGACAAAGATCAGTCTAAATGACAGGATATCCATAAGTGAAAATGTTTCAATATTCACCTCTTACCGACCAGCCCTTGGTCAAGAGTACTTATAATTATCAGTTCAAATTATATATAAACTGTTGCTCCTGGAACTCCTTTCTATTATTCTTTTGTTACTGTTGTTTAAGAAGCTCTATTTCTTTATAAACACAGAAAATCGAGGCCTTCATTAGTGAAATCTTCTTTGGTGGAATTCATATTAGTGCAACTCAATTGTAAGAATCATTTATATTTTAGCATTTGTGTTGAATTCTTAATATCTAGCTACTTGCTCTGTTTCTATCAAATGACTGTCAGCAATAATATTTCTTGAGTAAATATCTCCCAATTTTACTTTAAATATCATCTTACACGTAATCCATTGACTCTGAGACTAGGTCTTTCTGAAACAACTGTCCCATCAATGAATAAGATTCTTGGTTTGTTTTCTTGACCAGGTAGATGGGCAGCGTTAAAAATTTTTTAGCAGTTGTTTAGTGCCATCTAGTGGGTAGTTTGTTGTGAACAAAACTCTCAAAATGGTGTTTAGCAAAAAGGCTTGTTGCATTTTTTTTATAATGCTACTGAATGTATATTATTTGAATCTCAAGTTTTATAAATTAGGATATAATAGAGTCAACAAATTCTAAAATTACTTACTATTGCATTAAATAACTAGTTTTCGATCAGCTAAGAAATACAGTAGAAATTGCCCAAAGAGCTTATAATCACTCTATTTTATTGAAAAAAATTAAAGTTCTCAAGATTAATTTGAAATTCCACAACACACATTTCTCAATCAAAAAATTTAAATTATGCTATTCAGAAGAAGTGATTTGATATTGCCGTTAAGTGTAAGAGTGTTAATAACAAGAACATAATTTCTTACAAAATTACTTAGTTTGGAGAGTATGATTTACTACAAATAACTATTTTAGGGAAATAACCTAGCATATTTTAGCATAACATTCATTGTGTTAATTCTGTAAAATTTTGTTCTTCGTTATTCTTAGAAACAAAATTCCAGAGTATGTTCTGCCATTATTAAGCAATAATCTTCTTTTTAAAGATTTATCTATTTTAGAGAGAGAAAGAGAGCAAGCAGTGAAGGGGCAGAGGGAGAGGGAGAGAGAATCCATAAGCAGACTCCCCACTGCTGGGGCTCTGTCCCATGACCCCGAAGCCAAGAGTTGGCTGCTTAACCAACAGAGCCACCGCCCCATAAACAGTATATTTTTAAGTCATCACTTTTGTAGTTTAATGTGGCATCTATGTGTGCATCGTCGGTCAACGTTATTTATTGAACATCATTTCAACGTTACCTATTGAATGGAATGAATGTGTGGACGGAATGGAATAAATGCAGATGGAATGTACGAGCGCAGGTGACAGGGAAGGATGCAAAGCACTGGAGCTCAGGTTCCTTGCCAAGCTGACATCTTTTTTTTCTTTCCTTAACTGACAAAAGCTTGGTGATCACGAGACCTGTGCAACCGTGGAATGCGTTGTCTCGTGAGGCAGGGGTCTTATGCTGGATGTACGCCAACTTAGCTGGAGGGCAGTGACAGTGAGGACATAATGACCGCCTGACTGTATCATGACATCATAACAAAACTGCCATTGGATGCTTGCTACGCACCAACAAGTGTTCTCATCGACGTTATAAATTATATTAATCAATCTTCTCCACAAACATGTGAGTTGGTAGTATCAGTTTTCCCATTTTATAGAACAGAGGAAAAAGGTACAGTGTGGTTAAACAACCTGTTGAAGGTCACGCAGCTAGTCAGGGGTATTGGAAGGACTTGAACCAAGTCTGTCCGGTTTTGCTCTTAATTTTGCTCTGTTGCTAATTGCAACAATTATAAATGAGTTTCGATGCCATTTATTCATCTCATTTCATTGTAAATGAATTTCTGGTGTTATGTGTGTGGTTCAGTTAGAAGGCCCCAGAATACCTTTGAAATTCTAACATTCTGTGTTTCCATAAAAAGAATTTTTTCTCTTAGACAAAAGAAATACTATGACCTTGCATTCTTTCCATCTCTAAGAAATGAAGGTAAAATTTCCCTTGTGCATCAGAATTGGCATTGTTAACAATTGGCGTTGACAATTGACATTGACATTGTCATCTGGGTTTCCAAGAAACTAAACCCCTTTCTGAAACCTGGGAACCCTCTTCATGTAGGTCGAGGCTCCTATCACCCAAACTGACCCCGGCAAAAGACCAATGCTCAGTCAATCAGATACTTTCCCCTGGGACTCTAAGTCATGGAAAAATGATAGAAGTAAGAAGGGACAACTGTCATTCATAATGGTGGTGATACCTGGAGACATTTGCTGGAGAAGGGGTCTGTGCAAACTGGTCCTTCCAAAAGTTGATGTCCTTTCTGCTCCTTGGCCTCTTATATTTTACCAGCCTGGCTTGGTAGGTTCTCATTAATTCTGGGAGCTGCTATTATGCTTCCAATGAATCCTATTTCTTTTTTTTTTTTTAATTTTTTTATTCTTATATTATCCCCATACATTACATCATCCAATGAATCCTATTTCTGTATAAGATCATCAGAGTCAGTTTTGTTACTTGAAGCTGAGAACCTTGACTGACACCCCACTTATAATACCAATGCAGTGATATCTACAGCTACTGTTATTTGTCAGTGTTGAAGAGATTACTTTGGTGCTGTCTCCAGTAAATCATGTTAAAGCATAGGAGTGTAATTGATTATGATTTTCCAGTGTAATAGAAAGAACTTTCATGAGAAATTTGCTGATGCGACATTTCAGACTAGAGATTTTATCATAACTATGCTATGATTTTTCAATACATCTCAGAAGAGATATTGTAATTTTCCTTCACTTACAGAATGTTTATTGGTGTTTTCAATCTATTGTGGAGGGTGAGACTCATTGTTATACAAATGAAAGACCAAGATGTCCTTTTTCTCCCTGGGATATTAGAGTGTGGATTTAGAAGAATTCTACAATTGGCATTATTGCATCTTGTGGATTTTTATATAGAGGCAAGATAACATGATGGTCCTGGAGCACAGATTGGGGGCCCGGGGGCCAGACAGCGGGTTTGAATGACTCTCTGCTTCTATTACCATGTGTAATCTTAGGCAAGTTACTTAACTTTTCTGTGCCTCTTTTCCCCCAATTTTTAAAAAAGATTTTATTTATTTGAGAGAGAGTGCGCAAGTAGGGGGAGGAGCAGAGGGAGAGGGAAAAGCAGACTCCATGCATGCAGAGCCCGGAGCAAGGCTCGATCTCATGACCCTAAGATCATGATCTGAGCATTAAATTCTCCAGCGGCCATTAATGATCATGATCTGAGCATCAAGAGTCAGATGCTCAACCAACTGAGCCACCCAGGTGCCCTTTCCCCCAATTTTTAAATGGAAATAATCATAGAGGTTATATTAATAATCTTACAACTAAGTAATTTAAGGAGTCACACTTCTTGTAATTTTCCATCAACACCTGGCATAAAGATAAAATGAAGGCATACACTTATGGCATAAAATTAATGCATAGAAATAACATTTGTTTCTGTTAAGGAAGAGGCAAGGTTCACAAGTTACCTTACAGCCTCTCAGTAGTTTTTGTTTACATTAATTAACAGAAGATAAACTAAAAGTGTCTAAATGACAAGCCAGGATTTAACATGAATACAATATTCTTAACTGAAGACCTTATTTGAACTTCACCAGTTTTTCCACTAATGTCCTTTTTCTGTTTCAAGCTGGGTAAGGGATATTTGGAATCTCTCTCTGTGTTATTTTTTGCAACTTTTCTGTAAGTCTAAAATTAGTTCTGAGTCAAAAATCATTTTTAAGTACAAAAAAGAAACAAAAGACTAAAAGTTTAAGAGAGGAAAAATAAGGTTTTACTTTTCTCTTTAAAGAAACATGCTGAATAAAAATGATGACTTGGAATAAAATTATATAAAAGGAGATTTTTACACATAAAATTTTATTTTTTTGTTTCAAATTTTTATTTAAATTCTAGTTAGTTAACATATAGTATAATATTGGTTTCAGGAGTAGAATTTAGTGATTCGTCACTTCCATACAACACCCAGTGCTCATCACGTCATGTGCCCTCCTTAATGCCCATCACCCATCTAGCCCATCCCCCACCTACCTCCCCTCCAGCAACCCTCAGTTTTACACATAAAATTGTGGTAGAGACACTTTGAAGCTAGCCTACCCCTAAACACTGAATGGCTTATCATGTATTTGGCAAGACAGCAACAGCAGAACAGTGACGGGTAGAAAGATCCAGATCATGTTAGTCGAAAACAAAACTTAAAAACACACTTCTCTGCTAGCCTCATCCAGACTCCCATCACATGTAGTCTAAATTCTTTTTATTGTATTTAATTGTCTTCTTCTATCTCTAGCTCCGATTCTTCTTCTTTTTTTTTTTTAAGATTTTATTTATTTATTTGACAGAGACAGAGACAGCGAGAGCAGAGGGAGTGGGAGAGGGAGAAGCAGACTTCCCGCTGAGCAGGGAGCCTGATGTGGGACTTGATCCCAGGACTCCGGGATCATGACCTGAGCTGAAGGCAGACGCCCAACGACTGAGCCACCCAGGCGCCCGCTCTGACTCTTCTTGCAACACACTTTTTGATTGATCTTCTAGGAGATAGCTTTCTTAGATCAGTCCCTAGCTCTAAAATTGTATTTCTCATTCCATAGCCCATGGACAAATCACCTAAAATGCATGTTAATAATGTTGATTCTTGGATGAAACCTCAGACCTACAGAATCAGAATCTCTGGACGTTGTCTCAGTAATCTGCTTCTCCAAAAATACTCTAGGTCTAACTTGCAAGACCTCTAGGATGCTGTTTGAATATCTACACTTGACATCTAGGACCCCCTTAACTTCTGCTCTGTGTTCTAGCCCCGAAATGGGCCTTAGTGTCCAAGGTTATCAACCTGGCTAAAGCTGGTCTTGGAATTTTTTCTTCTGTATATTACAATATACCTTCTCATACTCAGTTATATTATTTTGTTTAAACCACAAATAAGAGCTTTCTCACTAATTTCCTTCAGATTTTGGCTGCAGAAAGAAGCAAAAAGGCAAGGAAGACCATTGATGATGTGATTAAATTCTCCAGCGGCCAAGTGCTAAAAGGACTTAGGATAAAATGTTACCAATTTATTTTATTTTATTTTATGCAAATTAAATACAATAATAAGATATTTCTTACTCAACTGAATCTGTATTTGCAAAATGATGCCCATTACATATGTACTGTATGCCAAACACAGAAGTTATAAACATGTAAGTTAAAAATAATATTTGCACCGAAGTCAACTTTGATTTCAACATAGATGAGCTGACTTCTCCATTCACGGCTGTCCTACTAGGACTGGCTGATGGGACAAACAGAAGCAGGGGTGGGAAATCTGGGCTCTAAGATAAAGTGCGGTAGTAACATGGGAATCCAGAGCTGCATTAGAGATTCAACAAACAAAAGGGCTGAGCAAGGCATGGGTGTGTGGCCTTCAGGGAGGTCAGATGTTAGGGCAACAAATGTCTGCTTCAAATCAGCAAGGTTAAGGGCCTCAGGAATGGGAGGGCAGGCAATTAGAGAAGAGTTTTACCTATTTTTCACCTTGGACCCTTTTTTTTTTTTTAAGATTTTTTTATTTATTTGTTTGACAGAGAGAGAGCACAAGTAGGCAGAGCGGCAGGCAGAGAGAGAGGGGGAGAAGCAGACTCTCTGCTGAGCAGGGAGCCTGATGTGGGGCTCGATCCCAGGACTCCGGGATCATGACCTGAGCCAAAGGCAGCTGCTTAACCGACTGAGCCACCCAGGCGCCCCACCTTGGACACTTTTAAGGGTCCATCTTCAGCAAGTTTAACTGAGATGTCCACAGGACTTGACCAGGGTTAGAAAAAGGAAAATCAGGCCAGGGATATCCTGGCATGGTCCCTGGCTGATACTAAAAATTTACAGCTCACAGGGGGACAGGAATAGGACTGGAATAGGCAGGGATAGGATTGATACTCTATCATTTGCTTGATAGGACCTACTCTTCGAAATGTATTGCATTGAAAAAAAGACCCCACAATGCACCATGTTTTTATTTGTATTTTATTTATTTTTTTAATTTAAATTCAATTAGCCAACATCCAGTACATTAGTGTCAGATGCAGTGTTCAATATTTCATCAGTTGCATATAACACCTAGTGCTCATCACTTCACATGCCCTCCTTACTTTATTTTTTAAAGAGAGAGAGCACGCACGAGCAGAGGGAGAGGGAGAGAGAGAGAGAGTCTCAAGCAGACTCTGCACTGAGTTCAGAGCCCGACTCAGGGCTCGATCTCATAACCCCAAGATCATGACTTGAGCTGAAATCAAGAGTTGGATGCTGAGCGGGCGCCTGGGTGGCTCAGATGGTTGAGCATCTGCCTTTGGCTCAGGTCATGATCCCAGGGTCCTGGGATCGAGTCCCGCATCGGGCTCCCCGCTCCTCGGGAGCCTGCTTCTCCCTCTGCCTCTCTCTCTCTCTCTCTGTCTCTCATGAATAAATAAATAAAATCTTTAAAAAAAAAAAAAGAGTTGGATGCTGAGCCACCCAGGTGCCATGACAGGGTTTTGTTTTTAATGGTACTGATAAAAAAAAAAAAATATATATATATATGTATATATATATCTTGTGATATATATTTTTCACTAAAAACACCAGCCTATGACTGGTTAGAGAGATCTTTGTTCTTCTCCTTCCCCTGGAATAGATCATACAATTCCATGCTTGATAGGGAATCCTGGTTTTAAAGAGATTATTTGTTTGGTTCCAGGAGCGACACTTGTATTTGCTCACAGCAGCTGGACTATCACATCACGTGACCCCAGCACAAGCACAGCTCGTGTCACATTGAGCGAGATCACAGATTGGCCCCCACCAATGGTCGGTCAAGGATGAAATAGTGTTTGCTCTTCTGTGAGAAATTTCCACTTCCCAGGCTTGCCATTTGGAGGCCTCAGACAAGAACATTTATTTCACAGCAGTGGGCACTTAACTTTGAAGGCTGTGTTTTACTCATGTGGGTTTGTCATTGACGAGGCCCCCACTATCACTTGAAATCATTTCTACAGAAAGGAAAAATATTACCTTGGCGCAGCACAGACTAATAGATTATGACTTTTGAAGTTATATCTCCAGTATCTTCTATATAGGGTCTTCCCTGATGCTTCAGCCAAATGTGGCCACCCCTTCCTGTAAATTTCCCTGCAAATACATCTGTATTTCCCATGTCACTTATCACACTGTAGTTATATTATTACTTTTCATATAACATAGTGCTTAAGGGGCACCTGGGTGGCTCAGTCATTAGGCGTCTGCCTTCAGCTCAGGTCATGATCCAGGATCCTGGGATCGAACCCCACGGGAAGCCTGCTTCTCCCTCTCCCTCTCCCCCTGCTTGTGTTCCCTCTCTCGCTGTCTCTCTCTCTGTCAAATAAATAAATAAATAAATAAAATCTTAAAAAAAAGAGAAAGAAAGAAAGAAAGAAAAAAACGTGGGCTCTAAATTCATAGACATCTGGGTTTGAATCTTTTTTCTAACACTTAGAGGCTATGTGACTTTGGATGTTTATGTTTCCTAACTCTGTTTATTAATCTGTAAAATGGGGATAAAGAGAGCACATAGCTTGTAGGGTAGCTGTGAAAATTATGTGATTAAGCATCTAGCACAGAATGATTTCTTGATGAATATTGCCTTTCATTATCATTATCTCTCTAATTAATCTATAAGCTTTTTAAAGAGCAAAACTCATGTTTTATTCAATAGTATACTAGTCTGGTATCCCATGCCATAGTGTGTTATGCAGAAATAAGCACTCAAAAATAATTTTTGAATGGATAGGAAAATTATGAGGCCTTGAGATTATGAAACATGAAAAGAAGAAAGAGAAGCTCATGAAGGAGGCTTGCAAGAATTTGCTTCACATTTGGTTACAATCTAGGTGTGTTATAGACATTACTTAATTTGATCAAAACAACATTGGAATAGAGATATTAATTTGTCCATTACGTCTTAGGAGGATGCTAAGGCTTAAGGATTTAAATAACTTGTCTAAAGTCACCTGGACAGCAAGGGGTGGAATTGGGCTTTGAGCCAAATCCTTGTTCCATGACCCTGTCCATCCTGAGGGGCCTTCGCCATCGATATTTGTTGGCTTGTTTTGTCCCAGAGAAGACTGTTGCTAGACTACAGCCTCTTTTCTCCTTTCTATGTCCTTAGCATCAGCCTGAGGGACCTCTGTCACATAGGGTCTCACATGGTCAGTCAGATTACTGAAAGTCTAATTTGGATGACTGCATGCTTAATCCAATCAATTGTGCACTAAATCAGCCATTAAAACGGCTGACAACACAGACCCCAGAAGGCCTTGGGAGAGTCACTGGTCCACATGGGGCTGCGTTTGTGCATCACACAATAAGGCCATCTGAGAAAGTAGGAGAAAATAACATCTCTCACATTACCTGTTTATTTCTACACTTCCCTTGTTTTCTTTTAGCTTTTGCTGATTTTTCTCTTCGGACATAAGTACTTTCCCTTCCCCCCAGCTTTATTGGGGTATAATTGACAAATAAAAGTTGTAAATATTTAAGGTGTACAACGTGTTGATTCGGTGTGTGCATACACTGAAATGATCACAATCAAGTTAATATATCCATCATTTCCCATAGTTACTATAGTGTGTGTGTGTGTGTGTGTGTGTGTGTGTGTGTGTGTGTTGAGAACACTTAAGATCCGATCGCAGCAAATTTCAAGTATACAATTCAGTGTTATTAATTATATTCATCATACTGTGCATTAGACCTCCAAGAAGTTCTTTTTATATTCTTTAGATCTGAGACTGTGCCCCAAATTCAACTCTGTATGAATTTAAGGAAAGAATTAAAGTGAAATTTGCTGAGCAGTTTCTAAGGACTGTAATCGCTATGGTGTAAAAATATTCTGACTTATGTCATCTTTTTTCACTAAAAATTAGAGGCAAAATTAAATTTATATTTATATAGAGGTACTGTATATCCCATATCAAAACTCAGAAGCTGTTGGGCGCCTGGGTGGCTCAGATGGTTAAGCGTCTGCCTTCGGCTCAGGTCATGATCCCAGGGTCCTGGGATCGAGTCCCGCATTGGGCTCCCTGCTAGGCGGGGAGCCTGCTTCTCCCTCTGCCTCTGCCTCTCTCTCTCTCTCTCTCTCTGACTCTCATGAATAAATAAATAAATAAATAAAAACATTAAAAAAAACCCCAAAAAACTCAGAAGCTGTTAAGGTAAATATTGGCAAATAGCACTGCATGAAAGCCCTTAAATTTCTACACAGAAAAGGCACAATAAATCAAAGTCAACAACAAACTGGAAAAAATATTTTCAACATATAGGGCAATTTAAAAAATATTGTTTACAGGAGCACCTGGGTGGTTCAGTCGGTTAAGTGCCCGACTCTTGGTTTCGGCTCAGGTCATGATCTCAGGGCTGTGGGATTGAGCCCCGGGTTGCGCTCCATGCTCAGTGGGGGGTCTGCTTGTGGATTCTCTCTCTCCTCCTGCCTCTGCCCCTCCACCTACTCATCCTCTCTCCCTGTCTCTCTCTCAAATAAATATAATCTTTAAAAAATATTCTTTACATATACTGAGTACTTACAAATTAATAGTGTACTTCTAGATTCACAAAAAGAGATGGACGAAGGACATGAATTTGCTTATCATAGAAGTAAACTACAATAATGGCTATAAGCAGAGGGGAAAGACACTTGACTCCACTAATAAATACATAGAAACTACAAGAGAAGTGAGATTTTTTAAAATAGGGTTAGGCAATCATTTCTGAAATTAATATATTTTTTTAAATAAAAGAGTTACATGTATAAGTAGCCCACTATGAAAAGGAACTTGCATTGTTAAAAGAACACACGTATATATAAAAGAAAATTTTTATATTAAAAATAAAACATCAGAGGACTGTACTACTATCCTTGCACATTGGACATAAGGATATAGACCCTCCCCTTCCCACCGTATTTCTCTCCTTCCAGCTATTCTGGGAGACTTGAGCAGCCACCAGCCTTACTGAACATATGGGCAAAGCCCATGGGGTTGTGGAAAGAAAATTCAGATTTGAGGTATTCAGGAAAATCAGAAGGAAACAACTCTCCCATTGAGTTTTTTTCCAAAGGAGATGAGTATTCAAATCAGTGGATTTTGAGAGTGGTCCCAATGACCGCTCTGCTCCTTCCTAGCTGAGTTACTCTGGGCAAGCGCCTCATTCCCGCTAGACGTCATTGTTTCCTGATTTCTTCCTACATTCTTTTAATCAAGAAATATATGCGGGGCCCCTGGGTGGCTCAGTTGTTGAGCGTCTGCCTTAGGCTCAGGTCATGGTCCCAGGGTTCTGGGATCGAGCCCCATGTCGGGCTCCCTGCTCACCGGGAAGCCTGCTTCTCCCTCTCCCACTCCCCCTGCTTGTGTTCCCTCTCTCGCTGTCTCTCTCTGTCAAATAAATAAATAAAAGAAAAGAAAAGAAAAGAAATATATGCACCATTATAAGCTTCCAGAGGGCAGGGCTCATGTTTATTTTGCTGACTCATGTCTATGTAATGCTTGAAATATAGGAGGTGCTTCATTTGCTATTTGCTGAGTGACTCTGTAAGGCAAGGGGGGAGAATGGCCTATGGCACTATGAGATGAAAAGAGGATTGCCCATCGACTTGATGGATGAGAGGAAAATTTATAGGAGACAACAGATAGCAAGAGAAAAAGGCCCATAGCTGAGCTAGGAGGAATGGGGAAGGACCCTCAACAGGAAAATCAGGAAAATCAAGCCCTCTGATTACCCCTGTGGGTCGAAGAACACTGTCCTTTCAAAGGGGATATTAGGGAAGACCTAATATCTGGATAAATATAGAAATGCATTTTGGGGGTGCCTGGGTGCCTCAGTCGTTAGGCGTCTGCCTTTGGCTCAGGTCATGATCCCAGGGTCCTGAGATCGAGCCCGCATCGGGCTCCCTGCTCCGCGGGAAGCCTGCTTCTCCCTCTCCCACTGCCCCTGCTTATGTTCCTGCTCTCCCTATCTCTCTCTCTGTCACATGAATAAATAAAATCTTTAAAAAAAAGCATTTTAAGGGGATGAAGTAGATATATCTGTATTACAAGGGCAATATATTTGGAACAATCAATTTAGAAAAGAAGTAACAAACAGGTGACAAAGAGTACTATGGTATGTTTTCATACTTACTCTCGTGTGTATATGGGCATATTTGTACATGCATATAGACACCAAAAGAATATACAGCAAACTCTTGGCAGTGGTTTTTTTTAATGTGGAACATGACGAGATAGTAAGGAGTTTGAATTTTTACAATGAGTATGCGCTGCTTTCATAATCAGTAAAAACAATAGGAATCCTCTCTCATAGCTAATGCTTATGACAATATGATCAATCCCAAAATCGATTTTAATAAACCAAAGGAAATGTGCCTCTTTATTTCTCTTCTGCAAATCGATATCAATATAGTTCTGTTAGATACTAATGGAGATACATTTTATATGAAATCTGCTAGACAGGTAATCTTTTTGTCTTTGTTTCTAGCATAAACTTGTGCTTTTTCCTCATGCGGGAAAGCAAGGGAGGACAGCCACGGGGATAAATCATAACTCTTTGTGTCAAACATCTAGGCCTATTGTGACTTAAGACCCCTGGGTCACCTCATATGTGCCAAATTCATTCTATAATCAAAATTCATTCAAATATTATACAGCTCAGCTTGTGACATTGTTCCCCACAACTGTATTTGAGGTAAAATATTCTCTATAGTGAGACCTAAAACAACCAGGCCTCCAAAGATGACCAGAGAGTATAAAAGTCCAGAACAACACTTGAAAAATCCTAGAAAAGTAAAAGTAGGTTTACAAAATGTTAGCGTTTCATGAGGAAGGGACATCGAAGCCTCTATCCTTTCTTGTCCAAGCGATCAGTGCCTTCCAGGGGCACACAGCTCGATAGACTTACTGATGTGTTTTTACTGGTCTTTCCTCTTCAAAATATACCTCAGGTTCTGAGCTTCCAATGTCACTGTAAGAAAATGTCTCAAACAAGTACTTCTAATCCTTAACCCTTTTCCTAATTACTGCCTATGTACTGAGCTATAGGAAATAATCTGTGAAAAGGTGAGAGTAGCCCGTACCTATTTTTCCAGCTGGGTCATATTTGTGACTTGCCCTGTTGGTGCCCACCCTTGGCCTCACTCGCTGGATTGAACAGGGTTGGCGCTTTGCCATCTTGGCTATCAGAGGCCCTATGAAAGCCAGCGGAGGGCATGTGATAAGATTGGACTGTGAGCCCATCGTTCCCTCCAGACTTCCAATTAATTGTCCCAGGATATGGGGCGATATAATTTTCGGTACCGCCGTACATACAGTGCTTCCATGCAATGCTGAATGGTGCTGATGAGTGACAGTTCCTTGTGACCCAGCATCATCTTTTTCTAAAAGCCAGACCAGAAGGAAAGAAGCCAGCCAGTAGATGTCTCTGTGGCGCTGCGGTTTGGTCTTGTTCTTGGGCGCTTAGCACAGATGTTTGTGGATTCAGAAATGCACTGATAAGAAGATTTGCACCTTTTATTTTGGGCAGGTGGGGGAGGGGCCAAAGTGCCCTAGAAATATACCAGAAGTCTCCGACAATGAGTTCTCTGTATGATCTAAATATAAACCTTGCCATTAACATCTGCACTTCTGATCTCATCTTAAAAACAAAGAAAGCGTGTTTTACTTACAGAGATGAACAGTTATGAAATGTTGAACAAATTTTTGCAAAATGATCACATTTGTAATTTCAGAAGTATGTATCCAGGGGAAAGATGTTTGGAGAAAAAAGATATCATTTCCTACTCAGCAATTCCAGTCCTTGAATAGCAGAGGAAGTGACACTCTGGAAGGAAATGGGACATTATGAAAGGAGCCCACTGACAGGACAGATAACAACAACTTGGAGAGATTCCAGGGGCCCCTGTGAGCTCATGCTTCTCATCTGTTTTACCTTTCAAACATTCTCCTGCTTGATATTAGATATAGAATCCATTTTTTTCTCTTTGTGAATTTACTATAGAAAAAATATATGTTTAGTTAAAGAATTCCTGTGACAATCCTCTTGTGAAGTTAAAACCCTTTTTAATAAGAATTTCCATAACATGTCTTTTCTGTAAGTGTGAATTTTTTAATCAAGTTTTTAAATTAAAATTTTTATTGGCATGATTATAGATTCACATGAAGTATAAGAAATAAGAGAGATCTGGCATATTCTTTGCACGGTTTTCTCCAATGGACCATTTTGCAAAACTATAGTATCACAAGCAAGACATTAATATTGATACAATCTACCAACCTTATTCAGATTTCCTGTTTTGTGTCTCTTTATCTGTGTGTGTGTGTTCAGTTTGACACAGTTTTACCACATGGGTAAATTTGTATGTCTACCATCACACTTGAGATACTAAACAGAGTCAAAGTTACAGGATCCTGAGTATTTCCCTTTATAATATACCCACCTCCCTCTGGCCTCCTTCTCAGCAGCCCCCTCAGGGTGCCAAACCCTGGCAGTCATTAATCTATCCTGTATTTCTACAGTTTTTCGTTTCTTAGATGTTAAATAAGTGGAATCATACAGTAAGTAACCTTTTGGGATTGGCATTTTTATCCTACATAAATCCCTGGATGTTCATGCAGATTGCTTAGTGTATAAGCAGTTTGTTTCTTTTATTGGTGAGTCGCTTTCTGAGATATTTATGTACCAGTTTATCTAACTGCTGACCTGTTGAAGAACATCTGATCAGATTCTAGTATTTCGCTGTTAAAAATAAAGTTGCCACGAAATTCACATACAGGTTTTTGTGTGAACATAAATTTTCATTTCTCTGGGATTAGTGCTCAGGAGCGCAATCTCTTGGTCATATGGTACATTTAGCTTTTATGCTACTATCTAAACTGTTTTCAAGAGTGTATCATTTTTAGTTCCTACCTACAGTATATGAGAGATCTAGCTTCTCTGCATCTTTGCCAGCATTTGGTATTATTACATTTTTTTTTCTTACTTTAGTTATTCTGGTAGATATATACTATATCTCATTACAGTTTTAATTCCATTTCCCTAACAGCTAATGACGTTTGAACATCTTTTCATATGCATATTTGCTAGTTGTGTCTTTTGCCCACTTTCTAACTGGATTTTTTGTTTTACTGTGGATTTTGAGAATTTCTTATATTTTAGATACCAGTCCTTAGTTGGGTATGTGGTTGGCAAATACTATCTCCTCGTTTGTAGTCTGTCTTTTCAACCTCCAGTTTTATGCATCATTCCCTCCCTGCTCACCAGAGAGCCACTGCTGCCTAACATAATAGTGCCGTCCCATATAAACCCTGAAACACACTCACCTCTTCTCCAGAGTCCTGTCTGGATACCAAATCCAGAGGTGACACGGGAAATTTGAAGAACAGGGATGTGGCTGGAACTCTCAGAATGGGCTCAGAGCCTGAGAATAGTTGTGTCCCCTGAGAATACTCCTAAAAAGTTTCTAGTGCAAAAGAGGATCTTAAAAATCAGGCAGGAAGAAGGATTCACTTTATAGATAAGGGCATCCTTATCTATAGCATAACATTATCTAAAGGAAGGGCATCCTTCCTTTGCCACTCCAGCGCTTGCTGACTGAAATCGTGAATAAAGGGGCCACGATGGCAGGAATGGAGACTCTGTCCCACACCCATTTGGCTTGCCCAAAATGTCAGTAGTGCCCCAATTTAAAAACAATGACAGAGGGTACAGTCTGAATTTTTTAGCCAAAAACATCGAGGTTTGCTGAATCCTGGCTCGACCAGAACGGCTATACTGGAGATTCTCAGTCTCTTGCCTAATTTTAAGAGCTGAGTCCTTGAATGGAGGCAAGTCTCCAGCCTTTTTTTTTTTTTTTGAATATTTTATTTATTTATTTGACAGAGAGAGACACAGCGAGAGAGGGAACACCAGCAGGGGGAGTGGGAGAGGGAGAAGCAGGCTTCCCGTGGAGCAGGGAGCCCGATGCGGGGCTCGATCCCAGGACCCTGAGATCATGACCTGAGCCGAAGGCAGGCGCCCAACGATCGATCCACCCAGGCGCCTCAAGTGTCCAGCCTTTAAGAAAGAATTTTTCTTAGACACTTCCAAATTCTGTGCCCATAGATTTACTTCAGCTTGAAAAAAATTAAAATAACAAATAAATGTCTTTAACATTTTATTATGAAAACATTCAAATACATTCAAAAGGCAACAGATTGTGAACCCTCATATACCTACCACACAGGCACAACAATTATTGGATCGTTTCCCCATATATTTGACAATGACTGTAGCAGATTTCTGTCATGCCTTCCTGAGGATTTTTCTGTTTCTTGCTTGCTTGCTTGCTTTCTTCCTTTCTTTTCTATGCCAGTTTGTATTTCCCCATTGAGAGCACATTCAGTTTGAACCCTGAACATGGTTCAAAGGCCATTAGGGAAATGAGAATTGAACCCATAGTAAGATGCCACTCTATACTCCCTAGGATGATTATAACAGTAATTTTTTAAGGCATAAAATAAAAATTGGAGACAAAGTGGAAAAATTGGAACTCCTATACTTTGCTAGTAGGTTCATAAAATGGTACAATTGCTGTGGAAAACAGTTTGTCACTTTCTCAAAAGTTAAACATAGAATTACCATATGGCCCAGGAATTCTACGCTCAGGTATATACCCAAAAGAATTAAAAACACACACAGGCAAAAACATGTACAAGAATTCTCATAGCAGCATTATTCATAGTAGCCAAAAAGTGGAGACCACCTAAATATCCAGCAACTAAGATGGATAAACAGAAGTGGTATATCTGTATAATGGAATGTCATTCAGCCGTATAAAGGGATAAAGTAGTAATACATACGAAAACATGGATGAACTTTGAAAATGTTATGCTAAGGGAAAGAATCCAGAAGGAAAAGAACACATGTATCGTGTGATTCGATTTATATAAAATCTCCAGAATAGGCAAATCCATAAAGGAAGAAGGTAGATTAATGGTTGCCAGGGCTTGGGGGAGGAGATAATGGGGAGTGACTGCTAATGAATTTGGAGTTTCTTTGGGGGTGATGAAAATATGCTGGAATTTTTTTTTTAAAGATTTATTTATTTATTTATTTGAGAGAGAGAGAGACTGAGAGAGAAAGCACATGAGAGGGGGGAGGGTCGGAGGGAGAAGCAGACTCCCTGCAGAGCAGGGAGCCCGATGCGGGACTCGATCCAGGGACTCCAGGATCATGACCTGAGCCGAAGGCAGACGCTTAACGACTGAGCCACCCAGGTGCCCCCCTTTTTTTTTTTTAAAGATTTTATTTATTAATATGCTGGAATTTAATAGTGGCAATGGTTGAACAACCTTGTGAATATACTGAAAACCACTGAATTGTAAGTGGTGAGTTTTATATGTGAATTGTATCTCAATTTTAAAAAGAGCACTGGGCAGTATTTCAGAATCTAGAGACTCAGCATTTCCAAGTCTTTAGAGACTCCCAGCTATCTTCATTTTAGTTGCTGGGATCCCAGCCTTTCTACATCCTCCCCTAATCTTGAAGTAAGAGATCTGCAAGGTTGTCCTTTTGGTATCTTCTGAATTAGAGATCATTCCCTAAAATGAAATCTAAACCTACCTTTCAATGTCATGGCCACCAAAGCAGTGACAAACAGAAAGGAGTTTTTCTCACACCAGGCACACAGTATTCCTGAGTTTTATTGTGTGCCACATCAAAGAATTTTGAATTTTGAGATTAGACTGCCTTGTTTTGTCTTATTCCCCCTTCCCCACCCCAGTTTTGACATTCCTAATCACTTTGATATTGGTTGACCTTCCCAGAGCTCCCTGTTGGGCTGATAAATGGTCTTAAATGATTTGTTATTTATTCACTGCTCACCTAAGGGTGCCATTTTCCTTTCCTGGAGTATAGCCAAACTTTTTCTGTCATTAGCCCCATTTTGATTCTCTAGCCCATCCCAAATATGCCATAATCCCTCAAGCAAATATACTTACAGTGCTTATTACAGTCCTGACACCTGTATCAATTAAAATTCTTTTGTAAGCCAAAGAAATTGAGTCTATTGAATTCATATCACAATAAATAAGGGGAATACTAATAAGTAGCTCACCAGGAAAATTGCAAAAAAAAACCACAAAGAACTAAGTGTTCAAGTCTGGGGACTTTGAAAGGGAAGTAACTAATGTTGATAGAAGACAGCGAGGTGGTTGTTTTGTATATTTTGAAGCTTGTAAATTGGTAGAGCCTTTCAGGGTCAATTATTATAATGACATGAGTTGCAATTGTACCTTCATTTTACTTTCCAAATTCTTGACCCAACAAATTCACTTCTAGGTATCCAACCTAAAGAAATACTTGACATTTAGGCAAGGAATTAAGTTCAAGGATGTTCATCACAAAGTTATGAAAACAAAGGTTATAATTATGAAATTTATCTCCCCAGCAAGTTCCCTCTCTTCATGCCTCTGCTCCCACCATTCCTCAGGGGTGTACATGGTCCATGCCTTCTGGAAGTTTTTTTTGCAGATTATTTGAATTGGAAAAAAAAAAGTATAGCACACAGTGATAAATGATAATTGGAGAAAGTCTTGTGATGGCCACTGAGCTCTTTCTACTGTGGTTCCTTCAGCTGCCCTGGTTCCTGTCTTTCCCCAGACTTGTAAATTTGAGAAGTCTTGACTGGTTGGCAGTGGAACTTATGTCAATGTTTAATGAGGAAGAAGGAAAATCATGAGAGACATCAAAAAAGAAGGCTTTTTAGAGAAGAAATTAGATATAAATAAAAAGTAAAAGATCTTCAGTCTTGTGTACTGTAATAGTTTGTCAAAACCCCAGATTAGAGCCATAGTTGGGATTGTTGGCAACATAGTTGGAATGGTAGACCCATCATTCATCTGAGAGAAAGCACAGAAAGACTGCCTCTCAGGACTGGTTGCATAGCAACCAATAGGGATGTGGTAGCTGGAAAAGTCTAAGCTGGGAAGGAACCAGGTCAGTGACAGTGGAGGGGCAAGGGAATTCTGCAACCACAGGGTAGCGTCAGCAATTCTGAGGGAAATCACTCCATAGGAAGATCCCTGGAGGTTTAAAGGGGAATAAAATCACAGATTTCAAATCAAAAGAGATCTAGCTGCTGAAACTTTTCTCTCTACATTTCCAGAGAAGTTTTATAGTTTAGGGGAAAAGTAGGTTAGGGGATTATTTGGGTAAGGAGATTGTTATTACTCCTAGAATACAAGTATTTTTGAAATATTATAAGGCGAACGAAGAGCAGAAGAACCCAGTTAAGGGATTTTGGTCCCAATCTTAAATGAGCATTGTATTCCATGTTTTAAAAGCTGCAAGAGAAAAAAAGACATAAAGGAAGAGAACCATGTGATACTGAAAATAATCCTTCACACACACACACACACACACACTCTTTCACACATCCAGGATCACGTTTTCGACAATCTATTCAATAAATAATAGTTTCTGTCTTAGTCCATTCAGGCTGCTATCACAAATACCATAAACTAGGTAGCTTATATACGACAGAAATTTCTCACAGTTCTAGAGGCTAGCAAGTCCAAGATCTAGTTAATTAACACATCCATCACTTTACATATTTATCTTTTTTTTTTTGGTAGGGGGGACAACATTTAAGTTCTATTCTCTTAATAAATTTCAATGATAGAACACAGTGCACCTCTTGAATTTTGTTCCATGTGAATGTGCTACCTATATAAGAATGCATAATAAACTTAAAAAGCAAACAAACAAAAGAGGCCCAAGATCAAGATGGTGGCAGATTTGGTGTCTGGTCAGGGCCACTTCCTGGCTTCTAGATTGCTGTCTTTTCCATACATCCTCCCATATCAGAAGGGTGAGGGTGCTCTCTGGGGCCTCTTTGACAAGGGTATGAATTCCATTCAGGAGGGCTCCATCCTCATGACCTAATCGCCTCCCAAGCCTCCCCCCACCCTCCAAATACCACCATATTGGGGATTAGGTTTCAACATAGAAGTTTGGGGGAGACAAAAATATTCAATCTGGAGCAGTTTCCTACTATAGTTAATTGCAATGGGAGGCATAAAAGGAATTAAAAGTTAGTCTCTGTCCTCAAGACAATTGTAACATAATTGGGGGAATAAGGCCCAAATAGGTGGGAGGTTTGAATAAATGAGAAAGAAGTAAACAAACATTTATCAAGTGTTCCATGTACTATGTATGTTTTATGTATTATGTGTGTGCTATGTTCTATGTATGTTAATAACTTCAGATATTTTTTCATTATCTTGATAATGATTCTTTAAGTTAATGTTTTTTTGTTTTGCATGATGGACTCCTTTGAAGATCTGATGAAATTTATGACCTCCTATAGAAAAAAATGAAACTATATATATTATATACACACACACACATATATATATATATATACACATATATATATGACATTTTGCTTATAATATTCAGGTGATTTTAGGACTTTGAATTTTGTTCATTGAACTTCAAGTAAGAAATGGAGACTTATGGAGCATTGCTCTTCATTTAATTAAGAATGAAACCAACCCATAAAAGTTTGCATGTTTACTCTGAAGTCATACAAAAATAATGCGTTTGGGATCAAACACCTCGTTCACTTCATATAAGAAATATCTGTAGTTAACCAAACCATAAGAAGAAATATGACAGGGGCGCCTGGGTGGCTCAGTTGTTAAGCGTCTGCCTTTGGCTCGGGTCATGATCCCAGGGTCCTGGGATCGAGCCCCGCATCAGGCTCCCTGCTCTGCGGGAAGCCTGCTTCCCCCTCTCCCACTCCCCCTGCCTGTGTTCCCTCTTTCACTATCTCTGTCTGTCAAATAAATAAATAAAATCTTAAAAAAAGAGAAAGAAATATGACATACCAAACTTATAAAAATTATATTAAACCTTATAGAAATGTATTAGAAACTTTGCAGAAAGGCTCTAGGATATCTCTAGGATGTTCTTGCTGTCTCTATAACAGATTGTCTCTTTCACTAGAGCTTTCCCTACTAAATATTGATGAAGTCTTTCTGGAAATTTTAATTAAAGGTTTTTTGAGGTCAGTGCCTGAATGAATGTTTTTTTCCATTCTCAAGTAAAAAAAAAATCACTCATACTCGCTCAAGCAGATAAATATTTTAATAAATTAATGAGTTAAAAAAATAAAGATAAAGGGATAGTTCATGGAACATGAAAAAGGAAGAATGGAACCCTTGGAACGGGAGAGCTAGCAAGGGGCCAAGGGTACTTCTCTCTCCCTCTCCTTCCTGGGATCCCCCGCCTCTCATCCCTGCATCTCTGAGCACATGTTAGACAACAGGTGAACTTAGCTCTCAGGTTCCCTTGTGCTCACTTCCAGCAATTAGAAATACCTGGCATCTATCTTTCTTAATCTCTTTAATTCTAAAATTTACTCCAATATCCTGGAAGAGATCATTTTATTTATTCAGTTTGGGTCATTTTTTAACTTTCATGTAATCAGCTATTGTTGGGGGGAAAGGCAGGAATCAACTAGTAAGAACATGATGTTAGGGATTCATCTTATGAGTGCCTAGGATGTGGGGAGCATTGACACTGAAGGGTGTCGATACAGGGCCACATAGTAAACATTTTGGAGTTTGTGAGCCAGATGGTCTCTGTCACAAATGCTCAACTCTTGGTGTAGTGCAAAAGCAGCCATACCCCATATATTAACAAGTGAGAGCATCTGCGAGCCATTAAAACATTGTGGACATGGAAGCTGAATTGCATGGACCACGATATATTATTCTTCTTTTGCTTTTTTTTTTTAATCCAACCATTTCAAAATGTAAAAAAAAAAAAAATTCTTAGCTTGCAAGATATATAAAAGGAGGCTGCCGGCCAGATTTCACCAATGTGCCACAGAGTGCAAACTCTTTGTTTAGCAGAAGGGCTTACCCCTTATGAAGTTTTGGGGGGACTTTCTTCCATCTAGCAATTTGCAGATCCACTCTTTCTTCATCTTGCTATCCCCCATCTCAGCACGTGACTTCTAAGGTTGCCATAGCAAGGGGAAAGGAAGAATACAAGGAGAACACATACTCTTAACTGTCTTGACCTAGGAATGATGCATACGATACATCCTTTCTTACAACCCATTGGCTAGAACTAGTCACGTAACTCTGAGCTAATTATGTGGGAAGTTGGGGCGTATAGGCCAATAGATGTGGTCTCTGGTAAATAGCAACAACCTATGCTTGCTGTAGTATTAAACCAAATAGTGGCCAGTAATTTATCTTTATGACTATCAATCAAAAACTTCAAGTTTTATATTTCTCTTTGTTTATTCTTCATTGTACAACTGGATGCACGTAACTGCAGAAAACTCTCCTCCCAAGTATTACTGTAAAACTAATGAATATAGACCAAGTATAGTAAATTTAATTAAGGTGTGAGATAGAATTCAATTCATTCTCTTTTCTTAGATTATTTGGTAGTACTTCAGTGTTTATTTGTTTTGTTTTTTTTTTTAAAGATTTTATTTATTTATTCACGAGAGATAGAGAGAGAGAGAGGCAGAGGCAGAGGGAGAAGCAGGCTCCCCGCGGAGCAGGGAGCCCGATGCGGGACTCGATCCCAGGACCCTGGGATCATGACCTGAGCTGAAGGCAGACGCTTAACCGACTGAGCCACCCAGGCGTCCCATTTCTGTGTTTATTTGTATGGCTGCCTTATAAAATGCTGAAGTCTGTATTTTATGCTCATTGTATCCTAGAAACCCTCCATATCTACAGCTCACTAAAATGAATAGAAAACATTTTCCAGGGGCGCCTGGGTGGCTCAGTCGTTGGGCGTCTGCCTTCAGCTCAGGTCATGATCCCAGGGTCCTGGGATTGAGCCCCGCGTCGGGCTCCCTGCTCTGCAGGAAGCCTGCTTCTCCCTCTCCCACTCCCCCTGCTTGTGTTCGCTCTCTCACTGTCTCTCTCTCTGTCAAATAAATAAATAAAACCTTAAAAAAAAAAAAGAAAAGAAAAGAAAACATTTTCCATTACCCCGTACTAGGTGCCACTTAAAATGCCCTTGCAAAAATAATGTCCACTTTTGCAATGTCATAATGCCTACATTTTCCTATTAGTTTACTCTGACCTTTGCCTTTTTAATTAATTAAATCCAAATTCTTTGATATTCCTGATAGCTAATCTTCTCCATTAGTTGACCTCATCTCATTTATCATCCTGGTATACAACCTTCAAGTAACATAGCTTATCTCTTTACCATTCTTGATTTATTTCTGTATTGTTCTGCTGTGTAAAAATCAGCTTTCTGCAGCCATTACTTTCTGCCTTTCCTTATCTTATGTCTCCTTCACATCAACTTTTATGTTTCCCTACTTTCTGAAGCCTTACTAGATGAGCCTGTCCTCATAGAACCCATTCCTACTCTTGATTGCTCCACACCACTGAGGAGCTGAATCATTCTATTCATCACTTAATAATATAATGACATACATTTTTATAGAATACTTTTAAGTCTTATTTCCCCATTTAGATTATAGGTTTGTTTTTTTTTTAAATGACTGGGCTAGTCTCTTTCCTATTCAACACAAAGTTGATTACTATCATAAGATTCTCTCATTTTTGATATTAATCATTCAGACTATAAGGGAAAATAGAAAAGACCATAACATATTTTATATTTAACACTTTTCAGAAATAAAAATATTATCAAATGTTATTTACACATATTGCTGAATTTGAGAAGAATTTCTTCTTATGAGTCAGTTACTAGAAAATGCTATCTAGAAGACAGATGGTCAATGCATTATGGGCATGTTCTAAAAGCATTTATAATCATTTAATTTAAAGCTTTCCTCACAAGAATGAGCCCATGTACATGCATCATTTTATGGGGAACATTTTATAGCACTGCACAAATATTAAAGATGCAGCAGGCATGTAGTTTTGAAAATAAAGGGTTCCAAAAATGATTTGACACTTTTCTCCATGGAATCTTCACCTTCTTAGGAAAGAAAGTTGTGATCAAAATTTTTCATTTTCATACATAGAGAAGACAAGGGTAACAGTGAAGTGTATTCATAGCTTTTGTAAGAAGAGAAATAGCTTAAAAGGAGAAGTATAGATAAGAGTACAAGGAAGGTGAGTTAGTAGCTAAGCAACGTGCTGCAGAATCAGAGGCTATAAATTGTAATTACAACGTCTTACATCGGTAGTGCTTTCCAGCTGAGAGCTCAAAGTATACCCAGGCTAACAACTTGGTCCCAAACCGAGTCATTCACCCTCAGTTTAGTCATCTGAGAAATGAAGATGGAGTAATGACGTACTAACAATTATAAAGATAACTTCAACAGGGAAGAGAGATGAAAAGAAATTAATTCCGGATGTGAGCAAGGCTGGTGACTCAATATTAAAATGAAAGAAACCAGAAGAAATGTAAGAGATACCAAAAAAATGCCTCTGATTTCAAAAAATTCTCTCCAATTGCTTCAGACTCTTATTTCAATGACTTCTAATGATGTAATTTTGGAAACTGTTAGTTTTTAAACATCTTGATCCAATAGAAAGTGGTCTCAAGTTTCATGAAGTATTATACAGAGAATTACTTTTGAAGGTTAAATTAAGTTATTTTAGATTTACTTGAAATAAAGATCTGCAAAAACATTTTATACTAGAAAAAGAAAAGACTGATTTTAAATATAAAAGTATTTTTCATTTTAGCTCCTTTGTATTATGGCCAAATAAAAAGTACTGAATTTAGAACTGATACAAGCAACAAGACTAGCTTGAGACTGTGGCATTGATTAGCTCCATGCCTTAGTTTCCATGCTTATTTTCTTAATCATTAATTGGGCTGAACATCTTTGCATATATTAATTCCTTTCTGATATTAAAGCACTGGGAAGATGATGTAATATCTCATTTATTCCATTCCAACTCAACGGTTACATATTAACGTATTGGGATTTTAGGATCTGCTAAAATTAGGATTCTTCCACCTGCTGGCCAGAGAGCACCTTGGCTTTTTTCATCACAATGAGAAGGAAATTTTATACAAATATTCAAAATGTGTCACCCTCCCCTTATTCTCATTTAAGAGCAATGACCAAAGGATATTTAGGTATTGTTATCTGGCCTTTACCTGAAGGTAGGATACTTCATGCATTTGGATCACCTTGGGCTCTAGAGCTGATATAGATTTCTCATATGTGGTATTCAGAGAAAGACCAAGAACTTGCCCATTTGCCCAAAACTAAGTCCCTAGAGGTTACAACTACCTTTACAGCAATTGCAGGAGAACCCCTGATCCAGTGTTGTAACATTCCAGGTCTGTGACCTCCACTCAGGTGAAATTCCACTAGATCTGTTACTTTATTTGGAGAAACAGGAACAAGCCTCCCTTATAGAAATCTGATAGATACATATTTTAATGAAATAATTCTGTAGGATTCCTAGTCAACAGAATATCTTGCTGGAGATTTGCACATGATATTCTCTCTCAGGGGAAATATGCAGATACTTTTTGCTGTACGTCAAAACTACTTTGCCTAGAATACATTCATTTCTCAAATATTGCCTTAATGGAGAAGTCTTCCCTAATCATCATTTGTAAAATAGATCACATACCTATACTATCACTTTTACTTATGCTCTTACTCTGCTTTATTTTTCATAGTGCTTATTATCATCTGAAATACACACATGCGCACACACACACACCACACACACACACACATTTGTTAACTTTCTGTCTCTCCAGAATAGAAATAAACTTCACAAGAGCAGGGAATTTGCTTATTTATTGCCTAGATTAATTTAGTAATAGTAGGTTCTTAACACATGTTCATTTATTTATTTTATTTTTTTTTTTTT
>NC_138381.1:18602609-18622898 GCF_054177405.1 Leptonychotes weddellii | reverse complement strand
TGCAGAGTTCGTGCTACAATTTAAATCCATTCTAGGTCACTCTTAAGTCTTGAAATCTTGAGCATTTTACCCCCTTGATAA
This sequence comes from Leptonychotes weddellii, assembly GCF_054177405.1. NCBI lineage: Eukaryota > Metazoa > Chordata > Mammalia > Carnivora > Phocidae > Leptonychotes > Leptonychotes weddellii. The sequence goes on along the minus strand of NC_138381.1, from coordinate 18,622,817 downwards.
AACTTTACAGAGTTTTAAGAAAAATAAGATAACATGTTAAGAGTCCATGACAAGGGCGCCTGGGTGGCTCAGTTGGTTAAGCGACTGCCTTCGGCTCAGGTCATGATCCTGGAGTCCCTGGATCGAGTCCCGCATCGGGCTCCCTGCTCAGCGGGGAGTCTGCTTCTCCCTCTGACCCTCCCCCCTCTCATGTGCTCTCTCTCATTCTCTCTCAAATAAATAAATAAAATCTTTAAAAAAAAAAAAAAGAGTCCATGACAATATCTGAGGCAAATTGAATTTCCATTATGACTTGTAAAGTGTTGTTACAACTTTATGAATTCACTCCTTTGAATACCTAGTCAAATAAACAAGTATTGGACCATTTGATCACTCCTGTGTCCCTTTCCTTAAACTCCTGTGATTCTATATCACACAGTTGAAGGAGGAAAGACGGTCACTCCCCCGGACAGCAGAAAGAGCATTATTCCTGAATCTTCTAAAGACCAAGTCTCAATTAGGAGCTTTGTTAGCTGCAGTTGTGGTACATTTGTGATTGTCTCCTCAGAAACCACCAACGCAGTGGTTGATGGGGATTAATTAAGATGCTGTTCCTCCCAGGGAATGCTGGAGGGAGAAGACCACCTCCAAGAGGTCGGTTTGGGTTCCCTGGCAGGATTGTTCTTACTGGGCTTGGTCTTCAAACACAACTTCTTGAGAAGTTCAGTGAGATGAACATGGCACTTGCCAGGGCACAGCACAGGGGGCAGGCTCAAGTTCAAGGAGTGAGTTCATTGATGAAGAAGGTAGTTTATTAATACTTGGAATGACTCACGTCTGAACACTTTGGAGTTTTGTCATCTCATCCATGCACAGCTAGAAAATACATACTTGCACACAAACAACCACATGTATTCCAAATATATATACATTAGAATATTGACATATATTTGTATGTTGCAATATATATATATATATAATGTGGAAAATTGCTATGCAGTGATTTTTAAGTATTTCCCCCCTATTGCTGTTGACACTACAGCTAGGTATAGTGGCAAATTGTTCAACAGTATTTTCACTTAGTCCTTTCAAAGAAAAACATTAATCCTGGGCGTTATCAGCTAGGTGTAGGTGGAGCTACTTTATCAGACAGAATCCAAAATAGAAAACTAAACTAAAATAGAAGTGTGAAAGACGCTCACATTGAAAAGAAGCATGGTTAGGGGAAGAAGTTCCCTGACATGTCAAGATTGGATGTGGCAGCCACAGAGAGATTGGCAGGACCAGAAAAAAACAAAGGCCCTTTCTGAGGGTGAAAAAGAAGTCCAGAGGGTCAGGACAGGAAGCAAAATTCAAGTTCACGAGATCTTGCACTGCGCATGTTTAAATCTGTCTGTAGCTCTGTCATGCTCCATTTGTGTGTCCTTGAAAACATAACTTTAACTATTTAGGTGTTAGTTTCTTTATGGCAATCTATTGAATTTTAGTAGTGAATTAATATCACTAAATGTGGGAAGAGGGTAATACATAAATATCTAACAGGCAGATAATTACTAAATTACATTTTAAAGCAGAAAGCATAATTAAGGGGCACCTGGGTGGCTCAGTTAGTTAAGCGTCCAACTCTTGATTTCGGCTCAGGTCATGATCTCAGGGTTGTGAGATTGAGTCCCACATTGGACTTTGTGCTGGGCATGGAGCCTATTTAGGATTCTTCCTCTTCCTCTCCCTCTATCCCTTCCCCATCTCTAACTCCAAAAAAAAAAAAAAAGCATAATTAAGATTTAAAAGGGTTGTTAAATAATGATTAAACATACAATTCACCAGTAAGATAAATCTATCCTGAGCCTGTAAGCATCTAATAACATAACCCAAAATTATATAAACAAAATATATAAAGCAAGGAGAAACTGAATCCACAGTCATAGTGAGATTGTACTAAAATTCACTCAGAAACTGGGCAAAAATTAATAAGGATAGAGAATTTGAGCAATATAATTTATAATTTCAATCTAATAGACATATATGGAAACTGCAACCCATAAAGTTACTTTCTAAGCATACATAAACAGTCTTTTTAAAAATATTTTATTTATTTGACAGAGGGAGAGAGCGCAAGCAGGGGGAGTGGCAGGCAGAGGGAGAGAGAGAAGCAGGCTCCCCGCTGAGCAGGGAGCTATGCGATGGGGGGGCTCCATCCCAGGACCCTGGGATCATCACCTGAGCTGAAGGCAGATGCTTAACCAACTGAGCCACCCAGGTGTCCCCCAAAACAGTCTTTTTATGCCTAAAAATATACTAACAAAATACAAAGTAAATCTCAACAAATGACAAAGATCAGTATCATACAGTTAATGTCATTTGATCACAATTTAACAAATGTGTTTGTATCAGAAACTTATACAGTTCAATTTAACCATATACAATATAAAAGGTAATATAATCCAGGCTTGAAAATATAGAAAATAATGTCTAGACTTAAAAAAAGCTATTAAATCGCATTTGACTCCATTAAAAAATTTCACTTTTATCCATGCATCTCATTGAGATTATTTCTAACCAGGCACATTTTTCAGCTTTTACCCCAGGGTACTGTGTAAGGGTTTAGATAAAAGTGTTCTGAACTGAACACTCTTGAAATTTCCCATTCAGCCACATCTGCATGATAACCAAAAACATGATTGGTTTATGATAAATCCATGATTCTCATTCTAAGGCCAAATTTCTACTGGGCCTACTCTGATAACTATCATGTCCTGTAGGTAAATCCTCATTGTCAAGGTTGGAATTAACTCCTAACTGGATTTTAGATGGTCTATATTGCAGTATCCTATATTTTCTTAAAGCAGAAAATATTCCAATCACTGTAAACAAATACCAACCAAGTCCATTCTTGATGGAATCCCCAAATAATTCAGCCGGCTTATGAATATTGTAGGTGTTATACTTTTATCTATGTTGTTTTAAATATTATCTTGCCTTTCGCAACTATTTTTTAAAAGCCTTAACATAGGGCGCCTGGGTGGCTCAGTTGGTTAAGCGACTGCCTTCGGCTCAGGTCATGATCCCGGAATCCTGGGATCGAGTCCCACATTGGGCTCCCAGCTTGGCGGAGAGCCTGCTTCTCCCTCTGACCCTATCCCCTCTCATGCTGTTTCTCTCTCTCTCTAGTAAATAAATAAATAAAATCTTTAAAAAAAAAAAAAAAGCCTTAACAAAGAAATTTTTAATGACCCTTAGCAGACTGTTCCAATGCCCTTTTGGAAAAATTTTAGTTATCTACAAGTTTCCATTTGTCTAAACTCAAACTGGATCAAAATTCCATTTGACTGGAAGCAATCTCAATTCTTGATCTCCTAAAGCACTTTTCTTTTGACTGCTGTGATTCAGGGACCCCTTAAACTTGGCTTTCTGTGATGTGTGCATTTGCCTCCCCTCTTTGATGATGTTTTAATCACCTTTGTATCTCCCTAGCTGCTCAATAAATATTTTAATGAATCAAAAAAAAATTCCACTTGAGATCTATAGCAAATATTTCCACACCCTTTTCAGTATGAAAAAGGTGTGGAAAAAAAAAGAAAAGAAGAGGGTGTGGAGACTTAGTCTCTGAGTTTTGCATATGCTCTCAGAAAAAGAATGACCCTATTTCATGCCTTGACAAGAAAAAACTCCAGGAAAGATATACATCTTGTGTCCTTCTCTGTGTATGTCAAAAGTTATCTATCTTACGAACAAATGGCTCAATTAAAGAGCAATTGCTCCTAGCAAAGTGATCACTTTAATGGTGCTTTTTCATTTTGAATGGATCCCTTTAGTTGTTACTGCAATAAAAAGCCTTAGTGTATTCCAAGTCTGTTCGAGTCTTTTTCAGAATGTTAAAATTTCTTTCTCTCAATAATATTCTGCCTCCCTTAATGTATTAAAACTTCCAGTTTCAGAATATTTAAAGTGAAGTTTGGAAGGGACTTTTGAAATCTTGGTCCACCCCCTCCCTTTTAGAGATGAAGATTCTGAAGTTCCCAGTGGTCAGGTCATGTTGTGCCAGAAATGAAAGGAGAATCTTTTTTTTTTTTTTAAAGATTTTATTTATTTATTTGACAGAGAGAGACACAGCGAGAGAGGGAACACAAGCAGGGGGAGTGGAGGAGGGAGAAGCAGGCTTCCCGCTGAGCAGGGAGCCCGATGCGGGGCTGGATCCCAGGACCCTGGGATCATGACCTGAGCCGAAGGCAGACGCCTAACGACTGAGCCACCCAGGCGCCCCATGAAAGGAGAATCTTGTCTTATGATTTTCGCCCTGGCTTTATTATATCAGCATATAGTTTGTTAAAGGGCAATGTCAAAATGTAAAATCATAACTCTTAGGCAAATAGAAAATGAACATGTGTAAAAAATTTTCTTTAATTACTTAATTAATGAAGGATATCAGTCAGATGTAATGAGCAGTTTGAAAAGCACTTAGGGAACTATATATGTTCGTATATATACATGTGGGCAATTTTAAAAAGTAGCATTAGGATAAGATTATGGATTTTTTTTTTTTAAAGGTTAATCTTTGTGGTTATCTGTTCCATCAGGCAAAAATTATTTGCCATTTCTACAGGACAAAAGCCTACAAATTAACAAGTCACTTCACTAAATCTGGGACTTTTAATCAATAATAAACAATGAGATGAACTAAATATCTTCTCTTAGACAATCCTTGGGTGGTCTTTTGTCCCCATGTGTTATTGAAAGTACTTTCTGCCCCTCACTGTGCCTTGTTTCTGCAGTCTAGATGAGGGATTGACCGGCTAACCTGTGTGCCAAATCCAGCCCATCACCTGTTTTGTAAGTGAAGTCTTACCAGAGCACAGCTTTGACCTGATTCTTTCCATGGGCGCATCAAGAGTGTTAATTAACCAAATATACTTCCTGGAGTTTGCCCTGTGAATCTAGGGTCTTACAGTATTACTAATCACTAAGACCACAAAATTAACGTCTGTCTGGAAATTTTCATAGTCTTGAGTCGGTCTTTTATATTCTCTTTTAGTGCCTCTTCTATCCTAAGTCTGGAAAACGAACCCCCAAATACTCTCTCACCACTAGCTTTCACCTGCTGTTCCTGTAAATTTAGATGAAATCTTCCCTTCTAGATCGTCCTCAAATTTGCTATGGTCCTTAGCCTTTTGGAAGTAACCTTTTTATTGCCCGAAAGGCAGGGACTTAGGTACTAGACCAGCTTCCTAAAAGGGTTTCATGGGCATCCAGTCCATATAGATTCCTTAATGATGAGTTGCCATAGTTGATTAAATAAGAATCCTTCTCAGATATGACATTCCAAGTGTAGACTTTGTTGCAACATTGATTTGTGCAGTTACATCCTGGTAAAAATGGGGACACGTTGGCATTGATCCTATGCAAATAACCTATTGCCATGGAAAGTAAAGAGATGCAGTAAAAATATTTGCTTCTGAATTCCTAGTGGGTCAGTGAGACTCAGATATCATTTAGAATATTAATTTAATAATCTTCTAAGGTTAGGATTAGAGATAGCTTAAGAAAGAGAAAGGGTTTCCTTACACACTTATAAAAAAATAGAAAGTTAAAACAATGCCAACCATATTCCAGACAAATAATCACAATGAAATATTCCTCATGAGTTCATTTAGTCCTGGTGATAAACCCTGTTGACTTGGACCAGCAGTCTGCTTTCGTGTAATATGTCTGCTTCTGGACTAGAAAGAATCCAGAAAATCCTAACTTTTTTCACTGGGATGGCCTGAAAGTTGTCCAAGCCGTGTTAGTTTAGAAGCTATCCCCGGGAGTCTACTCTCTGAAGAGTACTTGGTGCTGTCTTTTTTACAAGGCTCTGGGACTGTATTTTGTTGAAAACACCAATTTTGGCCTACAGCTTAGAGCAGAGCTCTGAGGCAGCATCAACAAACAGAAAGCTGTTTGTTGATGACACGGACTGTGGTTAATTTATAACAATAACCAATGATGTCAGAATTGAGGGGAGTAAAGTTTTCTAATAGGTTCTCATAATGGTTTGACCAATGTTTTCCCTGAGGGTAAGAACATATTATGGAAGGCACTGAAGAATCTCCAGGGCCTTCCCCCCAAAGCATCTAATTTCTGAAATATTTATATTAATTATCTTTTACTTATGCAGATTAGCCTAAGGAAGGCTGAGCCTGTCTCCTGACTTTATAATTCTTCCCTTGTAGCTGTTCCAATAGTATTGAACTAATGAGTCACTCTGGAGCCGCCGAACCAACCTAATTGTTTCTTGCATCTTTTCTCTCTCTTTTGCTTTTTTTTTTTTTTTTACTTTTATAAAGTAAAATAACAAATCTTTGTGATTGCTGGTATTTCTGAAAAACCTCAAAAATAAATTTATGAGTTAATTTTAAGGGCTATTGGGGGTCACCTCCGAAACTGCTGAAGTCTAATTTGCAAATCATGACTCTGGCATATATAAAATGCACATATGTAAACAATTTCACGTAACTTATTAATGAATAAGGGAACTAGATGTTATGACTGCTGCCAAGAAAATATGTACATATAGGCAATTTGACAAAGATAGGATAAAATTACTGAGTCAGATTTTAAAACTTGCTAATATCTAACAGACCATAAATATTTGGAGTTATTTGTCCCACCAGGCAAAAAGTATTTGCATATTTAATAGAAAAATTCTATAAATTAACAAGTACTTTTTTTTTTTTTTTAAAGATTTTTATTTTATTTATTTGAGAGAGAGAGTGAGAGAGAGAAAGAGCACAAGAGGGGGGAGCGGGAGAGGGAGAAGCAGACTCCCTGCTGAGCAGGGAGCCCGATGCGGGACTTGATCCCAGGACTCCAGGATCATGACCTGAGCTGAAGGCAGTCGCTTAACCAACTGAGCCACCCAGGCGCCCCTAACAAGTACTTTTAATAAGTCTGGGATTTTTAATTAATAACAAAAAGTGAGACAAACTAAGTAGTGTATTCTTCTGGACCTGTGCTGTCTGGTGAGGTAGTCACTAGTTTTTTAAATGTGGCTATTTAATCTTCAATTTAAATTAATTAAAATTAAATATTTTTATAATTAATTAAATAAAATTAATTATAATTAATTAAAAACTTTAGTCTCTTAGTCACACTATCCACTTTCTACATCCTCAGTGGCTACACTTGCCTCGTGGCTACCATACTGGGCAACATTTCCATTTTCACAGAAAATTCTAGATATCTTACCTACACAATCCTCGGGTGGGCATTGGTCCTGTAGGATATTAAAGGTGTGTTGCCCACATTTTTGCTCTATATCCAAGGGTCAGAGAATTTTTCTAATTGTGATAGAATTTAAAACCATCTAAAAGTTAAAATTAGATAGTAAATGCCTACGATTTGAGTAAACTTTATGTGTATTGTGATCATGCCCAAATGGAAAATGATATGAGTAAACCAAATGATGCATGATATATTTTGGTATTACTGTTTTTAAAAAGGTTTTAAAGCAAGTAAATTTTTTTAAAAGTGTAATACTACCCAAATACATTATGTATCATTTAGTTTACACAAGGTAATTCAATACTCTTAAAAAACCATCAAAGTTGGGATATAGTGAATGGTTCTGGTAAAACAGAGCAGGGTCAAAACAGAAAAGATGTGAGTCAGGGCAACCATGGTATCTAAGGGAATTTGTGTGACCTTTTGCTTCACACAGAATTTTATTTTTCCATGCTCAATTATGATAAAATGGAATTGCACATATTGCTGTTAAAGTAACTTCCACATTAAACAGAACCTATGTTTTATAATAACACTCAACGGAGCAGTAGGGAAATAGAATGTGTATCAAATAGGATGCTACTTAAAATTGTGAGAGTTAATTTTATGGTAGAGAACTACTTTACCTTGGATTTCTCATTAACAAAAGGAAAGGATTATGTCCCTGAATTTCATTAGTTTGTAAATTTCATCATTTATTAAACAAATAGATATGAGGTGCCTATTATGCAAACAGGATAGAAACAGTGTCTGCCCATATGGAGGGTGCAGACTGATAAGGAAGAGAGAAAATAAACATAACCAATTAATTACAAGTGTTGTAAGTTTTATGAAAAAGTACGGATGACAGGAATCCTTTTCTAGTCTGTTGGGATATAGGCTGGCTGTGTTTGGGGTGGGATAGAATCAAGAAAGCCATGTCCAAGAAATCGGCATTTAAACAAGGATCTAGAAGGTAAGTAGGGATTTTCTAGGTTAAGGGAAGGGTTGTGAAGAGAGTGGGGTGGAAAACTTCAGAAAGGAAACATCATGTAGGAGGTCTTGACAAAGGAGGCAGCATGAACGTTTGAGTTTTTGACACATAAAGCTTAGACTTGAAAGAATCGTGTTTTATTGCTATTATTTCCTTTTTGTGGCAAAAAAAGAAAGAGGACACAGATTACTTTCATATATCAAACTGCAATCAAGGAATTATGTAAGTAGACATGAACCTAGTGCCCCATTCCTCATTCAAAATTGCCAAATGTGTTTCCCTCTATGGAAGAAAGTTGCTCATATAGTTACTTTGACTTCCACTAAGATCCAAAATGGAAGAGTTCAGCTTCTTCTTTTTATTTTTTTTTAAAGATTTATTTACTGGGGCGCCTGGGTGGCTCAGTTGATTAAGCAACTGCCTTCGGCTCAGGTCATGATCCTGGAGTCCCACATCAGGCTCCCTGCTTGGCGGGGAGTCTGCTTCTCCCTCTGACTCTCCCCCATCTCATGCTCTCTCTCTCAAATAAATAAATAAAATCTTTTTTAAAAAAGAAAAGATTTATTTACTTATTTAGAAAGTACGTGTGCTGAGAGCAGGGGCAGGGAGGGGCAGAGGGAGAGGGAGAGAGAATCTCAAGCTGACTCCCCACTTGGTGCAGAGCCCTACATGGGGCTCGATCTCACAACTCTGAGATCATGACCTGAGCCAAAATCAAGAGTTGATCACTCAACCAACAGCTACCCAGGTCCCCCCAAATCTTACATTTGAATGTTATATGGTATATCATCTTGGCATCATCTTTCTTCCTTTCCATACACCTCTCATGATGTATTTGTCCTAGTGTGATATATTTGACATCCTTTCTAGAATGTGACCCCTTAATAACCTCTGTATTTCCAGCACTTAACATAAACTTAACATAAACTTGAGATGTTCCATAAATGTTCACTGAGGGACTAAGCAAGTGGATAAATGAATGATCCTAGATTTAGGAATGTATCAAGAGAAAAAAAAAAGACCTTAAATTACCTGGCTGAATCTCTCAAATAATTCTTTTTTTCATTTTATATGGAAATAACTTGATAATATCTAAGTTATTTGACTAAATAATATTGATGAGGCAAGAAATTTTCAAAGGTAAGAACATCCATATTATCAACAAGATGTTCCACCTTTATTGAATGCCTCCTCTATAAAAATCAGCCATTCAAAAAGAGACAGGAGATACAGTTCTTGCCTTCTAGGAATTTGAGATAAAGTTGAAAAACAAGAATGTATGCTTAAAAATGCAAAGACTAATATAGGAAATATGTACTAAATGCCAAATGAGGGGCGCCTGGGTGGCTCAGTTGGTTGAGCGACTGCCTTCGGCTCAGGTCATGATCCTGGAGTCCCGGAATCGAGTCCTGCGTCGGGCTCCCTGCTCAGCAGGGAGTCTGCTTCTCCCTCTGACCCTCCTCCCTCTCATGCTCTCTGTCTCTCATTCTCTCTCTCGCAAATAAATAAAATCTTAAAAAAAAAAAAAAAAATAAATGCCAAATGAATGTAATAAAAAGTGACAAATATCAGAGTTTGAAAAATAAACCACAAGGGTATTCCAAAATCCTGGTCATATTATAGGCCACAAATGAGGGAAGATGTCCACATAATACCAGACCCCTTTAATTGTTCTTAGATGACTAAACATTGACTTACAGTTTTGTCCTTCTGTATATATTTCCAGTATTTTATAGCTGACTGCTTTTGAGGACATTACTTATATTTTCCACATAAGAACAACTGGAAAGAAAAGAATGAAATTAATATTTGTTGATCACCTACCATATCCCAGACACAAGAGAACAGATTTCACAGAATGTATTTGTACCTTAAATGCTTTTATAGAACATAAACACGTTCACAGGATTTAAAAAAATTTAATCTGCATCTTTTGCTATTTGTGGGACAGAATATCTTTTCATAAAACAACTTTGCTGTACTATATTCTGCAGATGATAAACTGTATACTCCTCTATAGTCATGGGCACAATCAAGATAGAGAATATTATCACCCCCAAAAAGTCTTCTGATGTCCTTTTGCAGTGAACCCTGGCCTTAGGCTGCCTCCAATCTGCTATTTGTCACTATGAATTCCTTTGCCTTATCTGGCATTACATGGAAATGGAATCATATAGTATGTACTATTTTGTGTCTGACTCCTTTCACTCAGTGTAATGTTTCTGAGATTCACCTGTGTCCCTGCATGTATCAAAAGTTCAAGAAGTTTTTATTTTTTTATTTATTTTTTTAAAGATTTTATTTATTCATTTGAGACACAGAGATACAGAGAGAGAGAGAGAGTGCGCATGAGCAGGGAGAGAGGCAGAGGGAGAGGGAGAAGCAGGCTCCCCGCTGAGCAGGGAGCCCAATGCGGGGCTCGATCCCAGGACCCTGGGATCATGACCTGAGCTGAAGGCAGATGCTTAACCATCTGAGCCACCCAGGCGCCCCTCAAGAAGTTTTTAAAGAAATTTCTGAGTAGTATTCTATCTCATGGATATAATATAATTTATTTATCCATTCTCCTTTTGATGGACATTTAGGTAGTTTTCCATTTTTTTTTGGCTACTAGGAATAAAATTGCTATCAACCTTGATTTTCTTTTAAAGATTTTATTTATTTATCTGAGAGAGAGAGAGAGCGAGAGCACAAGTGGGTTGAGGGGCAGAGGGAGAAGCAGATTCCCCTCTGGGTAGGGAGCCTGATGCGGGGCTAGATCCCGGGACGCTGGGATCATGACTTGAGTCAGAGGCAGCTGCTTAACTGACTGAGCCACCCAGGCACCCCGCTATGAACCTTGATTTTCAAGTCTTTGTGTAGAAGTAGGTTTTTATTTCTCTTGGTGAGTACCTCAGAGTGGAATTGCTGAGCTCTGTAAGTGTACATTTAGCTTTGTAAGAAGCTGGCAAATAGTTTTCCAAAGTATTTGCTGCATTACACTTTGCCCAGAAGAAATGTATGAGAGTTCTAATTTCTCCACATTCTCAGTACACCTGATATTGTTAACGTTTTTAAGTTTAGTCCTTTCTGTGGGTGTACAGTGGGATCTCATTATAATTTTCATTTTCATCTCTCCGGTAAACTAATGGCGTTGATTATCTTTACATGGGCTTATTACACATTTGTTTATCTTTTGGGAGGTTATCTGTTCCAATCTTTTGCCCACTTTTGTGTTAAGTTACTTGTCATAGAGTTGTGAGAGTTATGTCTTCATTCTGGATACAAATCCTTGGTAAGGTATTTGTATTGCAAATATGTTCTCTCATTTGTTGACTTGTCTTTTTTTTTTTTCGAAGACTTTATTTTTTAGAGCAGTTTAAATTTGAGAGGAAGGTACAGAGATTTCCCAGATAGCCCATGCCCTGACACATGCACAACCTCCCCCATTATTTTTTTTTAAAGATTTATTTATTTGAGAGAGAGAGAATGGGGAGAGGGGCAGAGGGAGAGAATCCACAAGCCAACTCCCTCATGAGCCCAGAGCCTGACCCAGGGCTCAATCCCATGATCATGACCCGAGCTGTAACCAAGAGTTGAACACTCAACCAAACGAGTCACCCAGGTGCCCCCAACCTTCCCCATTACTATCATCCCCCTACATAGTAGTACATTTGTTACAGTTGATGAACCTACATTGACACATCATAATCATCCAAAGTCCATAGTTTGCCTTAGGTTTCTCTCTTGGTGTATACATTCTATGGGTTTGGACAAATGTATAATGACATGTATCCACCATTATGGTATCATACAGAGTATTTTCACTGCCCTAAAATTCCCTGTGCTTTACCTATTCTTACCTACTGATATATCCCTCCCTCCTCACTCCAACCTCTGGCAACCACTGATCTTTTTACTTCCTGCATAGTTTTGTCTTTTCCAGAATGTCATGTAGTTGGAATCAAACAGTCTGTAGACTTTTCAGATTGGCTTCTTTCACTTAGTAATATGCATTTAAGTTTACTCCATATCTTTTCATGGCTTGATAGCTTTTTTTAAGTGCTGGATAATATTCCATTTCCTGGATGTAGCACAGTTTATTTAGCCATTCATCTGCTTGAAGGAAATCTTGGTTGCTTCCAGGTTTTAGCAATTATGAGTAACATGGCTATAAGCATCCATGAGCAGGTTTTGTGTGAACATAAAATTTCAGTTCACATGCATCAGTACCAAGGAATATGCTTGCTGACTTGTAGGGAGAGAGTATGTTTAGTTTCTTTTCTTTTTTTTTTCTTTCATTTTTAGAAGTTACTGAGAGCAATAGGTTTTAACTTTGATATAGTCCCATTTACCTTTCATTAGTTTGGATCTTGAGAGTTCCGCAGGTGAAATCTGAAACTGGCTCATATACACAGAGAGCAGGGTGAGCCCATAGGCAGACCACTCTCCAGATTGGTAGGTGGCAGTTTCACCAAGCAAGGGAACTTACATACCAGGCTTGTCTTGGGTGCCTGCAAAACAAATAGATCTCCTCACCCACCTACCGGAATATTAAGGGTTTACGTAGAGGCCTTAACTGTGTTCAGTCACGGTCCAGATGGCCTCAACAACACATTGCTCTCTCAAGGTTGCATCCTTGGAACTGGATTCTAGTGTGGGAATTGTGGGCAGAACATATATTCCCAGGACTGGGGAGTGGGTGAGCAGCCTTCAGTTGCCTGGGTTCAACTCTTGGGTCAACTGGTAGTCACATGCTCTTGATGACCTTCTCCAACACCTTTTTTTTTTTTTTTTGTCTCTTATGGTCTGGTGACAAGTTCATGACTAGAGGAAGAATTCATCCCATGGCTAATATTATTAAAGTTCCATTACTTGATTGATTCTACATAAGGCAGTAACACTGAGGATCTTTTTAAGAGTGATTTTATCTTACGCTTTTTATTAACTAGTCCCTTGGATAATGAAATGATTCATAGACATTGTCCTCCTAAGTCCTTGGATGTCTAAATAGAGTTATAGAGCCTCAGGGTTAGGAAGGAAAAGATAAGACATTCTTTCCATCCATTGGATAAACATTTTAGCAGTCAGAACATTTTTCTAATGTACATTTCCAGAACCTATTCTCATTATAGGCTGCAATCTAGTGTAACTCATCTGGATGTTAGAACAGGAAAGGAAAAAAGAACTTCTAATTTTTCATTTATAAGATGCCTGCCTAAATTTCCTCAGCTTAGCAGTGAAACATCTCCGGTCAATGTATCACTTACTTTTAAGTAGGTACCGTGCCTAGGGAGGGGTAAAATGATCGTATTGATGGGGTTTTGGAATATAGGTGAGGTTCAGGGGGGTGGAGTCCCGAGCAGATGACTAAGAAAGAATTCTTGAGATGTGTTTGGTGCAAAATGGTGTTTATTAAAGCACACGGACAGGACCGTGGGCAGAAAGAGCCACTGCCCTGGGGTTGTGAGGGGTGGCTGATTATATACTCTGGGGTTGGGGAGGTAAGGAAAAAGGGAGGTTTCCAAAAGAACTTTCATATGCTAAAGAAGACTCACAGGATACCAGAGGCCTTGCCATTGTCAAGTTAAGGTTGTTCACCCCTCTAGTAAGGCATTAACATTAAGATAGTTGGGTACTTCCTGGAGGAACATTACACTCTGCCCACTTCAAGTATCTGTTGATGGGCTGCAGGTTATAAAGACATTTAATTGTACGTTTCCTTCTGGAAGCTAGGTTATTGATGATAGGAATGCTTTGTTTTTGTAGATTGCTAAGACATTGGTAAACTGAGGGAAACTCTATTAAGTTAACTATTTGTTTTTTCTTTAGGGCAGCCAGGAGTCCCTAAGGAATGTCACATATATCCCATGGTGGGGGGATGTGGGGTGTCAGCTTCTGCTTTGTCCTCAGCTTGCCTTCTGTTCCCTCATCAGTATGGACAGAGCGAGAGCTTTCTAATCAGGCAGAGCTCGGCATGTTTTGGCTTAGTCACTTAAATATCCTGGGCCACAGTTTTATCTCATCTGTAAAATGTAAAGATTAGGATATATACACCAGAACATAGAAGACTTTTACTAGATGGTAATTTTAAAAAATTGATTAGTGATAGTAATGATGAAACACAGAGAAATATTATTTCTGGTGCATTTTTATTACTAGAAGAAAGCTGAGAAATTCAGGAAAAAAGATGACAAGATTAAAAACTTGGACTTTATTTTCCATAAATCCTACCTAGGTTTTTGGTCAAGATAATAATCTAATTGTGGTCTACTTTCTTATGATGTGGTTTTTGAATGTAGGTGAGGCTTGGTGGGGTGAGGTCGGAGCCAACGGCAAAGAAAGAATTCTTGAGGCGCCTTTGGTGCAAAAAGGTGGTTTTATAAAAGCAGGGGGACAGGACCCGTGGGCAGAAAGAGCTCCACTGGGGTTCTGAGGGGCAATTGATTATATACTATGGGCTTGGGGGGAAGTAAGGAAAAAGGGAGGTTTTCAAAAGAACTTTTATATGCTAAAGAGGACCTACAAGATACTGGAGGCCTTGGCCATTGTCAAGTTCAGGTTGTTTTTCCCTCTAGCAAGGTATTAACATTAAGACAGTTGGGACCTGGGCGCCTGGGTGGCTCAGTTGGTTGGGCGACTGCCTTCGGCTCGGGTCATGATCCTGGAGTCCTGGGATCGAGTCCCGCATCTGGCTCCCTGCTCGGCGGGGAGTCTGCTTCTCCCTCTGACCCTCCTCTCTCTCATGCTGTCTCTCATTCTCTCTGTCTCAAATAAATAAATAAAATCTTTAAAAAAAAAAAAAAAAGACAGTTGGGAGCTTCCTGGAAGACTGTCACATAAATCCCACCCAGGAGGGAGGGGGGAGGTTGCAGGGTGTTGAGCTTGTGCTTTGTCTTCAGCTAGCCTCCTGCTCCCTCATCATTAAGAAGCATGTCCTTGGAAGTGGTGAATATTGAATAATATCCTTGGCATACAAAACCAAAGAGCCAAGTGATATCACAATTATTTTCAAAGACAAAACAAAATTAATATTATTAAGGGAGGCTGTATCTTCCTATGGGACCTTGTGAAATTTTGAATAAGTAATAAATTTTCATGGTTCAAAACTCAAACAATAAGGCTACACCAAGAAGACTCACCTGCATTGTTCTCCTCACCTGTCAAGTTGCCCAGACGTCTGCTTCCTAAAGCTAATTGGTTCTATTACGTATTCAGTATTTATGCCAATACAGACACATACGAAGGTCAAGTCTTTCCTCCATTTTTGTTACACAAAAGTTTGTATACTGCATGTACTGTTATACATCCAGCTTATAATATATATATATTTATGTGTGGCAAGCCTTATGAATTAGCATGTCACCTCTGGAGCGTGGCCACGCTAAGCTTCTATGCAGCGTTCCAGCCTTATTGAATATGCTTATTGAATATGAATATTGAATATGAAGCAAGCCCTTTTGCTAAATGAAAAGTGACCCCCTCTCAGCCTTGCTGCCTTAGTTCTCTTGCCTAGAGGCAGAAGGTGGCAGTTGGTAAGATCTCAAGGCCTCTATAAATTTTGAAGACCTTTCTAGAGTTTAACTACTCATGAGAATAAACTCTGGGAATTCTGACATTCTTCCTTCTGGCAAAGTCAGTCTTGAGGGATTGATTTTAGCCTGAAGGCTTAGTGATATGAATAAAGGTGTTTCTTGAAGAGTGAATGTTTTCACCTGTAAAGCTTGAAAGGACAAAGGAATCTAAAGCAGTCTTATTTTTCTGAGTAGGGCAAATGACCTGGGAAGAAACCTTTCTAAGGCAATTAAAACTTAATTGTCACCCTGGAGGAAAGTATAAACTTCTTGGAACACTACCTCCCAAGAAAGTACAGGAGAGGCCCTTCTCTGAGTCAGAATGGTGGGTGGAGCTGTGTTGGAGTCACTGTTATGAATGCAGTTTATTTTGTAGCTAAAATTTCTGGAGATAGTTTCATCTTTCTGAGTTTATAAGCATCCTAGCTTGTTTTTAAAAACCTCCAAGAACATGTATAGAATTATCTGAATTTATAATAATGGAAGGCAGGAAGAAGTTAGGGTCAAATATACAAATTTTTTTTTAAAGATTTTCATTATTTATTTATTTATTCATGAGAGAGGGGGGGGGCATAGGGAGAAGCGGGCTCCCTGGGAGCCCGATGTGGGATCCGATCCCAGGACCCTGGGACCACAACCCTAGCCGAAGGCAGAAGCTCAACCGACTGAGCCACCCAGGCACCCCTCAAATATACAAATATTAAAAAGGATAAGGTCACTCAACCCATTCCTAATTTATTTACTAAGAATTCAGCTGCTATTTCTGCAATGGATTTGTCTTCGTTTCTGTGTTTTGCTTCTGTTAATAATCAAGTTTATTTGCATTTTCTGAGTACAAAGCAAGTAATTATAAAAACAGGTGCCCTGAAGACAGCTGAGTGGTAGGTGGAAGCCAATCTGGCTTCCCCATTTTCTGTGTTTCTAGGCTGTCAGGGAGAGCACAGCTAATTCCTGGAGTCAAGCCAAAGGAGGAGACTGACGACTTAAATCTCAAGGCCAAAGGCTCCGTTTATATAACATTCTGGTTTCCTCTGCAGATGGTGGCCATATCCTAGGACGTCAATGGTAGGTCTCATCTCCTCAAAAGCGTGCAAGACAACCCTATAAATTTTGGATTCATGTCAACTTAAATTGTGGGGACAAGTTTTGATAGTATGTTCTAACCCTGTTCTACTTTGGGAAGCATCTGAGAACCGGCTATCCTCAATATGGGAAGGGATTCTCAGCAGTCTAGACGGAAACAGAATAATTATCCCTCCTGGTGCTATATAACATAATTTTAAGCATGCAAAGACCTCAAACTCATTTTTGATACCAGTTATGGCTCATCTGACCCTACATTCTATACTACTACGATGTGGCTTATCATTCAAGTATCATGCTATTTAGCTTTTACCTGTTTTCAACACTTTATATCCTCTTAACAAACTGAATTGTATGCTTTTTTAGCAGAGACATTCCCATTATTTAACAGATATTTGCTGAGTGCCTACTATGGACCAGATCCTCCGTGAGGGGCTGGTGATAGAATCCCTGCTATCCTGGAGTTCTGGATGGAACACCAAAAACACACAAACGCATCTAGGGAGGGTTAGATGGGGATAACTTAACGCAGAGCAAGGGCTCCAAGAGAGCCTGGGCTGATTTAGATTGAGTGGGGAGGGAAGGAAACTCTGACCATGTGCTCCTTAGACAGAGACTTGAGTTCAATGAGTGAATGAGCCACACAGATAACAAATGCAGAAAAGAGCCCAGAAGGCACAAGAATGGTAACTGGTAAATGGTAAGTGCCCCGGGCCTTGCATGAGACTGTGTTTGCCATGTTCAAGAAGAGCAAGGAGGTAAAAATAGCTAGAAAAAAGAGAGAGGAGGATGATAGGAGGTGCGATCAGATACACAAGACAGAGCCAGAGTGGAGAGCATGAGTAATCTTGTGGAACTGTGACCTATATGCCCAGGGAGATGGGAAGCCATTAGTGGAGGTAGTGAGGGCAAGGGAGACCAATTCCAAGGCTGTCAAAATAGTCCAGACAAGAGATAGTAATGGTTAAAACCAGTAGCTGGAGGAGTAATTCTGACATAACTGATAATGGCAAACATCTCTTGAGAGAATTTGCGCCAAACAATGTGCCTGCGTCTGGACTCTTGACCATTTGTATTGCTTCTCCTAAAACAGTGAATCAATCATTAAATAGATTGATTTCATTCATTTGAAGGGTTTTGAGCCTTGGCTACATGTACGTCTTTTTGGCAGCTCATATTGGACCCAGACAGGAAGACCAACAGATATGGATCTTTAATATTCCTTTTCCTTTTCCTACCTCATTTCAGGACAAGGTTTTTAGTTATTTTTATTTCAAAATGTGATAAAGAAATCTTCTAAGAGAACATAAAAACCATTTTTTCCTTCACGATTTGGACTTTACGCCGATAATACTAGAATCGTGAGGTGCAGATCACAGGTGACACTGTATCTCATCACCCACAACCTAGACTTGTTACTTGTCCCCTTTTACTGAAGGATGTCTAGAAGGTCAGGACCAATGTCATCTGATAAAGAATAATACTTCAAAAGGAGTCATTGGAGCTGTTCATTCAGTCAGTTTGCAAATATTTATTGAGATATGGCAGTGAGTTGCCCGCCATGCTGGTGAAGACAGATACAAAGACGGACATGCAGTCTGGTTGGTGAAGGGCACACACACCACAGGTGTCTAGAAGCGTGATGCACAAGCCACAGGATGCGTATGTGCAGAATGCTGTGGGAGCGTAGAGAGGGGAGGTGTCTCACTGTGTGTGGGAGAGCTTCAGAAGGTGTCGATATATGAAATGGAGCTAGAAGGAGATTGTTAGGTGGACGAGGAAGTCCAGTAACTAGTTTTGGTCTTTGAGAAGAGTGAAATTAGTAGGGGTCCTTCTAAAAAAAAAGAAATAGTCCCCAGTGGGGGGAGAACTTGAAGAAAGATGATAGCATGGTTATTACATGGTGAGAAGCACCTTTAGTGAGGTCCCAGGTATTAGGTAAGAATCTTAATTGCCAATTGGATAAGATAAAAACCAGGAAGTTGACTTTGGTGTCTGGATAGCAAGAATGTTATTTGATATAACTGCTACTCTTGGGAGGCTCTTTGGAAGGCCAGAGCCCTCAGTGACATTGATCATTATTAAAAACCTGTTTTGAAGTATTTCCACGTGGGTCATACCTTAATCTATGAAAATTTGTTCCTGAAACTTTGCAAGGCTTAGAAATAAATTTGACCTTATTTAATGTAGATCAGAGTCGCTTGTAGGTATAGAAATCTTACACTTAGTGCTCTTTATGTGGTGAACACTCTTAGTTTTTGGAGACATTCTAGCTTGCAATAAAGACAGAGGGGACTGGGAGAAATCTGATTGAGTGTAAACTTTTGCTCTATCACCTACCTGCTATCCTTGCTACATGAATTAGGCTTTGTTTTGGCATCTGAACAACCGAGAGAATAGTAGTACCTTCATCCCAGGGTTACAGTGAAAGAGAAATTAGTATATGTAAAACACTTAGCAAGATGGGGGACATATAGTAAGTGCTTACTGCATAACAGTTACTATTATGCTCAATCCCCAATTCACTTTTTGTATGCCTGTATTTCCATAATGGTTCTGCTCCAAGTAACTTATTCTCAATATTATAACATAAACCAACCTTTACCTAAGAATCCTGGCTTGGAGGACAGGAGGCAAATGGCTTCCTAATAGCAAAGAGAAACAGTACAGAGATTTAGTGTTTACCTGTAAGTAAAATAAAATCTTGAGCTGTCCACTTCCCAGATCTCCATGAAGCTGAGAAATGTGCATCTGCTTCATATTCCCCTGTAACATTCCATCGTACTAGCCAAGATGAAATTTCCATGTTTGGGTTTGGCTTTCTGAGGGAACTTCCTCTTTCATAGAACCCCTCCCCACAATCTCAAATCCTTTATAGCCTCAAGCTACTCCTGAATTGTCTTCTAGTTTTACTTCTAAGAGAGACTGCATCCTGTAGATTTTTCTTTCCAATACCAATGACCAAGGTTTTGCTAGCGCAATGTCTTACGGTCTTTGTATTACCTTACAAACAAATATAAATTAATATAATGGGGGTTGTTAATAATCATGGCTTCCTTCTCACAGGTGATATGGTTAAAAGCCGCAGAAGCCTTTGAATCCATGGATGTCAGTTTTAGTTTTAAATGTAGAGTAAAAAAAATAAAAACCTTATCAAAATGGGTAAGAGCAGTGCCATTATGTCATGAACATGAATTATGAATTGCGAATGATAGCTTATGGTGTTTTACAGACGACCACAGTGGATGATTCAGTCTAAAGAATGTGGGAGGATTTTTTTTTTAAGATTTTTATTTATTTATTTGAGAGAGAGAGAATGAGAGCACATGAGAGGGGGGAGGGTCAGAGGGAGAAGCAGAC
>NC_138381.1:18551439-18602109 GCF_054177405.1 Leptonychotes weddellii | reverse complement strand
GAAGGCAGTCGCTTAACCAACTGAGCCACCCAGGCGCCCTTTTTCTGTTAATTTTTGAGAGGTCTTTGTCTATCCTCTGCAGTAGCAATATTTATTGAACATCTATTGTTTGTCTAGCGCCTTTGTGAGTAGTCTATTTTGCCAGCAAAAGATTTAACTTTTGTATGGTATCTTTAATTTACAGCATTGGATTTCTAGTTGTGGTTAAGAGGGTCTTCCTTTCTCCAACATTGCACATGCATTTACTGGGATATTCTTTGACAATTTTGTGGTTTTATGTATTACAGTTAAGTGTCTAACCCATGTGGTATTTATTTTTGTATACAACGTATGTCAGTGGTCCAATTTTCATTTCCTCTCAGTTAATAGCCCATTGGGCCAACACTGTGTATTAAATAAACTACCTCTTCCCTCACTGCACTGAAATATAATACCTTTACCATACACTAAGTTCTTCTATATTGTGGGATCTATTTCTGGATTTTCAATTCTGTTTCCTTGATACACTTTTCTACCCTGTATCAATAGTACAGTTTTCATAGTAGCCACATAGTACTTGGGTTTTCGTTTTCATAGTAGCCACATAGTACTTTCTGTTATTTGGTGAGGCTTATCCTTTCTTTAACACTCTTTCCCAAATTTTTCCCAGTACTTATTATTCCATATAAATATTAGCATTATTTGATCCAATTGAAAAAATCTTATTGGGGTTCTAATTAGAGTTGCATTATAATTTATATGTTAATTTTGGGAGCAGAGTTTTCCTCACTTAGGTTCTGTCCCTTTTCTGTTAAACGGAAGGCTCTTCAGCTGTGGCTGGACATGATCAGATAGATAGTTTAAAGGTTCAGTGCAGAATGGAGGACAGATCAGACTGCAGTAAGACTGGATAGGGAGACCAATGTGTGGTGGTTGCCACCATCCAGAAAATGCTGAGTCCAGGCTAAGGCAGTGACAGGTGGGTCAAGAGGGTATTGAAAAAAGTTATTCGGCAGGTAAAACTCAACATTAAATTTTAATGGAACTGATTCAGAAATTGAAGGAGACAAAGGAGTATTTAATGGCTCAGGACCTTCACTGGATTGTGACTGGATTCATGCGTGCGCCATTCATAAAGAGAAGTCAGAGTCAGGGAAACATTTCTAAGAGTGGAGAGACAATGAGCTCAATCTTGGACACATTTCATTTTGAAGTGCTTAATAATAGATATGAATTTGGAACTGAAGTGAGAGATCTGGGTTAGAAGTATAAGAGGAGTATCATAACTGATAGTTGAGAGTATGTGTGCATGTGTGTGTGCGCACGTGCATGTGTGTGTGTTTAGGGGTGATATTGCCCCAAAAGACCATGCAGAATAAGAAGATAAAAGTTCACTAAAGGAACTCTTCCACTCTCAATTTGAAACATCACATTTGACTTCATGCTTGGCAAAGTTACAAAGGATATTTCTACTTGTAAAGAAGCCAGACTGAGGAGAAATCTTCACTCAGTTTTCCCAAAATAGTTAGAAGGAAGCATGAAAACCCAAGCAGTTTTGGACACTGCGATCTGAAGACTGCTGGCAGGAATAAATATTTGTTTTATTTATGGTGTTGGGGAAGTCTAGTCACGAATTTAGGCAATTAAGAGAAAAATATATCATCTATATTACTTGGTGAAATAAAGGCTTGCATTTGCACACATTCACTTAACACACATGGAAACCCACATAAATCCACTGGTTTATGTAAAAGCTCCTCTTCAATTTCTTCATGTTGCTTTTGCTTTTGATAAGCTACCATGTTTATTTCTAATGATGAATTTCTTTAGGGAATGTGTCTCTTCACCTCCAATGATAATATTATCAGTATAGTCACATAGAGGTCCTGGATGGGGACTGCTTTGTTAAATGACATTTGGCAGGTGGCTGATGAGGTTTAGCCAATTGCCATGCCAGATATTTAGTAGCATAATGTATCATGGGTTGGATGCCAATGGTTCTTGGACTATTTCCTCTCTGTGCTTACGTGCTATGGACCCAGGGGGTGCCTAACAAAGTGGCACGCTTTATTCATCTGTGAATAACAGCATGTGCAAATGAAGCCTGGGAATCAGAGCTCTTCTTCCTCTGCTGGAGAAAAGAGAATGTTTTGGTGGCTCATCCTTAATTCTGCATTGGCCTCTAGGCTTATCCATATTGATTGTTCCCACATTTTCCATGCAGCCATTTGAATCAAAATGTGAGATCTTTCATTTTAAAAATTGTATGCATCCAAATTTGAAATAGACCTTCAGTATGAGAACAGGAGATGTTTTGCTTTGAGCTAATTACACTGAATTAGGACAGTTACAATTCTTACTTGAAACCCAGTCCCTTTATTAGTTATTGCAAAGTAATACTCATGACATATTTTATAATCATTTTATTTCATATTTAATGAATCATGCTTCTCACTCATTAACCTATTAACCAAACTCATATTATAGATATTCTATATACAATCACCGGGCTAGATGCTGTCCCACTGTATACACTTTCTTATATTTGTTTCTTACTGCTTTCATTTGTTTGCTCATTTCTTCGTAAAACTTCCCCTTCGCTGTCTGGCAGAATAATACTAGTTTTCTTCATAATTTAATTCCATGCTCTTTTCATGCATTTTGTAATCCAATGTATTTTCAGAATAAAAAAAAAAAGCCGTAGACTGATAGTCATGCCAGTATTTCCTTCTTTATCTTCACCAATCATATTTGGTTCATTTGGCAAAGATCATGTCATATTTTGTCCTGAATTTAATTGGATTGAGTAGACATTGGCTTTGAAATTTCATTCTCTAAACCACAAAAGAAAAGGAATATTTTTATGAGTCAAGCAAACAGAGGGATCAATACTTTCCTGTTCCTAAGGCCATGAGTTAATGTAGCAATGTCCATCCTCTTCGATGCTCCTGGATGGACCTTCTAAATTGAAGCGCAGCTCCCATGGCATGCTGCCCTGGGGCAGTGGCTGAAGAGGCAGAGGAGGTGAGCACACCCAGGGTAGAGATGACTTTGGCCTGATTTTCCTCAAAGGAAACAGACCATGAAGGCTCGGTAGAGGAAAGGGAAGGGGGTATTGCCATGACAGTGAGCCCCAGTTCCATTCCATACAAGTGTGGCCTAGTTTGATGGCCACTGCTGTCACTGTGATTATTGTTTATGTATTCCTTTCCATTGTGCTGCTCAGGTCAATTTAACTTTATCTTCCAAGCACTTAACTCTGCCAAGTACTGGCTTAGGTGAATAAGGAAGAATCAATAAGGACGATTTCCTTACATGAGAATGTACATTCTAGTAGGGGATACAGACACATGAAGCAGGATAGATGCCACTTCCTAAGGCCAGAAAGCATCAATTAATTTAACTTTTGAATGGTAGGAAATCTTCTATTTTTCCCTAATATATCATTGCCTTCAAATGCTAACCAGAAATGTCTTTAAGAAACTGTATGTAAATCGCTAAAACACATATGGTATTTCCACCTATTTGTGCTTTCAACCAACACTTTACTGCCCCCCCAAAAAGGTGAATGCTACAAGAAAAAAACAATCATGTATTACCATTCAGAAATAATTGTAACCTTGGAAGGCTAATTTTCAAGCTGGAAAAAACTTTCCTGAAGAGGTTACCATAGTAATAGATAACTTATATTGAACATCTATTTTATGTGACTGCTCAGAGCTAAACACTTGGCATGTATTATCTCATTAACCCTTCCAACAACCTAACAAGAAGAATATATTATTATATATTACTATCCTATTTTACAGACAAGAAAACAGAGACCTAGAGAGAGAAAGTAACTGGCAAAGCCTATGTGGATTTTGAAGAATGAAGTGAAAATTGAACACAGGAAGGTCGACGACATTCTAAGTTCTAAGAGAACTTAATTATTATAGTGGTCTTACCCTCAGTCTTAATAGAAGGTACTGATTGCTGGCTACTTGCTATATTCCAGAGAGACGACAAAGTTTTTCATAACCACATTGCATTTCATTCTTGTTACAACCCAGAGAGGCTGAGACTATTCAATTCTAATTTACAACGAAGAAACTCTTTTCAATAATTGCTCAAGACCTGAAATTAGCATCTTTTCCTGTCATTCTTTATCCCCCTATCCTGCTTTACTATTTTTTTTTTGAAGATTTTATTTATTTGACATAGAGAGACACAGTGAGAGAGGGAACACAAGCAGGGGGAGTGGGAGAGGGAGAAGCAGGCTTCCCACGGAGCAGGGAGCCTGACGCAGGGCTCGATCCCAGGACCCTGGGACCATGACCTGAGCCGAAGGCAGACGCTTAACGACTGAGCCACCCAGGCACCCCACTATTTTTTTTTTAATTGAACCTACTTCCATCTGACAGTTTTATATTGATTTGTATATTGTCAGTCTTCCCTCTCTCCGTCAGCAGCTCCTTATGTTTTGTTCACTGCTGCGTCCCCAGAGCCCAGAACCGTGCCTTAGAGATACTAGCCACATGACAAGTATCTGCCCAGTGGTTGAAGAATACAACCCAAAAGGGGCCTGTGTGCTTTGGGGGCTGTCAGTTGCTGTTCTTGCATCCTGGGAGGAACTTGGTCTCTGTCCTTCCCACTGCTTCTTCCAAGGGCCTGACGTTGGAGCAGGCAGTTGAGCTTTTCACCCAGCCCTGACTTGGGAGTGTGTCTACCATTCCCCTTTTATATGGCCCTGACCCAGAGGAGGCAATGACCACAGTATCAACAAAAAGCAGCTCTGAAATCATGTAAAGTCCAGAAATGACGTCTGGCAAATCCTCAAGTTCCCATTAGCTAAATGATGGAACGTAGCAGATGCACTTTAGACCTTCTCCTTGAGTCTGGCATTGATGCCAAATTAACAGTATTCCATCCATAACTCTTCCAGAGAACAGGCTGAATTTCTTGGCCTAATGTTTGTCATCCTGGCATCGTATTGTCAAGGAAAAAGTGTCTAGGGATTTGTCTCCAACAGCCCCAAGCAATGATGTGGTCCTTTCAACATCCAGAAACTCCCCATCTCTTTCAACTGCCAACTTTTGCATCCTGGCCTTTGGGATGCCACGAATATATGTGGAACGCATGGAGTCTGACCCCGGAATAATTGTTCTGGTGAATTGAATCAGATATAGTGTCCCCTGAAATCTAACCCTTGTCTATTTCTTCAGCTTCATGTCCTACTACCTCCTGATGAAGCTGCTTCATGTCAGCCATGCTGCTTCCACTCCATGTTTGCTCACGCTGTCCCCTCTTCCTGAATGCCCATAGTGCCCCTCCTCTTAGTTACCCAGCCAGTCCTAGTGTTCCCCGCTTCCTCCCCAACACTCCCCCCCCCCCATATGAGCAGGGCTGTCACTCACCATCACACACTTGCAGAGTGCCAGATACTAAGGAGTGCAGTGATGCTATGAGGTAACCGTCGGAAAATGGTATGACCCTCTGGCATCTCCCCAAATGATTTCTCATGGAAACAATACTAGAGTTAATATACTGTGATCATAGCCTTTAAGCAAATTACTCCAAGATTTATGTGCCGCTGAATCAGAAAATAGGCTGTATGTGACACAAAGACAGAACGTGTAGTATTTGCAAACCTCTTGGTAGAAATCCTCTTTGCATGTTGAAATTACCTGACTGCAGTGTTTTTAGAAAACAGACAGAAGCTGGCCCTTCAGTGTTTCCAGTGAGGAAAGAAAGTTGCTCATAATCTCAGCTTTGAGGAAAGAAGGGGGTTAGGACACCTTTCCATCTCAGAATAGTTGCCTGCTCAGACAACTATCACCCCCCACTCCCCACACACCTTTGTATTTCACCCCAAAGAACAAGTGAACTGGCCTTTCTCCATGGCTTCAACCATTCATAAAATCAGGCCCCCTGCTGAAAAAAAAAAAGATCAGGCCCCTCACCTTCAGAGAGCAGGGGCAGCTGGGGTCCTCAATGAGTATTACTGGGCCCTGTAATTTTTAGGCAGTAGGGCTTGATAAAACTCAAGTGGCTGCTCTCTGTCCCTTTGCTTCCTGAAGCTTCCATCTCTCGTGGTTGAATGAATCACAGCAAGGACAACCCAGAAGAGAGGTGTCATCATTCCTTTTGGAGACTGTAAGACCAGCAATGAGCAAAACAGATGACTTCCTTACAGTCCTGGAGGATAGATTCTGTGGGTGTTGCCATGACGCCCTGAGCTGATTTCTATGTAGGCCTCTTCAGCATCGGGCTGCAATCGTTGGTTTATGTGCCTGTCTTGTGGACTGTGAAAGCCTCTGGAGTCCTATTCATTGTTGTGTCCACAGTGCCTAGAATAACCCCAGCTCCCAATCAGTCACACGTGGACTGTTTGGTGAATGAATGAAACTGATCACAATCACATAGATTTATATATAAAAGTAGGGTGCTTAGAAGCCTTCCTTATTCATTTTGGGGGGAGAAGTGTTTTGGGGAGATCTTTATCCATACATTTTTGGAGAAGTGAGAGAAATACTTCAACTTGCACTAACTTTTATATGGTGAGGTACTGCTACAGCGTGGAAGAATTTGAGCTTGGGCCAGCAAAGGTAAAGGAGTCAAGAACGGTAGACGGTGAATCATGAGAAGGAAGAGAGATCACGTCCAAAATACTCACAGATCAGTTGGATGTGGGGCTGGGAACTGGCAGTGAATGAGAAAAATGTTCTAGAATTGCACTGATGTGAAGACCGATTTCTACAAAGTTAGAAATGAGGGCAGTGTTTCTGCAGCCCAGCATGCCTGCACAGGCTGCTCATCCTTCAGCTGCACTTCAATTCAGTGAAAAGTCCTCAGATAAACTCTGGAAGGATATAGGAGAAATGTAGTAAGCAACATGGAGACAACTTACCTTTCGTTTCAGTAATGAGAGAAAAGAAATACAGATGTAGTTTGTGTACTCAAGAAGTATATCCTTTGGGCTCTTAGCTATAGTTCTTTAGGGTGACTATATTTAACATGAAGTATTACCTTTCGTTTGTTATTTGTCTTAATTTTCCCTTTTACCTCCTTAAAGATAGATTTAAATTGCAAACTCTATTTCCTGATTTCCTTCATGATATAATAAAAAAAAACAAGAGTCCTCACAAATTTAATTAAGCATTGACTATTTGGTTTTTATGTACTTCTTTGGATATAATAGGGGGACATTTGTTCCCTCCTACTCCCCCTCTCCCCCCTTTCTCTTTTGCTCCCAGACTAGCTCTCACTTTCACTTATCAAGTCTGGTAAAAATATAAAATAACAAGACTGTGTCAGACAAGGAAAACTTTTAAGAAGTCAACTTACGACAGAAGTCAATGTACAAATGAATAAGTCCCTCCCCTGCTCATTTGCTGTAATAATTTACAACTTTTCAGAATCATAAACTTACGTGTAGATTTTCTCTCAAAAACTTTCTTTTTTTTTTTTTAAAGATTTTATTTATTTATTTGAGACAGAGAGAAAGACAGAGAGCATGAGAGGGAGGAGGGTCAGAGGGAGAAGCAGACTCCCTGCCGAGCAGGGAGCCCAATGCGGGACTCGATCCCGGGACTCCAGGATCATGACCTGAGCCGAAGGCAGTAGCTTAACCAACTGAGCCACCCAGGCGCCCTCTCAAAAACTTTCTGTGCAATGTTGAAAGGCCTGGCAGCTTCCCTCTGGCCAGTAAGTCATATGCTCTCTTGCTAAATCCCTCACAATGCCATTACTCCCATTGCTTTCCCTAGGGGCTTCTCGAGTTTGCGCTTGGGTGTCCTGCCATCACCTATCACCGCGAACACTCTCAAAGCCATATTTATCACCTTTCTCCAAAATGGCTACTTAGCCTGAACCCCAGTTGCCACTGCTTAGGATCCTCAGTTTTCCCATTTCCTGCTGCATCACAACTGAACGCTCACTGCATTTCTCTTATTTTTTTGAAAGTCTTTCAACATCTTTCTTCAACATCTTCTTTAGGATTGTAGACATTAAAAAAATCTTCGCTGTAATGAACATAGATGGAGGTTTTCAGCCCTGATACACACTAACTTGAAAGAAAGAAAGAAAAAATCCACTTGTATATTAACATTTTTTTCACTCATTTGCCATACCGACAATGCAAATATAAATTTAGTCTAAGTGTGCTGACTCATGAGCCACAGTGTACAGCCTTTCTTCGTCCTCCATCTAAGAGATACAAGAAGATGCTTTTTTGCAACACTTTAGTGTGTTTTAAATACTCTAATAAACTTCTCTTTCTATCCTTATCCCTTCCTATTTCTCTTGTATAAAACAACTCTAAGGCATAACTTTATGGCTGTTCTGACATGTATTTGTCATTGATGGTCATATAAATTCCAAGGAAACCTCTACTATAATTTTCAAAATTATTATTAAATCTCTAATGATTCTTCAAATTTGATTGTAAAGCGTAGACTGGTCAGACACGCCCCATTTTCTGAACAGTAGTGATGTTGACCCTTGTGCTACTTCAGAAAACCATAGAAACAGATCAGTAAATAATAGCTAGGGTAACATATTTTTTAAAACTGGAAATATGGGGGCGTCTGGGTGGCTCAGTCCTTAAGCATCTGCCTTCGGCTCAGGTCATGATCCAGGGTCCTGGGATCGAGCCCTGCATTGGGCTCCCTGCTCAGTGCGGAGCCTGCTTCTCCCTCTCCCACGCCCCCTGCTTGTGTTCCCTCTCTCACTGTGTCTCTCTCTCTGTCAAATAAATAAAATCTTAAAAAACAAAACAAAACTGGAAATATGCCATGCAGTACTTAATGTGGTTCCAGTGATGAGATAAAGTATCAGAATCCTGTATGAAAACCAGAACTAAATGTGCAGCTGACACAATGACAGGGTCATTGTTGGATTTCTTAGGATAACATTGACAAGATTCTTATGATAACATTTTAAACTGCTTTTGGGAACACACCAAGCTGATAATTATCATTATCGCAGTTCTTTCTGAGTTTGAAAAATGTGTTTTATCACCTCCCCTACTGTGATTTTGCAACTCTGGTACCCATTTTTAAAAAGTATTTTGAATGTAGTAGCTGAATTAGTAAATATTTTGCTTTCAGTTTTAAAATGTTAATTGTGGAGCCTGTGGAGATATATAAATATGTATTTACATATTTATATATGCATATACACACAGTGATTATTGTACTTTTATTTAGATCTCTAGTTGTTACCCCACGTTCTTAGATTAAAAATTGTTGATTACATATAGTTATAACTAACTCTAGCTCACAGTAAGTAGAAGGCAATTTATTGTGAGGATAGGATGGTGTCTCATGGAAACCACAGAAAGCTGGACCACAGAAATGTCCTGGAAGCAATATGACTGCTCTCTCTGTCTCTCATCTCTTTGCTTCCCTCTGGGCATGGGCTTTCTTCTTCCTTTTTTCTTGAAACCAAATTCTTCCACTTCAGTCTCCATGGTGGAAAATGGATGCCAACAACACATTCCAAGCTTACACCTCAACTCCTCAAAAGAACAGCCAGACTCTGTTTAAACTCTCCGAATTATACATACCCTTAGGTAGCAACTTATTGGTCCAGCTTTATCTTGTGTCCGGCACTGAACCAATCAGTTGTGACCAAAGGCAGGTCACATTATCCAAATATGCTTGCTTATGAAAATATGAGAAAGAGGGGCGCCTGAGTGGCTCAGTCGTTGAGCGTCTGCCTTCAGCTCGGGTCATGATCCCAGGGTCCTGGGATCGAGCCCGGCATCGGGCTCCCTGCTCAGCGGGAGGCCTGCTTCTCCCTCTCCCACTCCCCCTGCTTGTGTTCCCTCTCTCGCTGTGTCTCTCTCTGTCAAATAAATTAAAAAAAAAAAAGATAAGAAAATATGAGAAAGAAAGGAGTGGGGGAACCAGTTCCTAGAAACCAGGGTACTGGTGTAAACCTATGCCAATTGGACTGACATTTTCCAAAACACATTCTCTTTCCACATTTTTTCTGTGGCTCATCTGCCTCTTCCTTCTTTTCTTTTTTTACTTTCTCTTCTCCTTTAAAAATTTTCTACTTCTCTTCTTCCTTCACTTTTTCATCATTTTTGTCTTCTGCAAAATAGTTCCCCCTTCCTTGGATAACATGATCTTTTCGCTCAACTTTACAAAAAAGACAAAATTCCTTTCCTTGAGTCTTTTCAGGATTACTCTAACCAATTCAAAGTTCTTGAAAAAAATAATATCAACAGCAACATGCCTTTGACAACACTTCTGCCTCCCAGACTTGTTCTCACTTGTCTTTCTGTGTGCTCGGTCTAGTGAGGATGGAGGTCCACTGAGAGCAGCCAGGACCCAACCTTCATTTCTGCATGAATCCCTGGTGATGCTCTAACACATTGCTCCATTTCATATACAAATCAGCAATAGGATGTATCTGTCTGAAGAATATCTCATCTGAAACACCATTGAGATACCAGGTTATATTAGATAATATCTTTCAATACTTGATTAAAAAACATCTAGACACACATAGTACATCTGTAACATATGCAATGAATGTGTGAGAATAGGTTTTAAATTATTTTACAGACCAATGCCATTTGAAATGTTAATATAGTAAAAGCTCGAGAGATTCAAAGTCATTATGAAACTGAATTTTTCAATTAACATTTTTAACATTCCTGAAATATATTTATCTAGAAATGAAGTAGTTGAAGTTTGACAACTACAACTGGAGGATGTGTGTTCATAAGTAAATTAAATTAAATAAGGTTATTCAGCCATGACAAAGTGGTATGATTTATTGCAAGGAATAAATGCTGAATAACAATATTTAAACACATCTCTCTGCATCATCAGAGACTAATAAAGTTCTTTTGTGCTCATATGCATTGATTAATTAGAAATTGATTCAAATTTATTTACTTAGCTTAATTTATCATGTCCAAGGCAATTTAATATTTCAAGATACAGTGCATATGTTGAGCAGAGAAGCCCAAGAACTTGGTCCCAATATTGAAAATGAGGTAGGAGGTATGTAAAATAAATACCTAATAGAAGAAGGGTGAGCAGAAAAGAGTTAAAAGTTTATCTCTAGCCCTGTGTTGGAACACCTCAGAAAAAATCTTCCCTTTAATTTTACACTCTGTAAGTGAAAATAAGAGTTGCCTTCATTAGATAGGATCAAAATATTGCCTTAATAGTCTAGCATTTCTCACAAAAGCAAGAGCCCTGAAAGGTTTAGGAGCAGAGTGAATTGCAAAGAGGGATGGATTCACCAACGGATATTGTCATTAGGGCCCACTCAATCTCTCTCCGTATCTCGCCTCGGTTCTTCTAGGTTGCTCTGTTGGGCAGTTTCCTGGCTTGTGGGGGCAAGGTGGTTACCAGCTGTTTCAGATTTTTCACCTACTAACACAAAATTATTCCGGAATTGTGTCTCATTACCTTTGAGCCTTTGGCACTGGGTCACATGCCCATTCCTGATTCTGGGGAAGGTTCTCTTCCCACAAGAAGTACGTGGTCTAAGAGTGATTCTCCAAGTGTAACTGCAGGGTTGTTATTTTCAAAAGGAGAGGGAGCTCTGAGTAAACAAAAATAACATTCACCTTACCACCATATGGGGGCTTCTAAACAACTCTTTGATGGGAAGAGATGGAGGGGATCACATTGCCTCCTGCTCAGGAAGAAAGCATTAGCTCTTGCTTAGCAGACAGAAATGTTGACGTCTCAGTGCACACACACACACACACACACACACACACACCCTGTGGCAGAGATAAGATAAAAGAAGGTAAAATTTAAGAATAGTAGTAGCTGAGTCAAATTTCAGGAAATACCATAAAATGTAGAGAAAATCAATAAGGATCACTGTAAGATTCCAGAAGAAAATATTAACTGGCTATAAAACCAGTAAAAACTTGCCACTCCCTCACGAGTTGATGAAAACCAGGTTCATAGCTAAGTAATGGCTTTACCCCTGTAAGTACATACCTCAGTTAAGTCTTTTTAACTTGTGCCATATAATCTACTCACACTGATTCTTTAAAAATCAATTTAATTGGTCTAAAATTCCAGTAAAAGATTCCATTCAAGCAATGTTAAACCAAAAAGATCTAAATCTAGATGGTCCCCAATTATCACCCAGAAGTCACTTTTCTGGAATTCATGAAGAGACCAACTTTGAGTATCTCATCTTAGTTGTGCACATCTGTATTTTCAGTATTATCTCTTCCTGGGTTAATTGGAAGAAATGCAGATTTAGAGAGACCCCCTAATCTCTCCAAATATTTCAATATTTGCATGCATCACTGCTGATTGCTCATGGTGCTAAAATATGGTGGTTCAGCTGATTTTTAAGAGCGCTGAGATTACAACCATGACCCTTGGAAATCTGATAATTTTACGTCAGGCTATCTTTCTCAACCTTAAGACAAAATTAGGAAGGAAAAAAAAAACACAAAAGAAAACACAACATATTTTTTTCTTCTGGTTTCCTACCCTGACTCTTAGGTGTTTCTTACTACTCAAGGGGCTGTCCACAGTTTCTTCTTTTTCCAGCTCTACCCTTTAGTATCTTCATTATTCAAAGCAAAACCCTATCCCAACTAGTATCCCCCCCCCCTTAAAATTAACAGCAAATGGGAACTAAGCAAAAGGAATAAACTCCACAAGGGAATTTGCATTTAAGAGTTCAGTAACTCAAAGATATCTCCCAGTGGTATCATATGGAAAGGAGCCATTTTTCAGTAGGGACCTCTGTTTTATCCCCTAACTGTGTATCAAGAAATAAAACATAAAGTTGGTCAGCATCTTGCCCTTTGCTTGAGGCCTACATCCCAAGGAACTTAGTAGCACAGGAAAGGTCCCCTGAAGAGTGTGTGCTGGTTTTTCACAGTACATACAAGAAGTCATTGAAACTGCAGACTATGAAATCTACAACTGCTGTTTAATTCATGGTTTAAGTAATTGTGACATTTGTCCTAACAATTTTTATTCTAGATGTTGGACCTGATTATCTTGCCGATAGAGAGATTTTAGCCACTTGGCAAAAAAAGGTTAACTTTAATTCCAGCTTTGAGGTTGAAGAAATATAGACCATCTGGACTAGAACTATAAGAAAACGTTCAATTCCTGTCTATGGTGCTATCCATAGCATCTTTCAAATACTATTATGGACTAAAAGCACATCAACCATGAAACATTTTGTGTTTATATTCATACCAATGACTTTAATTTATGTTGTGTTAACATATCAATATCATTAATTTGGGCATTTTATGGTATGCTTTCAGTCAAACTGATCAATATTTTTCTAAATTGGTATATAAATACTGTTTAAATAACAATTATTTCTTTTTATTTTTTATTTTTTTAAAGATTTTATTTATTTATTTGAGACAGAGAGAATGAGATAGAGAGAGCATGAGAGGGGGGAGGGCCAGAGGGAGAAGCAGACTCCCTGCTGAGCAGGGAGCCTGATGTGGGACTCCATCCCGGGACTTCAGGATCGTGACCTGAGCTGAAGGCAGTCGCTTAACCAACTGAGCCACCCAGGCACCCCAACAATTATTTCTTTTTAAATTATTAAGTCAATAAAATGCAGAAAGTTGTTTAGATATTATTGTCCCAATAATTTATAAATGATGGATATTTGAAAAGTCATAAAAATTCCATTGTGCTATATATACATATTCCTCTGATTATATTATTGCCCAGGTATAGTTTTCAGATATCCTGTCTCGAAACTCTTTTTTTCTGTTTTCCACTAGGGAATTATGTTTTAGATTTGAATTTAGTAGGATGCTACAGTAAAGTTTTACATTTGAACTTAATATGATGTTGCAGATGTCTTCTGTTAGAAAAAACACACTACAAGTGGTATTTCATATCTTTCGCATGGATTTTTAGATCAAATACTTTCTGTAATGTAATTAGCATATCAGAAGGACTGGCCATGTTTAAATTCAAATTACCTTCTGCTTGCTTCCTATTTCATTAGCAGAATTGAAATTAAATACAAGGAAACAATCTGTTACTAGAATTTTTTTTCATGTTGACATTCCAATCCCACCCCAGTCTATCCTACATTTACTAACACTTGCTTTTACCTTTTGAGCCGTGGACTATTTTGATTAAATTTGAGATCTATTGCTGTAAATTGTTTTTTTGACTAAATTGTCTAGTTGTTTTATTTGATCCATCAATTCATTCAAAGTGATGGATTTCATAGCTCTTTTTAGACATAGCTTACCACAAAATCAACTTATGGAAGGAAAATTAATGAAGTAGAGAAATGAACCATTGACATCTGGTCACTTGTGTTTGTCAGGAAAGGAAAGATAGTATTTAAAGACATCGTCACTTTATTAAAGAAATACACACACTGTTTGTTGATATTATGTAAGCTCATCTCCATAGAAGAACTGTATGAAACTAAGTATGAAGTATGGCTTATTTCAAAGAAAAAAAAATTAAAAGACAGGTAGGTATATAAACCAGAGTGAAACTTAGTTACAGTGTTTAAAGACAGTATCCAAGAAACATGTGAAACATTTTTCTAAAAAAGTGAGTACATTTGTGACAAATTATTCCTTCCCAATTACTCTGAATGATCTTGACTGGCCACTGCCATCACCATA
The DNA here is from genome assembly GCF_054177405.1 of Leptonychotes weddellii. Lineage (NCBI taxonomy): Eukaryota > Metazoa > Chordata > Mammalia > Carnivora > Phocidae > Leptonychotes > Leptonychotes weddellii. The sequence goes on along the minus strand of NC_138381.1, from coordinate 18,587,522 downwards.
CCTGAATTTATTTTGTATATTGACTACGTAAAGACCATCAGTGATTGATTGATTGATTGATTGATTATTTTTTAAAGATTTTATTTATTCATTTGACAGAGAGAGACACAGCGAGAGAGGGAACACAAGCAGGGGGAGTGGGAGAGGGAGAAGCAGGCTTCCCGCGGAGCAGGGAGCCCAATGCGGGGCTCAATCCCAGGACCCTGGGATCATGACCTGAGCCGAAGGCAGACACTCAACCGACTGAGCCACCCAGGCACCCCAAGACCATCAGTGATTTAATCTTGCAGGATGCTAGAAGACAAGCACATTAAGATTGTCTTTCATGTTAACACATACAGGGGAAAAATGAAAAATTCACTGAACAGCTAGATTATCAAAGAGTCAGGTAATTAGCATATATTCTTATAGGCATATTTTTCAACAAAGAAAAAAATTCAACTTTTCTTGGAGATGTTTTGTGTAATGTGCCCGGAGTCTTGAAACACTATCTAGAGATGACTGTAACATTTATTATTGCAGAATAGCTATTTGTAGCAATTTTTTAATTTTTTAAGGAGGCATATAAGTGTTGTCCCTAAAGAGTTGTCCTGGAAAGTTATGCCACTTTTTAATAATGCCAAATTTCTGTAAAACATTCTAACACTTGTAGAATATTTTCAAACCTTACTGTTGACCCACACAGAGAATGGCATGACTCAACTCCAGCTTCTCTGTTACCACACCTGATTCAGAATGAGTTTTGGCTCTTTCCAAATATCAAATTCAGCACTAAAGTACCAAGCTTTTTACTGCTAAGATCTATTTCAAAGACACTGAAAGCAATTTTACAAGTAGAATTTTGAGAAACATCTTGAACAGGAACATTGTCTTAAGAATGTGGCCTTAGGTGACTAATCATTTGCCATTTAGATAGTAGAATTTGATGTAAGTGTTTAAATCCCTCTCATTACTTTATAGCCTTACAACATAGTAAAGGGAGATATAAATCATCAAAACAAAAAAAGAAACCTTAACTTTATTTGGACAAAGAACATCAGACTCACAAACTAGTTTTGGTCGTGCTCCCTACTAATTGGTTTCTCTACATGGCTATTTATGTCATCACAGATGCAAAAGTGAGGCCAAATAAATAACCGTCTAAACCCCTTTATTGCATTGCACAGATGACTAAAGGTAAGAGGTAGGATGTTAGAAGAACACTTGCGTTAATGAGCAAAAATAAATATATTTACACACATAAGACAATGGATAAATGGGATAGACCCTGGTTTTCTAAATAATCCTTTCATTTGTTTCTGCTAGTTATTACTATAATTGACACTACTATATTAATTTACATTCAAAGCAAAAAAATAACTTTTCTTCAGTGCTCCAATACACAACACACTCTGTAATAAGGAACTCATGAAGTCCTCCACTAGATTATTGCCAGGAGAAAATTTGCTTTACAAATTTCTAACAAACAGGAGGTATTCTAAAGCAGTAGTCATAAAAGGAAAAATATTTTGACATAAGCGGTTTGTAAAACCATCACCAGGGTCAATAGTATAATGGTTGTCTTTTTTATTGACAGCAACATAACAACCAACTTTTGATATTATTATGTAAAAATCGAGACTATCACAGTTCCTGATGTAAATGCAGTGGGTGTGTTTGGTAAATTAATGGACAGTTGAAATATCCTGGGTCTTTGAATAAAAACTCAGAATTAAAATAGAAGGAGAATCCTTTGGATTTAAAATATTCAACTTCACTACTTAACCTACTTTGGAAAAAGTCATTTGATCTGACTCCTCCTCATTTTCCTTCCCTGAGAATTCTTCTCTCTCAGGAAAGGGCGTCCTCTTTCATGTGGTTTGCAGTAGAAAGAGAGAAAAGAGCATAGATTAGTGATGAAGGAAAAGGATTCCCATGTATCCTGATTCAGTTTTGGTGGTCAATGGAAAGAGAGATGTCTAATTCTTACTTGGTTTTCCATTTGATTTGCTCACTTGGCATTTCAAATATTTCATAATATGCTAAGGAATGAAAATTAGAAGGGACAGATCATAGAAGTCATCTGGTCCAAACTCCACTTGGTTGAGAAAACCAAGTACTACCTGTATCGGGTGGTGGTTGTGAGAATAAAATGAATTTATACATATAGATGTAAAGTACTTAGAACCTGGGACCCAGAAAACATGCTCTAAGTGTTCATCATCATTGCATACTCTAGGCATATTTTTCTGAGTGCTTTTATCACTGACATTTAAATAAGATTTTGTTTTCATTAAATAAAGAGTTGACAATAATCAAAATGGGCTCCACTATCTCATCTAGAGGGATGGCTTTTGCACTTAGTTAAGCAGGACTAGGGAAATGCCATCCAACTCTGGCATGAGCTCTGACTGAGTAAAAAAATCTTTACATTTTTTCCAAAAAATGAGATTTGAGCCTTCCATGTAGGATAATTCTCTGGCTGGGAATATTTAAATAGTTTTATGACAGAAGTCACATACATACAAATGTTGATCCATACACTGTTGAAAAATTACTGGACTAATGGTTACTATTTTTTAAATGGGAGTTCACATAAATATCTTAAATTCCTACTTCTTTTGAAAAAAGGGAAGACCTGACAATATGTCCTATGTACAGTGATCAGCTCGTGTGGAGCAGAGGTACCCTCCTTGAGAGTGGAGAAGCAATGGCCAGAATGCCACAGTCCTTAGCGTTCCCTATCACTTTACATCTAGCGTTTGGACTAGTGTTCCCTCAAATATGTTTGTGTTCATGGTTCCTTCTTTTAGTAGGAAATCATGAACAGTGCAAATAAAAACAAGTGAGGAGCAATCCTGTTACGTGATACACAAATGGTGATTTCCTCTGAATGACATGGCTAGTTATTATATATGTTTGTTGCTTTTTTTGGCTGTTCCATCTACTGCAGAGACTATAGGCATTAATATTTCAAAATGAGGCCCTTGTTTCCTAGTGGCAGCATGGCAGGCTGATCGTGTCATGAACTTCCCAAATTTCTCATCCTTACATCCATCCATCAGAGTGGAAGTTAAGCTTTAGAGTGATTTTTAAAAGAATTTTGATTTTCCACTTCAGGTTAATGTTACAGAATGTGTGGTGCTGTCATGCTGTCATTTGCTGGTAACATGCCTGAGTCAGTAATATTGAAGTACAGCTTCAAGATCCCTAGCTCTGAGACTAATGCTTCAAAATCTGGTCCTCAGTTCAAAATTATTAATTAAATTGTTGCCTTTATTACTGTTTATATCATCGTCAGCATCCAAATCCGGCCATCCCAACTTCAAAGAGGAACATATGGAAATTGATGGATCAACTGATAGATGAAATATAGTAAGTTTGAGGTCTAATCTTTTTTCCCAGTTGTTTTAAATAATCGGAGATTAGAGCTCTGTGAGGATACTTTCTCTTCATCGACTCTTCCAGTTTAGACCTACAGTTTAGACCAATTGTACTCAGGAAGGAACCACTCATTTTAGTAGATCTGAAAGACAGAGTTGACCGTGGGATAGTTGTGTTAAGAGCTGTGTCACAAGGCGGTTAGTTCTGAGCAGACATAGAGACAGATACTATTCTAAAACATCAGAGTTTAAGAGGAATCATTGCAGTCTTTGCTCCATGTCGGAAATAGGGAGGCAGAGTTTTACCTCTCCTGTTCATTTCTGATGTGGCTGATTTCAAACTCTGTTGACATCAAGAAAATACTATTTTCAACCCTATCCAAGTATGTGCGGATGAATTATGTATACAAAAAGGCAAGCGGGCATTTGAGTGTGCAAGTGTGAAGGCCTTTAATAATTTGTAATTAGTTATAGGGACCCACAGCTTTTTTAAAAATGCAAAACTGTTCATTCCTTCTTTATTCAGAATAGTTGAATCTAAATTATAGCCTTTCTCATTTATGGTGACAGATTAAATAACAACTCTCCATCTCTGTTTCCCAATGACCTAACTTTCCAATGATCTAATAAGGAGCAAATATTAAAATATGCTCTGGGGCTTTCCACTCTGGCTGCCCAACAGACTCATGAAAAGGAGCGATTTGTGGTATCTTTATAAACCAAGAACAGTTAACATTTTTAGGTTTGTAGATTTAAAAAAAATAATTTCCATTTGCATAAGGATATTTCTGATTTATTCCCTCTCTTTTTCAAATGATACTCTCACCACCATCTTGTCTTGTAATCGATTCTCAATTCTGACCATGCAAGAGAAGTACCAGGAGTTTTATTATTTTAGATCTTGTTTAAATATCCAGTATTAGCCCTACCCTAAAGATTCTGATTTAATTGATTACAATGAAGCTGAGTATTTTGTTCAAAACTCTGTAGGTGGCTCTAATGTGAAAACCACTGGTTTATTCTGTAACCTAAATGACTTCTCTTTCCCTTTAATGTTTCATACTGAGAGCTCATTTCCCCTCCCTATTGTTTAGCAATTGGTCACCTGGGAACCTCTGAGCAGGTTGAACCTATGGATACCCCTCCTCAAAGGCTGACAGATGCTGAGAGAAAACCCTCAGGAATCCAGGATTAAAGCATATTTCTGGATCTGCTCATAGAATCATGGAGGGTTAAGGTTTGAAGGGACCTTAGCTACTGTGTTACAGAAAGTTCCATTTTGCAGATGATGAAACAGAAGTGTGAAGATGTAGGAATCAAAGAACTAGTGATAGCAGAGCTCAGATGAGAACCAGATATCATGGGGCATCTAGGCTCACTCAGTCTCTGCTCCATCCTGATGTCATCCCTGTTATAGGAGAGTAATGAGTCCCTCCAGATAAGCATCAAGGCAGAGGAAAGTCACATCCTAAGTCAAACCTACCAGGTGTGAAGTTTCTCTATGTGTTAGGCCTTCAAAGAAAATAGGACAAATGTTGCCCAACATTTCAAAGTACTACTTTGAAAAGGATAGGCCTTGTAAGTTTTGAAACTTCTAAGTTGCTAACATTCAGTTATATGTTAGATCATATTTCATGATCCAAACTTAATATCCAAGAGTTACTAGTTGTTTGAATACTAAATAGTATTATTTATGACTATTGTTTTCACTCATGGTATTCAGTATTAGTGTAATGTACCTCCAAGTCTTGTAAATTAAAAAAAAAAATTACCCTCATCCAGAGGAATGGGGATGAAGGCAAAGATCAAATTGCACAGTTTTTCAGTTTCATTCAGTCACTCCGGGATCACTTGCATAAAGAAAGATCAAACATAGCCTCTCTGTGAGAACCACCGCCTGAGTTTAGAAGATCTAGATTGTTTAAAATGTGTAGAAGAGGGGTACCTGGGTGGCTCAGTCATTAAGCATCTGCCTTCGGCTCAGGTCATGATCCCAGGGTCCTGGGATCGAGCCCCGCGTCAGTCTCCCTGCTCCTCCGGAAGCCTGCTTCTCCCTCTCCCACTCCCCCTGCTTGTGTTCCCTCTCTCGCTGTGTCTCTCTCTGTCAAATAAATAAATAAAATCTTTAAAAAATGTGTAGAAGATACGGGCTTGGTCAGCAAATGTGCAGGTCACTTTCCCGGTAGAAACTGTCCCCCTATTTGTTGAGTGTGGAGGATGACTGCAGAGAATGGAGAGTAAGCTTGAATCTGAGACTTGTGAGTACAAGGAGATGGAACGTGTTGGACTGTCCTTCAGAATACAGAGGCCAAGAGCAGTCCACAGTTGTGTCTCCCGGCCCCTTTCCCTTCCCATTGAGTAAGATACTGACCACGGGATTTCCCAAACAGCAAAGCTGCCATTTCTGTCAGTGGGATGACCAGAAAGAGTAAAGCCAGGGGTCAGTTACTGAAGGTGCAGGGAAGCGGTCCTACCCCAGTTCACAGCAGCCTTACTGTTGCTCAGGCCTTTTCCAGCAGTATCACTGGGGAGTATGCTTTCCCTTCAGCAATACTTACCAGTAGGAGGTAAGGAAGAAATTCCCAGAGAGGGAGAAGACTAAGGTTTGACCCCTGGACTGAGCTGAATTTCTCCCTTTGTTTCTTTGCTTTGGCAGACTGAAGTGAGCGGGTGCTGGGGGCGCCATCATTGTTCCTTTAGTCTTTCGTTTGGCCTTCCTCCACGGTCTCAGTACCCACTCTTACATCTGGTATGTGGTGATTCAAGGAAACCTCTTCATGTATGTTCAAGGTGTGTCCTTTCTTTTCTTGACTGGATGTATAAACTGGTTGGCATGGATCAGATTTTCTTTTGGGCCAAGTCCATTATTTTAATATCCTCTTAACATTTTTCAAGTTTCTTGCTGAGGGATTTTACCCTTTTCTATTTTTCTAAATGGCTACAGATACTTATTTTTAAATTCTTTAGTCATTTCAATAGAATATGGGGCAAAAGAAGTTTCAATGTGTAGGCTCAATTTGCCAGGAGAAATTCCCTGACTGGAATGGGGGACATTGAGATGTCTTCTCTGAAGATTATAAAGTCTAGCTGGACTAGTATCATTCTACAAAACTTTTATTAAGATCCTAAATGTAGGAAGAGGAATAGTCCAAGGGCTACACATCATTCAATGTCATTCCAGTCTAAAGCCTATGTTGATTGAGCATTTGAAGATTTGGAAAGGAGATGGTGGTGAGCAATCATGTGAGAAGTGGTAGCTTAAATAATTCTTCATTGGCAGTTCTTAGCTTATGTAAACATTTTGATTTAGGTAGGGTAGGACTCATTTATTCACCTTTTCATTTATTCAATTCATATTTATTGAGTGTTTATGTTATGCCTGACACTGTAGCTGAAATATATCAATAAAAAATACAATGTTCCTTCTATGAACTTATATCTAGAAGGGGAAAGAAACACAAAGCTAGCAAGAAAATAATTAGATAACAATTTTACATAGTGATGATGCTTATCACGAAAAATAAAGAAAGAGGGTAGAGAAGTACAGAAACTGGGGATGGGGGCTTTCAGATAGGGCAATTGGAGGTCCTCAGGATGGATGGCTTTTGAGCAGAGGTCTAAATGATATGAAGTAGCAAGCTATGCAAAGTTCAGGAAGAAGCATATCCAGAGAGAAGGACCATGGAGCTTGGCTGGTGAGAGAAAAAACAAGCTTGCAAGCAAGAGTGGGAAGTCCTTGTAAACATAGAAAGGAGTTTGGATTTTATTCCTCTACTGTAATAAGTAGCCATTAGAGGTTTTCAAGCTGAGGAATCTGCTTACATTATTTTGAAAAGATGTCCGTGGAGGCTGTGTGTAAGAGGAGAAGAATGGAAGCAGTGAGACTAGTTAGGAAACAACATTAGTGGTGCAAGGAAGAGGTGATGCATGGGGAGGAGAAGAGAGAAGTAGAAGTGAATAGATTTGGGCCATGCTGGAATTAGACTGTGTTGCCAGGCTGGCTGTGGAAGCTGAGCAAGAGAGAAGAATCAATGGTGTCTCCTGGGGTTTGGAGTTCAACTGTGTGGATGATAGAGCTATTTACTAAGATGGCGGTCAGGTTTGGGTTCATTTAGGGATGGGGGAAATCAGTAGTTCCACAAGTTTGGAATTTCTGGTGGCGAAATCAATAATTTTGTTAGACTTCTGGATGGGACTACGTTAAAGAGCCATGAAGGACGGAGGGATTAGTCCTGATGTAGGACTAATTATATCTTCCTCTTCTTGACTGGTGTCTTTTTAAATCAAAGTGTGGTCAGTACCATCAATGGCCTCAGCCTTATAGGAAATGTACATGGATCTCCCTATAGTCCTATTAATCAGAATCTGCATTTTAACAAGATCTCCATGAGATTCCTATGCACATTCACATGTGTTAGGAAGAAGTAACTGAATCTAATCATGAGAAAACATCAGACAAATCCAAACTGAGGGACATTTTACAAAACAACTTGTCCGTAATCCTCAAAAAATCAAGGTCATGAATGTCAAAGAGCTGGAGCTGTTCAAGATTAAAGAAAAATAGATGTGATAAATAAGCGGAACACGTGATCCTGGATTGGAGTTGGATTCTTTTGCTTTAAAAGATATTCTTAGGATAGCTGACCAAGTTTGAATGGGGCTTCTGGGTGAAGGGTATATAGGAGTTTCTTACTTAAAATGGTGGCTACCTTTTTTGTGTATGTTTGAAGGTTTTGTTTTTTTGTTTTTGTTCTGCTTTGTTTGTAATTTTGACTGGTACGGGCCATTTGCTGCAATGTTGAGATAGAATGTGATGGAGCTTGTTGGTGGTGGTGGTGGGGGCTGGTTTCTGGCAGCCTCACTTCAATCCAACAATGCCTTCCTTCAAATCTCAGCTAGTGGGGGGTGGGCGAAGTCTCACCAGGTGCATAAGGTGCTCTGCAGGCCTTGCACATGTTTTACTCTGAGTGGTATCACAGGCTGAGAAAGGGAAGTCTCATCAAGTCTCTGAGAGGTACCCAGAGAAAAAACTTGGGTAAACATGGAGATCACCATGGCATTCAGTCCTGAAAAGACTATAAGAAAACACCATAGAGGGCGCCTGGGTGGCTCAGTCGGTTAAGCGACTGCCTTCGGCTCAGGTCATGATCCTGGAGTCCCGGGATCGAGTCCCGCATCGGGCTCCCTGCTCGGCAGGGGGTCTGCTTCTCCCTCTGCCCTCCTCCCTCTTGTGCTCTCTGTCATTCTCTCTCGCAAATAAATAAATAAAATCTAAAAAAAAAAAAAAGAAAGAAAACACCCTAGAAACATTTGTAACTCTGGATCCCTTTTCCTTCTGGTTGATTTTTTCCATCGATGATTGTATAATGTTAAAAACTATAACTTGTCTCCTCCTATTCTTGTAGAAATTTATGTCTTTTTCTTTAAAACTGTCAAGGTACTATGCTAGTTGTATCTTCGAAGCACAAATACAATTTTCACGACCATAAATGGTAATGATATGCTCTATATGTTGGAGAATCCATGAGCAGGTTTGTCTTTATCCCAATGTGGTTGAAGACTTCCCTCACTGAAAAGACCTTAATCCAGTAGTGTTGACTTGAGGATCGTATAGCACAGGTAATTTATAGGTTTAGAGATGAGGTGCTATCATGCCCTGAAAATGAAGGGCAGAGAATTCTCAGAAAATAGTAATAGAGTTGAACGAATCTCAAGGTTAACTCAGCATTCACCAAGTAGGTATCTTTAATTGTTGTTTGAAACTTCAGTTCCTACATCAAAGATCAGGTTTCGAGAGACTGGATTTCATGTTGAGTAGGAAGAATGCTTTAGAAAAGTGTTTATTTTTTTCTCCATTGGAAAATATAATTAGGTCCCCAGATGCACAGATTGAATAAGTAAATACAGCTCCATCAAAATCATGCATTTATTACTCGTAAGTTGGTACAAACCCATGTCATAGGAAATCATGTGCTCATTTTCCTGAAATTGTTCTACTGTAGAACACCTGATTTAGCCGCTTAATCGTGACCCATTGTGGTAAAAGCGAAGGATGCATTGAGTCCACTTGATTTGTTCCCAAGCTATGGGATTTCCTTGAGAGATATGAGACACTTTGCTACAGCTTCCTTTTTTGTTTCTGACGCCCACACTCTGTGCTCTGTGGAGAGTCCATTTTTGAAATATGTTGACAGCCCTCACGCATAAGCAATGTCCTGAGCCTTAGGTCAAGGACTGGAAAATGTACTGGTATCTGAATCACCTGCTTCACTCAGAACCCACCTCTTAGGGAGATGGAGCTGGGTGTAGCATGGAAGCTATTGTGTGTTACCTTGTGGGGGGCAAATCTTTGATTAGAGGAGCAGTATCTCTTTTTATCTCCTTGCTTTGCTATTCACTTTGATATCAAGTGTATACAAGCATAAGTATCCAAAGGAAAAATGAAAAAATACAGCATTCGCAACACTCTCAAACACTGTTTTCTGTCCCCGTGAATATTTTTAAGAGGTTGAATGTATGCCTAATTCAGAAGCTATTATTACAGGAATTATCATGATGAAAATTATCATAATAATGATTCTTTACTTTAAGCTCTTTCTTTTGTGTTAGGTTTAAGTAACTCAGGTGTTAAGAAAGCAAACTTTCTTTTCCTCAGTCACTTGAAATGTTTCTCACTTCCAACATGACCTAGGCATGGAGAATGTGTTAGGGAGTAGGTTGCATTCACCTGCGGGGACCTGGGGGAAAACAAACACATCTCTAAGACTTCTGTTGAACAGGGGAGAAGTTATGAGGGACCAAAGCAGTGGCTGATAGGGTACATTTATTACTCCCTGACAGTCTCTGCTTATTCAATGTATTTTGAAAAATATTCAAAGTCTGTTCAAACTAAATGTTTCTAAAACTGCTTACTTAATAAAATAGTATAAAGAACCACTGGTTGTTACTATTTTCAACTGAAATAAAGGCATTAAAATATTTATTTTAAGACTGTGGCTCTTTAATGATGGATTCATATGACTGCTAATACTAATGCAAAGTGTCGGCAAATTGAAAATTCTTAAAATAAGAAATGCTTGACTCTCAAATAGCTGTGCCAATGTACTTCATTTTGGATACCCTTGGTTCTAAGCCACTATGAAGCAAATATGAATTTCCCTGGAATCTGAGGGAGCCATTGACAACCAATACTGACCTGGGACTTTTTCTTGGGTTAGCTAGATCGGGCTCTGGCATCTCATGAGTCTCAAAGGAAATTTCACCTTCCATTTTGCAGTCTTTACATCAAGAAATAGTATTCATTTAACAACTTTTTTGCAGTCACCTGCTCCTCAGTTAGGAACTTAGGCACTCCCTCTACTTGCTAAATCTAGGGAAAACAAGAAGTCACCAAGATTGTTCATGCAATCAATGAATCCACGAACACTGGTAATACCAATCTCTATCAATTCCCCAAAGCCATGCCAATTAAACATACTATCTATTAAAAAAACAACAAAACCACCTAGCATCCTTATTTTGCAACTCATCAAGGAGTTGGTTTAATATCTCACTCTACCTGCACACCAGTAATCAAGTTTACAAAGGCATACAAATCTACTACTCTCCTCTCAACACCTCTTTGTAGGAATTCTCAAGTTACCTCTTTGAGCATCTGTATGTAACCCTTATCATGCTAGGACCTTATCTTGCTGTCAGCATCCTTACAATATGGTAGATGAGAAAACAAAAATAAACCTGAAACAATTCAAGTGTTACATAATCAATCAATTCAATGAGATCAATTCAGGTATGTTATTAGCTTTTTTTTTTTTTTTCCAGAGAAAACTATTTGAGAAGGCAGGACTGATTTGAGGCTATAGGAATATGTGAAGGATTTAAATTAGTCAAAGTGATGGGTTTCAGTACTCCAGGAGGGGAAAGCAACCTGAACAAAGATAGTGAAGTGGAAAGGAATTTGCTCTAACAGACTTGGAAGAAATTGATCTGATTGGTGTGAAGAACTTACATTAGAAATTACTAAATATGAAATGTCAGATTATGGAAGTGAGGGAGAAATACATATTTGGTGCTATAGGAATTAATAAACCAAATTTTGAGAAGTGGCAAGACATGTTAAAAAACCTATACTTCTATACTAAACTAACTGAAAGAAACAATACTGAAAATGTTATATACTGTATGATTCCATTTATTTGACATTCTTGAAAAGGCAAAGCTATAGGGAGAGAAAACAGATCAGTAATTGCTGGGAGGTTGGGCTCCAGGGGCATGGAGGAATTTTTTGAAATGATGGAACTATTCTCTATCTTGATTGTCATGCGGACTAAATGACTTTATACATTTACCAAACTTGCAAAATCACACACTAAACATATGAATTTTGCTGTCTCTACAATATGCTCTTCAAATATAGAAAAAAAATCTTATTTAAGGACAAATATGGGTTAAAATGGGGATGAATGTTGACAGGAACAAATAGAAGGAAGAATTGTTAAAATTGATTGCTCCAATATATTAATCAAAAAGTTTGAAATTTTCAGACCTATTAAAGGAGATAATATGTGGAATATAAATACATGTCTGAGGATATATATGTGTAACTTTACAATGTCTTTGAGAAGTACAATGGCCTAGTTAGATTAGCTTTCAGGATGTTTTATTAGTTACTATCAAGCCGGGATGGTTAGGTAGATTGGAAACACGAGTCATTAACACCGTGTTTAAACTACTAACAACTAGCAAAAATAACACTCAAAAAAGTAAAGAATTACATCAATACCAACCTGCTCAATATCAGAAGTATTCTTTTTTTTTTTTAAAGATTTATTTATTTATTTGAGAGAACGAGAATGAGAGAGAGAGAGAGTACATGAGAGGGGGGAGGGTCAGAGGGAGAAGCAGGCTCCTCGCCGAGCAGGGAGCCCAATGTGGGACTCGATCCCGGGACTCCAGGATCATGACCTGAGCCGAAGGCAGTTGCTCAACCAACTGAGCCACCCAGGTGCCCTATCAGAAGTATTCTAAATCTCTTAAAAGCAAACATGGGTAGGTTTGAGCCAATTGCATTGATTAGAAGATATTGAGCTCATTCTGAAATGTTGAAGCACTTTATGAGGTTTAATAAAATTAACTGGCATTTAGTTTAATTTAGCTTTTCTTTTCCTGCTTTGAGAAATCACCCATCATGTGCAATGTCGGTATGCAGAAAAAAAGTCTCTGAATGTTTTGATGGGTCCTGACTTTGAGGATAAGTCTTTCCTGAGGGTTAGAGTTTTCTCGTAGAGGTCAGCAAGAGGCAGGGTTGTTGGCCAGGTTTTGTGTGCTACTTTTGCCCTAAGAACATAACCCCATCAGGAACTTGGAGCTTTATAGGGGTGGCTGCAACAACTTGACTCACCCCCCCCTGCCAAGCCCCTCACCTTGGACAAGATAAGCCAACTCTATCAATACCCATATTGTTTGACAGCACTATGGAAACAAGCCTGTCTTATTAATGGTGAGTGTGTATCACTTATGATACCTTTATATGGTTTAGGCACCACCCACAATGTTTGTTAGTGATGTTTTTTTTTTTAAAGATTTTATTTATTTGAGAGAGAGAGAATGAGAGAGAGCGAGTACATGAGAGGGGGGAGGGTCAGAGTGAGAAGCAGACTCCCTGCCGAGCAGGGAGCCCGATGCGGGACTCGATCCCGGGACTCCAGGATCATGACCTGAGCCGAAGGCAGTCGCTTAACCAACTGAGCCACCCAGGCACCCTGTTAGTGATGTTTTAATAGTTTTGTTCTTGAACACTCAGTGGAGAACTGACCAAGTGCATCTACACCTGAACTCACAGGTGAGTTCTGAAAATGGGAAACCTCCATGTTGGCAAAGGATACACTGTGAAAAACCACCCATGTCTCACCCAGGCGGAAAAAAGTTCAGAAAATAAATGAGACCTTTAAATTCACCTTATTACTTTCTCACCTCAGGGGGTATCATCTATCTCTGAATACAGGAATATACATGGTACTCGGTCTTGGTCTTTCAGATCTTTTTCTTGCCCCAGTCTTTTGTATCTTTCAAAATAGAGTTAATTTTGCATTAGTTACATGCTAAGCATTGATTAAAAAAGCACTAGCCAGAAGCCAGAGAAGTTTCTGTCATAATTAAAATTGTATCCTGTAAGAACAAACAAAATTGGTTACATATTATGCCATTATAAGTGTTTACATTTTGTTCATTGTTTACTACATAAGATACTATTCGTCTTCTGTATTCATCTGGATGAACTCAGTAATGTGTGGTGACAAGCTACACACCTAAGTAGCTTATGTCTTGGTCACATATAGTCTAGGTGACCCATCAGAGCAGTTTTTGTCTGCACAGTGGCCCAGCATTCGAGGCTCCTGAAGTTCTCAGACATCTCCATTTTGACCTGTGATTCCGTAATCACTGAGGTGAGCCATGCACCAGCTCAGAAATGTTTCTTTTCTGCCCAATTAGCACTGGTATAACGTTATACGCAAATTGATAAACGATTGAATACTACATCTGAAACTAATGATGTACTATATGTTGGCTAATGTAATTTAAATAAATTTAAAAAATGAAAAAATGAAAAAAAAAGAAACGTTTCCTTCAGGAAACGAAGTGACACATATCACTTCTGTTCATATTTCATTTGCCAAAGCCAGTCACATAACCAAAGCAAACTTCAGAGGACAAGAGAGTGCAAACATTCATTGACACAGAAGTAGAGAAGAACTGGAAACTTGGGAACATTAGGAATCTCCACCGGACATCCACAAGTAATGCCACATGTCACCCTGTTCAAACAAAGCCAATATACTAGTGGATTATGTTTTTTCGATATATTAATTTATGATTGATCATGCAGTTCTTGACTACCCACACTGAATCAACTTATTCTTTCCAATCTGTAGTAAAAAATGTAAAACAGTCATCATGTTGTACCCATCCAAACACATATGCATACCTTGAAAAGCTTCCAACTTTCTTTGTTTTTTTTTTAAAGATTTTATTTATTTATTTGACAGAGAGAGACACAGTGAGAGAGGGAACACAAGCAGGGGGAGTGGGAGAGGGAGAAGCAGGCTTCCCGCTGAGCAGGGAGCCCAATGTGGGGCTCGATCTCAGGACCCTGGGATCATGACCTGAGCCAAAGGCAGACGCTTAATGACTGAGCCACCCAGGCGCCCCGAAAAGTTTCCAATTTTCAACTGGAATACAGAGCTAAATACCCCCACCTTACTAAAATAACAGAATTAATATGATAAAATAATTAGAATAGCAAAAAAAAAAAGTAGTCATTAAATATCTAGCTGTACTCAACAATGAGAAGTCCTTACTGGACCAGGAACTCTGAAAAATTGCCAAGAGAAAGTGAAAGGGAAGCAATGATGTCAAAATGAGGCCTCAATGAAAAGATACAACCCAGGGCCCACTGGGAACTTTTCCTAAGGAAAGATAGTTATTAGAGCAATTAGTACATGATAAAATCTTTTGAGTGAAGTTTTCCCAATTAGAAAATAACATTCGTTGAAGCCACTGAAGTTTGGAGTAATTTATTGTAGTACATTATTGCATAAAAACTTAACTAGTAGGAGAGTCAAAGCCAATTGTTCAGAGCAAACATGCTAAACATGCTTTAGTTAAGTAGATAATAGTTGATTATAGGGTGCCTGGGTGGCTCAGTTGGTTAAGCGACTGCCTTCGGCTCAGGTCATGATCCTGGAGTCCTGGGATCGAGTCCCACATCGGGCTCCCTGCTCAGCAGGGGGTCTGCTTCTCCCTCTGCCTTCTTCCCTCTCGTGGTCTCTGTCTCTCATTCTCTCTCTCTCAAATTAATAAATAAAATCTTAAAAAAAATAGTTGATTATAAAATACCTCAATACATCTATTGACCATCTACCTACATGCCATGTAAGATACTATTCACTCTTCAAAAATTAAGTATGAACATTATTAAACAGATCCTACATTAATTTCTTAAAAAATTGGGCTATTTTTCTTTAATGCTTTGTAAAAGTACATTCATGCCCATTCATGTGCAGATAATAATATTTTGTATTATACTGATTTTTAAAAAGTTTTTTTTTGAAATTCTAGTTAATGTACAGTGTGATATTAGTTTCAGGTGTACAATATAGTGATTCAACACTTCCATACATCACCCGGTGCTCATCACAAGTGCACTCCTTAATCCCCATCACCTATTTAACTGGTTTTTAGAAAGCTTAAAAAGTTAGATTTTAATTTTTTTTTTTTTTTAGAGAGGGAGAGAGGGGGAGGGACAAGCAGAGAAGGAGAGAAAGAATCCCAAGCAGGCTCCATGCCCAGTGTGGAGCCCTGACACAGGGCTTGATCTCAGGACCCTGAGATCATGACCTGAGCCTAAATCAAAAGTCAGACACCCAACTGACTGAGCCACCCAGGTGCCCCAGGTTTTACTGTTAGTTAAGAATCTAAATAATCATAATTTTATTCTTCTAACGCCAGTTTTTCAGCATTTGTATAAATTGAAGTATTGAGAATATTGATCTGAAAATATTGTTGAAAACAAGTAAACATCTTCAAAATATACAGTAGAAGATCACATGCTCACAGTGTACCCCACATTGAGGGGTTTAAATTGAAAGGGGAGGAATTAAATAAGGCACTGACTGTATTTTTTAAATGGTTGAAAAGTAAGCCTAGTGTTGTTTATGTTCCTTTTTTTTAGATGGCTTTATTGAACTTTAATTGACTGCATTTCTTTAAATGGTTGAAAAATAAGCCTAGTGTTAAGTTTATGTTCCTTTTTTTAGATGGCTTTATTGAGCTTTAATTGACATATAAACTGCACTAATTATAGTCCATAATATGATACATTTTGACATGTGGATATACCGATGAAACCATCCCCATAGTCAAGACAATGACCACATCTGTCATATCTAAGGCTTCCTCCTGCTCATATGTAATCCCTTCCACATACCCCATTCTCTTGGTAAAATGAAACTTTCAAGTTCCATTGTAAATTATCAGGTCTCTCACTTAGCAGGCTCCCAATAAATTTGGTTGAACAACACTTAATTCTAGGGAATACTGTGCTTTCTTACATATATATTCACCAGAAATAACTATCAAAGTGTTTTTCAGGCGTGCAACTCTATGACATGATTATCGTTATTATTAGCCTTTTTATATAAAAGAGGAAATAAGGGATTGGAGAGAAGTGATGGAACTGGTTCTGAATTTTAAACACAGGACTTCATAAAGTGTGTAGGTGCTCACTAAATACCCAACTGACTGAGCCACCCAGGTGCCCCATGGATTTTTTTTTTTTAAGTAGGCTCCACACTTGTGACCCTGAAATCAAGAGTCACACGCTTTACCGACTGAGCTAGCCAGGCACCCTACTCATTATGAATTTTAAGAGGTGGTAGCAGAAGCAGTATTAAAGTAGTCTGACTACGGAACCCTTCTTATGCACACACAATTATTAATATCTCTAGATGTACTGTTCCTTAGAAGAGAACTTGACCTAAATGATGGCCTTTAAAATCTGAGTTTCTGTGATTCCAAAGTAAGTAACAAAGACATTTTAGGAATTACTTTTGTTAATAACTTTCTTATTTCTAGTGGTTTAAAGATAAAATGAAGAAGAATTTAACCTTTGGTGTAAGGAAAAAAGTACATATACATATATGTATATATACATACATACAAAATATACATACACACATATGTATATGTACATACAATAAACACATATGGAATAATGGCACATAAAACTAATCACTTATGACATACTTACCATCTTCTTGATGCAAATGAGAATTTTAAGTCTCAGCGTGGGGAATAGAATGAATAAAGACTAGGTCCTCTGTCATTCTCTGCAATTATGGCCTTAATTGGCATAATTCAGAGAAGAAACATGATGTCATGGCTTAGAAAATGCTAATACCTTGTTCTTATTTTGCTGTCAGTTGTGGCTCCTTCCTCTAGGGCTCTGTGGTCCTTGTCTGTCGCTGTGGCGAGAATGTCCTTAAAAGGGTTTGCTGTACTCCTGTCTATATTCCGTCTGCTTCTTATTAAAGGATCTTAGGTCCTTAAGTGCAAGTTTGGGCCGTGTATTTTCTGGTTGTTACAAATCCGGTTTTGCCACTAATGAGTTGAGACAAGGCTGAAGGTGCCCAGCAATAGACAAGGCATTTCTGTGACTTATTTATCTCCTTAACTAGTAGGAGAGAGAGTTGCCAATATATTTACCTTTAATTGCGACGTAAGATTATAGTAACTATGGTGAGGGAGTCAAAGTTTCTCATTGCAATTTTCATTGAGAAAAAACATACACATTTGTACCATTATGCCTCAAGGAGTTTCCTTAATTCGTTACTGGCAATTCTATTGTAAATCACATTTACTTTAAGAGTGCAGTATTTCTGCTTTGAATCATTTTCACAAATATTTCTTCCAACTTTTAATATTTCAATTATGAAAAAAAGAGATCTGCTGAAATATAAAGCACAGAATGGACAAGAGACTCCTGTCCGTTTCCTTGAAAACTTCCTTGCTAAGGATGTCAAGACAGTGAACAGATTCCTCTATTTATTGACTCATTCAGCAAACATTCACTCTTTGGACACCTATAGTCATGTCAGACACGTGAAATTTTTATAAGCAAATTATTTAAAAACCCTGTGCATTTAACATGTAAGATCAAAGATGAAATCATTACAAATAGCTTCTGGCAGAGCTTGAAGTAAAACCTAAGCCTTTTGATTTAGAATTCTTGCTCATCTTACTCTATCCAGAACCTCGGAAAACCCCTGCTTCTATAATTTTATACATAGAGGCTTCCAAAATGATCCTGCTACTTGGAAATGCCAAAGTCTCTATGGAGCACCCTATTCTACTACAGATAAACCTTGTATCATAAATCCCCTGGGCGTAGAGTACAAGAAGCAAAAGTGCTTTGTCTAAAACCTGGATCAAATGCAGATAATTCAGTATATACATGACTTAGCGCCACCTGCCAAATTTACCAAGGATATTAGAATCTGTATCCATTTGATTAGTTACATTAGTGGCAGTTGAAGTCATCATCTAATTAGGCTTTTGGATATTCATTGTCATTCTTAAAGACCCATTCACCTTCTACACAGGTCAATGTAGAAAAACAGGTGGAAATGTGATAGGAATTACTTTCTTTACATCATTCAAGTTCTTAACAGCGAAGTGACACTGATATCTGCAATTAGTTCCAAGAATAACTGTCCCTTTGGATATATTCTCTAGGTTTGTGTTGCATAGTTTCAGTATCAGAGACTCAGAAATTGACCTTTTGATCACATTGACCCTTAACCTATAGGTTAAGGGAAAAAATGGCAAACATGGAATGGATTTGAGACTCCTGCTGAGCCTCCTGTGAAGTAAAATTTGATTAAGCCCTAAGTTCTGACTCTAATCTTTGAATTGCAGTGACTTTCCTCTTATTCAATCATTAGTGACACCTCAGGATCAATGTTCTATTCTGGAAAGGTTCCTGTTCCCCAGTGCCAATTATCTTGGAAAATAATTGCATGCTCTTTTGTGAAAATGTAGAAAGAAAACATTCTCAATGTATTTGTAATGTTGCAGTGTCCTTCCTAGAGATCAAGGGTGGTTCTTTGAATTAAGATAGGGCTTACTCGGGGTGCCTGGTTGGCTCAGTTGGTTAAGCGACTGCCTTCGGCTCAGGTCATGATCCTCGAGTCCCTGGATCGAGCCCCGCATTGGGCTCCCTGCTCGGCAGGGAGTCTGCTTCTCCCTCTGACCCTAACCCCTCTCATGTGCTCTCTCTCATTCTCTCTCTCTCAAATAAATAAAATCTTTAAAAAAAAAAAGATAGGGCTTACTCTAGGTTTGAATTTCATCAAACTGAGAGAACAATTATTAGCACTCTCAATCAAATTACTACGTTTTATCCTGGGCACCCATATTAATCAGTTCATCCTGTTCTAAAATTGTTGTCCTTCTTCCTTAGAATCCATTCCCATACATGTTTCTCTCTCTCTCTTTTTCGCTTATATCGTTAGCAAGTTCCATATTTCTTTTAGTTGTAAGATTGCTTTTCCCAGGTTTGAAATTGTGTTGCCCCCACTCTGGGGCAAGCTGGCTTAGGTCCAGAGCTACAGACCTAACTGCCTTCCGTTACGTGATTAGAACACTACCCTTGGAACCACTCATTACTACTGCATCCAGACCCTACTGCCACTGTTGTCATGAGTATCTGACCCCTTTGACTTTTATAGGAGCCTCCCACCCAGACGTGCATTAGATCGAATGCCTTATACCAAGAAGATGACTAATATTTACCACATTTTATAGGTGGAGAAATGCAAGAAAATGAGAAGTTCTTAATAACTTTGTATCTTCATTCTGATCATTTGTGCTTTTATCAGTTCCTTTAAAATGTCTTCTCTCTCAAGACTCTCACCTAATATATGACTATAAAAATAAATTGGTCTAATTTATTTAAGATGGGCTGAGTAGTTCTAACAAAAGCCTGTATTTTATATGAAGTATGCAGGGATTTTCCTCCATTCTCACAATCTGTAGTAGTAATGAAATCTGGAGCTAACAATTTCACGGAACAGGAACAACTTAGTGGTTATGGCAGTGATGCGTATTTTGGGAGATGCCGATGGCTATGGTACTGAGAATTTTCAAGTCAGTTTGGAAATAGAACATTCAAATATATCTTAGAAATATAATAAAAATTTATTATGGTCTTAGAAAGTTTTACCATACTGATGATAAAAAGAAATCATATTTCATTTAGTTATAATGTAAAATTATTTATTAAGACAGTCTTACTATTTCTTGAAAATATAGTTTTAAAAAGTAATCACTTAGCATGGGATTCTTTGCTATGACCGAATCTTCATGTACTAGTTGTTATTTTTGCAAATTATCTTTTAATATCATATATGATCAAGTATAAGGCAACATCATTTCCCAAATTATACCTTAAAAAAGAGATGTTTATCTTCGACTGGTGTCATTATAAATCTCTTATAATGGAACATTCATGAAAGTACTTTAATTTGATCAAAAAAGTATTTTGGGAGGAAGAAAATTTTTGCCTGAAATTACATCAATCAATGTTAGTCTGGATGCTTGAAAAAATTACCTGATGATTGGTTAAGAGGCTGGCAAAAAATTTAAGAAAGATTCAATTATTCCTGAGCATATGACATCATAATTTGAACTGTTTGCTAATAAAAAAATGGCAAAAGTTGGGAACAAAAACACTATTTTGGTCACATGTTTGGGGAAAATGAAGAAATCACCATATATTTGCTTATACTTACATAGTAGGCACATAAAACCTTTTATTTTGTAGCTCACTATAAAGCTAGCATTAAGCAAATATATGTCTATACATGTGCATGTATAAGACTATACTTATGTTTATACGTATAATTACATATGTTGCTATATGACTATATTTATGTGACATATGTGTTTCTTTCCTATCTGCTTAGTTTTATTAAAATGGATTTATTTGTCCTTAATCAATTTGATACATAAATTAAATAATTTTGTAATTATGTTCGTAATTATACTTACAGCATTTTTTGTTAATAAAGGGGTCCACTGGAATATGGCTTACCCACTCTACTGTGGCTTCTTTGCAAGTTAAGACTTGCATAAAGCCTATATGAAAACATTACTCATGAAACCGTTTGGTCTTTTCCCATTCAATAGTCCTTTAACATAGAAAGAATTAGACTGAGTTACAGTAATTTCCACATAAGGTCCCAGTGTATGTTCATTTCACATCCTAAGAAACTGAAGCAAAATGAAGTTAGAAGTGGGAGGTTAAGAACACACCATAGAGAGTAGATACTCTACCTATAATTATGTGAACAAGTGTACTTTGATGTCTAAAATAGGTCTTTGTGTGTTGTGTATGTAGAGTAATTTGATAGTAGAAATTCACTTAAGCATATATATTTCTTGAACTTGCATCTTTAAAAGTAGTTAGCAAAACTAGCATGACCTGGGTGTCCAGTCTTGTGACTTTTAGTCATGCTGCAGGATTTCCTCAAACTGGGGAGGGGTTGATTTTCATTTGTGATTAGACAGACTATATATGAACTGAAAATCAGCAGAGGGTGGAGGCAAATCCGTGCATGACTACTTGGCAAAGCCTTCCCTGCCACCCCAGGAGAAGGGTGAGTTGGGTAACCTCTGATCTCATCAGTGTGAGGTTCAAGTGGCTAGACAAGATGGCAATTTTTAAGAATATTGGGAAGGAATGAAAGGCAGTATCTTGCCCAAAAAGTTAAATCAGTGGCTCATGTCACCAAGGATAAGAGAGAAGAAACCAAAGATATTTGTTGTTTAAAGCTTTAAAATTTTCATTTTCTCTTAGAGCACCTTATAGTTTTCTTTCGTGTTCTTCACTTTATCCCCCATGCCTAGCAGAGTATCAGGCACACCTTAATAAATGTTTGTTGAGTGAATAAATGACTGTGCAACCCTCTTAACTCTATCATCAGGCTGCACCCCAAATTCACTTTCTCCACTGCTAACAGGTTATTATGCAAAAATATATACACATACCTTAATAAATTGTAATGTTCTGTTTATTAAAATATTTTGTTTCTCTGTTTAAGACTACTTCAATATTAATTTTATTTTGATTGAGGTAATACATCTCATAGTTTTTAAAAAATGGTGATAACTCTTTATAAACTAGCACAGATCTCCTCCTAACCCCAATCTCAATCCCCACAGTAAAACATTTGAGTCATGTTTTTCATTGTACTTGCATATTTCTAAATGGTTTGCTTATTTTGCTATTTCTTGACTTAGCAATTTTACACATTGTTTATTGACTGTCTGTTATAATGGTTGAAGACTTAGTTGTCTTATACATGTACATAGACCGTCTTTCCTTACCTCCACCCTCTATATATATTTTGGGAGGAAAGACATATTTTCCTGAAATTACATCAATCAGTGTTAGTTTGGATGCTTGGAAAATTACCTGATAATTGATTAAAAGGCAATAAATCTTCAATATTAATTTTATTCATAAGAAAGATTTAATTGTTAATTATTAACAGATTTAATTGTGAATAATTATTTAATTATTAGATTTAATAGATTTAATTGTTAATAATTATTTAATTATTGCTCGCATCATAGTTTATGGTTACTCTCTTGTCAGTGTTCCCATTATTCTGATTATATCCACATCTAACAGAGTGGTATATTATCATTATGTTTCTTTTCTCTCATAGCCTTTTCACCCCCTGGAGTTAGTCATATCCTTTTTCAAATTTGTTTAGTAAACTTTGTATCTACTGTAAGTTACTCACAAATGCCCCCAAATGATCTTTCAAACAGTGACAGTCAGAATAGTCTAACCGCTATAATAAATAGGCCCCCAAATCTCAGTGGCTTTATATGGTATACATTTATTTCTTGCTTATGTCATGGCCCAGTGTGTGGCAGCTAGGCGTTTTGTGCCAAATGATCATTCAGAGCCACACGTTTCTTTCATGTTGGGGCTCTCATGTCTTCTAAAGCCTCAGAACTCTTTACTGAGCATTGCGTCTGCCTACTAATAAGGAAAAGGGAAAGCATGGAGGATCTCCTAAGTTACTTTATGGGAATGGCCTGGAAGTAGTGCCCACATACCATTGGCTAGAACTCAATTACATGTCTCTCTACCTGCAGAGGGCTAAGAAGTGAAATCTAATGGGGTGCTCAGGAAAAAGAGGACATGGACTCAGATGAGCATTTCCAGTCTCACCACACACACATTTATCAATAATTTGTCAAATGTATATGTACATCAAATAATTCTAATTTTTTTCTTTCTTTTCTTTCTTCTTTTTTTTTTTTCTGGAGACTTTCCTACTATAATTCATCCTTCTGCTTTCTCTCTAGGCCTGCTTCACAATTGTTCTGCAGAATTCACTTTTATGTCTCCTATGTTGGACCTGCATTTCTTGGGTTCCATCTCTTTCTCTTTCTTGATTTATGAGCTTGTTTTGGAGATCCTTCTTTAAAAACAGTACAAGAAGTCCATTTTTTAATCCTGGCAGATCTGAAAATATCCTTAATCACACTTCACTGACATTTTGTTGGGGTATACAATTCTAGGTTCAAAATAATTTCATTTTTAAATGTGAAGACATTTAAAGAATCTTCTGGATCCATTATTGCTCTTGAGAAATCCAATGCAGTTCTTATTCTTTTCCTTTTATGTGATCTGCCTTATGTTTCTGGAAGATGTTTTATGTTCTTCTTTTTATTCCTGGGCTTATAATATTTCAGAATGATGTATTTTGGTGTATTTAATTAATTAATTGATTTTAAAAATTCTTCTTTTGGACTTTTAGTGGAAGTTTTGATCCCAAAGATTCAAAGCCTTCATTTCTGGAATCGTTTTTACACTACTTCTTTATTAAATTTTTTCATCCCTTTCTGGGTAAAAAGAACTCTTCTTCTGGAACTTTCTGGGATTCCCTTTAGTCAGAAAATTTTCCCCTTTTTCTAATTTTTTTTATTTCCCTAGCTTTTTGTTCTATTTTCCTGAAGATTTTTTTTCATCATAATCTTAACAACCCATCTGTCAAATTTTAAAAATTTTGAGTAAATTTTCAACTTTGAGAGTTTTTTTCCTGTCTTGCATATAAATTTCTTTTTAATTCATTTTCTATAGGAGCAGGGTAAAAATATGTGTTCATCTTGTTAAACCACAAATTACTCTAGTTTACTTTCTCCAGAAAATAAACTTCTAGTCTCCTGGAGGCTGGGTTGAGCAGATGGAGGTACTTATGGTTGGTTGATTGCACGGCAGTGGGGAAGGAAGCTTTGGGTCCAAGCATTCTGTATACAGACGTCTAACCAAGCCCCTGTGTTCACCCTACCACCTGGCCTCCTTCTCTGCTGGTATTTCTGCCTCCCAGGCAAATGCACAGAGAATCATCTTCCTTCTTATCCATAACCCCTCTATAGGCACGCAGAGTGTAAACTCTTCTCTTCCAAGTCAGTTACAAGCCTCCATCTGATTTACATTCTTCCAACCATCTCTTGCTGTTTATTTTATCTTTTGAGGTCTCTTCTCCTTTCTATTTGTCTCTATTATTTAATAACATTTAAAAATCCACTTATTCTCACGTTAGAGGAGTTTGGGGAAGGGGAGGATGAAACACATGTGATCAATTTGTCATTTTTAACTAGAAGGCTCCCATGTATGTACATGTATCTGTTTACTTCAGTTCCTTATTTATTGATTGATAAACCCATTGACAAATTGTGTCTATTTAATTTTTGTCACAGAAACTCCAGGTACAGGAAGGCATTTATTTTTGATTATGACTCATGATGCTGCCCCCCTGTTTTCACTGGTTTTGCAGCATCTTTTATTCTGCTCTACCTCTGGTCAACGTGACCTTCATGAGGTGGCCCAGAATCACTTCTCTCCTGTTCTCCCACCATTCTCCTTGGAATCCCTCTTCCCACAGGGAAGGAAAAGTTCCACCACTTTCAAGTAGCTGAATAGCATTACTGTGTAACGTTAGTGACTCTGAGCCTCAGAACCCAAAGATGGGACTTACATGGCAGGTGACACCAGAAGGGCCGTCCCAGCAGAAGTGGGCCCTATGAGGCAGTTGGCCGCTTATCTGGGGAAGGGTGATGAGGAGAGCAGATGAGAAATGTCTGTGTTAGACTTTCTCACGGCAGGAACTTTTTCTAGAAAAAGGTGGCAGCACAGTGTAGTGACCACCCTGAGCCCTGCCTCTGGGATCAGCAAACCTGAGTTCTCCCTTTATGATCTTCATGATTCTGGGCACCTTGTTGGGACTTTCTCAGTCTCCATTTCTTCTTTCTTAAAGTGGGGACAGTAAAAATAATAGATTCCTTGCCTATTTCAAAGCAGTGTGGTGAACATCAAATGAGATGATGGCTTGAATAATAGCTATTTGGATTAATGTAAGTGAACACATAAACTAGGTGAAGAATATGGATTATCACTGATTAGCACAGAAAATAATTTTTAAAAAAAAATTTTTGAGACTCATTTTAAATTAATTTGCTGCATACAATAGAATAAATTCAGAGTTATGTTCTTTCTTTTATCTCTCTCTAGACCCACGGACATATGCTTGTTATATACCCAGATATTGTTGAGGGATACAAAACAGATTTGCAGAAATATGGATTTATAAATATCGATTCCCAGTATGTATAGATTCCCATAAATATAGATTCCCAGTATATATATTTTGAAAATCTACAACCTAAACCTCCTATGCTTTCTCCTGGTAGTTCAGAATAATTTTATTAATTGGACCTTACTTTAGGATAATGAAGTAGATAAGAGCTACTAAAATAACATGTATAGACAACACATACGTATATAGAATTCACTGTGCCCGGGCACTATTCTATGCACTTTGCTGATGTGAACTCATTTGCTTGCAATAACCCTATGAAGGCATTTTATCATCCCCATTTTCAAGACAAGAACATTGAGGCAGAGGAAACAGAACTTCCATATTTTCTAATAGAATAGAGTCTTGTGGGACCAAATACTTTCGCCCATTGCCCTCTTCTTCTCTATTTTGGTACTGTGTGTTCACATTGGGTTTTGGTTTGGGGCTCTTCCTTCACCTCCTCCACCCACAGCACTTCTCAGGGAGATGCTCCCTAGCTGGAAACGGCAGTGCCTCCCAGATGGTCCCGAAAGCCCCCTGTCGGAACTGGGTCAAACAATTAAAATTTAAATAGCATCTCATTGTTTCCCAACAATGGTTTGGAACATTTAAATTTTCTTCACGGAGGAATAATTCAAGTGTTATTATATGTATGCAACCTTGGATTCTCCCCTTTACTGTCAGTTCATAAACTAGGGATGCCAGATTCAGTCTAAACTGTGACCTCAAGAGAGCCAGCCAGGATCTTTCTTGTGGACAGAAGGAGCCAACGTGTCTAGAACAACGTGCCACATAGTAGGTACTTCATAATTATTTATTCAGTGAATGTGGACGCTCTTGATTTCCTTTGATCTCATAGACATGACCTCTATTTACTATCCTACCGGTCTCGAGCGACGGTAGGAGGCAAACAATTAGGATGGTGTATACTGATTAATGTATTCACATTAACAGGTCCCAACTTTTAAAGCACTAATTTCGTTAGGTCCCCTTTTATTTCCCGGGGCACTTCTCTGTTCTCCACTGGCAGTTCCTTGCTCTCCCCGTTGTTAATGAGACATCCCCTGGGAGGAGAGAATGCACTGCCTTGGAAGAAGTTCGCACAGTGCCCTGGGCTCTTTGAATAAGAGATATCAAAGAAGACATGGGAAAATAGAGGAATAAAAATGAGCTCGCTGTTCGGGCTTACAGTGTGGAGAATACAACCAGGAGCCCAGCGCCCTTGAGTCACCAGCAAGATTTGCCCGAGGTGAGCTCGGCACGTCGCGTTAGGACGGGGAGACACGCCTTCTCACACAAACCTTCCAGATCCCGGCGGCTCGGCCAACTCAGGGGTGGTGCTACACGTCCTGCCATTGGCAGTTCCGACGGGCAGGGGCTGGGGACCGATCCCGAGCCGCAGGTTGGAAAATAAGGAGCTGACCCCCTGAGTGTCGCCCTGTAGAGCAGATCGCGTGTGGTCGCTGGCGTGGGAGCCCCGGAGTTCAAGGGCTTGGGAGAGAGGAAGGAGACCTCTGAAACCTGACACCCAGCCCTCTCGCAGAGGAAACTTCGCAGGCTGGTGAGTTGGGGAAGCCGGGCTGTTATTGCTGGAATGCGTTCCCACCCACTCCGGGGGTTCTCAGCGGCCGGCCTGCCAGAAGGAAGTGAGACGTGGATGGGGAGCTGCAGGCCGGGAGAAGGGCGAGCCGAGCGGAGCGTGTGCCCGGCGCGAGCAGGTGCGGGGCGTGAGCGCGCGGATCCGCAGCACCCCCGCCCCCCGGGGCTCCGTGAAGCCGCCCCGGGAGCCCCGGGGAACCCGAGCCGGCCGTGTCTGTTCGGCTATTTCCGCAGCAAACAGCTGGTTAGGATTAAACAAACACCACCCCCTCCCGCCCAAAAACCGGTCACAGCAATGCCAGTTTCCTTCCATCTGTATGCCCAGACAGCCAAAATGATTAATAATAATAATAATAATAATAATAGTGTTTAGAGAAGGGGAAGTATTTTAGTGAGCCTAGCCAGCTAAGTGATAGACATTTCTTTGCACTTCCTCAGGTGTGGTAGCAGCAGAGAAATCAAAAGTAATTTCTGTCTTCCAGGTTTTTTTTCGCTCAGTTGTTTCCAAATTCTGATCCACGCATGGCAGCTATTAGGGTGTATGCATGTGTGCTTGTTCAAGTGGCCACAGTGCCTTAGCTTCCAAGAGTCTCCCACCCAATGCAACATAATTTAATTATTTGAAAAATGCTGAGGCAGGTGACTAGCGAAAGCTGGAGGCTGTATTACTGGGGAAAAGCCATGTTTGGTTAAAGTCACCACCCCTGTAACATGTTTACTGGCTTTTTATTTCAAGATTTAAAATTAAGGGTATAAGGTTCCAGCTGATTAACTGATACATTATTAAATTAAGCCCAAATTAATAAATGTGGTTCCAGGGTTACTAGCAACAAAATTATCATTTAACATAACAGGAGCTATGAATTTTAATTTGGTTCTATTTTTTAAAATGTGTACTATTCTTTTTTTTTTTTTTAAGATTTTTATTTATTTATTTGACAGAGAGAGAGAGACACAGAGCAGCAGAGGGAGAGGGAGAAGCAGACTCTCCGCTGAGCAGGGAGCCCGATGCGGGGCTCGATCCCAGGACTCTGGGATCATGACCTGAGCCGAAGGCAGCCGCTTAACAACTGAGCCACCCAGGCGCCCCCAAAATGTGTACTATTCTTAATATTTAGTTACAGTCACGCATATTCAGTGATATTATAAATGAATATATATATTTATATGCATGATTGTATAGTTCTAAATTTGAGAAGTTAATAGAAAAGATGGACTTTGGCCTTATAGCCTTAGGCATTTAAGTTTGTTGAATTTTCAAGTTACTATAAAGTCCACATTGTAGTATTGAGAGCCATACTTGCCTTGTGGCATTCCCCCTAAAGAGTTATTTTTCAGGGGCGCCTGGGTGGCTCAGTTGGTTAAGCGACTGCCTTCGGCTCAGGTCATGATCCTGGAGTCCCAGGATCAAGTCCCGCATCGGGCTCCCTGCTCGGCAGGGGGTCTGCTTCTCCCTTTGACCCTCCTCCCTCTCATGCTGTCTCTCATTCTCTCTCTCTCAAATAAATAAATAAAATCTTTAAGAAAAAAAAAAAAGAGTTATTTTTCATAGTTTCCTAGCATGATCCTCTACCCATATGGGATCAGCCCTTCTTGAAGGCAAGAGGGAATTTTTATGGATGACCAAAAAAGGGTCATCTTGACAGATAGTTTCATATTAATGAGGCTTTTCTGCTTAAGGATTATGGGCCTCTCATAAAATGTTACCATCGTTGCTTTCGAAAGGAAAACAAAACATTTCAGATGAAA
Source organism: Leptonychotes weddellii (assembly GCF_054177405.1). Lineage (NCBI taxonomy): Eukaryota > Metazoa > Chordata > Mammalia > Carnivora > Phocidae > Leptonychotes > Leptonychotes weddellii. Next base: position 18,558,595 of record NC_138381.1, on the reverse strand, counting down.
CTGGATGAGCCTGTTCTCACAGTTGCCAAGAAAGAATAAAGGGAATCTGTCAAATGTAAGCAAATGACAACTCTCACAGGCCATTTCTGGAATAGGGATATTTGACCTGATAGCGAAGGTAGCCCCAATACATGGGTCTTCCCAGCTCCTTGGCACACCAGCTTATTCTAACATTACTTATTGGTTTCTGAGTTGCTTTTCATTTAGTTAACTGTTTTATTTATTTATTTATTTTTTCTGGAAAAGTGGAAGTCAGCCAAAACCCCAGGTGGTTCAGAACAGAAATCTGCTTTTTTCCCACCCTCACTCTGAGAAGTTTCAGGTTAGGTTTTTGGTCTTTTAGATCAGTAGAGCATGAAACATAGACCAACTATCCACATAAAGCTCAGCTCACAATTAATCTAGTTTCTCAAGCTGATTCATCAAGGTAGCTTAACCAATAGTTGAGCTCTTAAGCAAGTAATTGTAATGTCGAGATGCAGGAAAACAATTACAGTAAAAATAGATAGGACAAACCAGGTGTTTCCCATGAAGAGTATGTCACTTTCTAGAGTTGCTGTCTAAAGGAGAATGATTTTTTTACTCATTATTAGGTGTACCTAGAGCTAAAGTTTATGATATAGTAGTAGGATGTAGCAACATCACTAAGCATAATAAAAGCCTATTGTAAACCCCATACATGGAGTTGAGAGTATTACTTAATTAGTTTCACACAGTCATTATTCATGTTCTAAAAATATTAACCTTCTCTCATAGGTCCTCCTTGAATGAAGGCAACTTGTCTAGATTACCAATAATGAGACTAAAACTCTGTTTAACACATAATCAAAAATATCTTTAATAAGTTGTCTTTTTAAGTAAACAACTGCTCCTTGTATTAAGAAAAATAATTTAAGTTTCTTGTTTATTTATTCAACAAATATTTATTAGTACCAAGCACTATTCTGGGCTCTGTGGACAGAACTGGGCAAAACAGACAACAGACTAACATCCCTGGCCCCATAGAACTTGCCTTTTACTGGGGAGATGGAGAATAAACAAGACACATGCAAGCTGAATCTATACTATATATAAGTATATATGTAAGTATATACTATACTTATACAAGAATGCAGAATGTGTCAATGGCATGGCCCCACGGGTGTTGAAATTTTAGATCAGGTGCTCAGGGAAAGACTTACTGTGAAGATGATCTTTGAATATTGGTCTGAAGGAAGTCAGAGAGTGAGCCACGTGGTTGTGAGGGGGAAGAGTTTTCCAGACAGAAAGGGTAACAAGCAGGGGTTTGCCTGGCATCTTCCAGGAAGCAAAGCAGCCTGCAACACCTGGAGGGGGGGCTGGGGTAACAAGAAATGGGGGAGGGGCGATAATGGGGCCACATCACAGAGGGCTTTGAAAGTCCCGAAAAACATGTTGACTTTTGATTTTTATTCTGAATGAAGTGAGAAGACACTATGATTTAGATATTGTCTATTGAAAATTCATTCAAGAGACTAGGCACACTCTGAGCCTTGGTATTCTTCTAAGCCAGTGGATAATAGAGGTTAATATCATGGAAATTACATTCTAGCTTAGAAAGATTGACACCTAAGTCAATATACAAATTAGTAATTATACAAGTTTCAGTGCTATTTAGAAAAATGTAATATGAAATAATGAGAGTGACCTGGGAGGGGAAGGAGCATGCTGTATGATTCAAAGGAATAGCCTCGGAGAAGGCCATCTTTCTAAAAGATCACCCTGGCTTTCTTGAAGAGAATGTAGCACAGGGCGAGCGGGGAAGAGAGACCAGGTAGGGGCTATGCCAGCAGATGGCAGTGGCATAAATCGAGGTTGGAACAGTGGTCCTAGAGAGAAAGAAAGAGACTCAGGACCTGTTCGAAGACAGAGCTGACAGGACTTGCTGACAAATCAGATAAGGGGTGGGCTGAAGAAAAGCAAGAATCAAAATGATCACCAGGTTTTGTATGGAGATACAACACAGATGGTGAGGCTATTTCCTAAGGTGGATAAAGCTAAGAGAAAAAACAAAGTTGGAAGGGAAATGCAGAATTCATTTTCAGTCTTTTGAGGTATGTTTAGGTATCCACTGGAGATTTTTGGATATAGAAATTGGAGCACTTGGAAGAAGTCATAGCTGCACATAGAAATTTGGGAATAAAGAGTCTATGGATGCTATTTAGACCCCTGGTCTTGAGGCTATCACTGAAGGACCACGCTCTGGCTTATTCTAACATCGAGGGATCTTGCAGAGGAGCCAGTAAAAAACTCCCCTTTCCCCCCAGAAAGAGTGTCATCATGGAACCCAAGCCAGGAAGTGTTTCCAAAAAAAGGGAATGGTCACTTGGGTCAGATGTTGCAAAGATGCAGAGTGAAATGAGGACCAGGAAGTGATAATTGCCTGTGGCATCTTGGAATCATGGGCAACTTTGACAGAAGACAGAGTTCTTAAAATAAGGAATTCAGATAAACTAACTTTAACAAATGCTGGAAAGAGCATTTTGCAAAATCCCCAAAGACAGACCACTAGAGAAATTCATGAGGCTACATAGAGGCTCTAGTAAAATCCATTTTAAAAAAACTGGCTTGTAGAACAGATGAACAAAGGGACACATAATTAGAAATACTTACAAAGGTGTTGTGAGCTGTCAAGATAGTATGAAGAAGAGTAAAACCCAGAGTGGGCTGAAGCCTGGAAAAAATGCTGAGGAGAGCCATTCTTCTAGCATTGTTTAAAGCAAAGCTGTGAATAAGGAAGTTGATGGATGTGAGTGAAAGTAGAATTACTCAGTTTCTATTGTGCTTCCCTCTTCTTTCTACAAAAAAGAAAATAGTGTTCCAAAATGGGAAGGAATTGATAACACTAAAAGAAAATTAAAGTCAAAGGAAGTTGAGAAGTTATTGTGACCGCAAGTAACTTCTTTAAATGGGAAAGAATAATGCTGGGATTGGTCAAGAAGACCTGTTTGAGGAAACTTATGTTTCAGTTGAGACTGAAAGATGTCTGGGTGCCAGGTGGGTGGGGAGTTAGGACAGAACAATCCAGACAGAGCCAAGGCCCCTGTCGAGATCTCCACCTGGGACAGAGCTTGGTGCATTCAGTGAGCTGACAGGGGGTTTAAGTGGAAGGTAGGGGGTGGAGAGAGGGGCATCAGGTGAGGCTGGAAAGACCACTCAGGAAGTCATTGCAGGAACTGGGTAAAACCAAAGAAGACCAAGGAATGCACCACTCCAAGAATTCTTTGTTGTGGAGATGGCCTGTGCTGGGAGGTTGCACCAAAGGACCTTTATTATCCCTACTATTTTACCCTTCATCTAATCCCTGGTATCTGGGGATAAGGGCATCTCTAGAGAAATGTGAGGGCGAGATGAAAAGTGTAGAGTAAGGACCTGTGTGTGCTGTCGTCTGATGGAGAAAGCTGCATCGAGCCCCGGACTTGGTCTCCTCTGCAGACCTGGAGAAGGCCTGGTGTGCATCTGTTTCCGGTACAAACTGGGAGGAAGTCTTTGAATTCTGTGCTGTGGTTTTCTCTGTAAAACGACTGTGTGATAATAACTGAGTTATTGCGAAGATGGATTTCCCTTGAATCACAAATGTTCTTCTTTCTCATTCCCAGCAGTGTTTCTAATCAAGTGTGGTCTGCATGGTTCTGACTCCTTACAGTTTGTCACTCTCTCAAAGTACACTTTGACGTTCAAAATAAACCCATGCGTGAGGCCCAGGAAACCAGAAGTTAGCTTCCTATCAGTTCCTGGAAAGTGTTGGATTAGGGTGATTTTTGTGAATAAAGTCTTGAAGTCTGGTGCAATCAGTCTAAAGCAGTAATGTGGATTCTTAAAATCAATATAGTAAATATCCACATGCAAGGAGAGTCTTGGCAGCTTGAGAACAGAGAATTATTTCAAGAGAAAAGAATTCAAATTCGTAAATGGTGACTCTATACTTAAAGAAAGAATCCGTGTTTGCATCATGATATTTTGTAAACAGTAGAAGCAGTTTTATTTATCTTATTTTTCAGGAACTATGTTTTTTAAAAGTGTGTAGAAATTGGAATAGGATTAAAGAAATAGTTCAAAACTGCTTTTGAATTAGTCTTTTTTACAGTAAACATGTTATTGTGCATGATAACTTGATCCAGAAGATGAAAATAAGAACTCAAAGAATTATTGACACCCTTTGGAGAGCACAGATTCTACCTGGAAAGCATAAACTTTAGAGAAAATGGCACTAGTTATGTCAAAGTTGACAATGGTATTTATTGCAATAAAACATCTGCTCATTATATTAAAACTGATAATAGCAATTTAACCTCTAGCATAATTTTTGTATATCTGAATTTTTTATTGAAAAAAGTCGCAAAGTGCTTCTGATATGTCAGCAGCATATTTGGTATTTTGGTTGTAAAAGGCTGAATAAGACAATTCCTACTCTTGGAGAACTGAGAATCTGGTATGTTAGAGAGATCCGTGAACAGATAATTTTAGTGTCACCAGCTAAGGTTTAACTTAGTGCTTTCAATGCAGTATTGTGATAATAAACAGGAAGATAAATTTAAGGGGGTTAAGACTATAGAGAGATAAGTTAGGAGTGGGAAGTAACATCTGAAGTTAGCTCAGTGATTGTAAGCTTGGAGAAGAGAAGTCAGATTAGAGAAATAATGAACAAGAATGGCACTGACCATCTACTGGGAGAAAGAAGAAATTTTTATAAAGTCTCAATTGCTGGTCTTAGGGAGGCAATAGATGAACGAAAAGTGGTCCCCCAAATTGAAATTAGGTATAAAAAAGGTGAAGCTAGTTGGGGGAGAAAGATACATTGCACATGAATACCTGTGCTCATTCAATTGGATATGTGCAGGGAAATGGCTTCTGGAATCTGAACCTCCCAGAAGAGGTCAGGCTGGTGACAGCAGCTGAGATATGCTGACTAAATCCATAAGACCAAGTGCCATCTCTCAGGGAGAAATAGTAGTAGTCATACCATCAGACTTGTGATTTTCTTCTTTTTCTGTAAGCACTGATCTGCTTTAGCTAATGAAGACATTTAAGTTCTGAGAAGAGGGGAAGTGTAAGGTTATATCTAATTATATATATTTATTGTCATTCTTATTATCATTATTGTTAAATTGGAAGAGTATATTAAAGATGCCTTTAGCTCTTAGTTTATGAATATGACATCATTTATCCCTTTCTGTGGGGTGGTCACTTCGAGTTACACCTCCTTTCTCCAGAATTCTGGTCTGTACTCTCTCTCAGCACCCACTTGTGAAAAATGGCAAGTATCTCAGTTAGGAATGTGTTCTACTGCCATGGAATGGAAAAACCTAACAGATTCCCAGAGGGATTGAATCTGTTGATTTGGTCTTATTAATATCATGCTGTAATAACTGACACCCAGCCAGTATCATTTGAAAAACCAATTATTTTCTTCATTTTATTCAGGAGCTTTGTTCTAGCTCTGCTATGACTGACTTTATGTCACTTTTAATCCCAAGATCTACTTACCAAAATGTAATAAGTATCTTGACATTCTAGGAGTTAAAGAGTAATTCTCTAATAATGATTACTTTTGCAATTTCCAACAATATGTAAAATATTGTCAAATATGTCAAGTGACTGACAAGTTTAGGGAGACATTCTCTCTCTCTCCTACCCCCTCTTTCCCATCCCATTTCTATCCCCATGATAATATGCTTTCTAGTTCACTGTTTGAAAAACTCCTGGGAATAGTTTATTACATTTAAAAACATTCTTTATACAACCATATGACTGCCTCTCACCCTCCATTTCAAGTATTTCTGATTATTAAGTAACTAGTATTAGAATATTCTGCATGCCCACTTGTCCAATTGAGGTGTTCTCTCTTTCCCTTCTGGATTCCAGGTGTGTGAAGCATTCTTTGTTATGGATACATCATTTACAACATCTCGTTCTGCACAAGTGTGTTTTTCATAAAATCTGTAACTTATGATGAACCTTTGTAGATCACTATCAGTTATAACTCTTTGATATCGTTGTCAAGGATGCAAATTTGCATTGATAACAAGTCCTTGATTAAAGACTGACAACCACCACCATCATTTTCAGCTTTGAAATATACCACTGAAAGAATGCATTCACTTAATGCACCAGTTTTCAAATCTCGATCACTGTGTAAGAACATCAAAAGTTTGGTCATTTTCATTTTAATGGGCACAGTTTTACAATTCTACTTTTTCTTACTACCACTTTCTGTTTGGGATAATTTTTTTTACATGTATCTTGTTGAGGTTTCAGACATTTATGCAGTTTATTTGTCAAGATATGAAAAAGATGAAAGAAGGTTAAAGTAAACAAACATATCTCACGTGTCTTCTAGCCATGATCTTTATGAGTCTAGTTTCTTTTAACACAATTGCCAAAATCAGCCCAAGGAATGATTTAAAGGCAAAATTGAACTGAATGATGTGGGTGACAGTAAGGTCTTCTCCAAACCACAGGGTCTTGAGGAAAAGGGCATATAAGGACAGGAGTAAAAATTTTCATCTATTTAAGGTTTTTCTCTTGGCCTGATATGCTCTCTAGTACTCCCAGATACTGAGAACATATACCAAATCCAGCACTAATTAAGAAAAGCCTAGAGGCGCCTGGGTGGCTCAGTCATTAAGCGTCTGCCTTCGGCTCAGGTCATGATCCCAGGGTCCTGGGATCGAGCCCCGCATCGGGCTCCCTGCTCAGGGGAGAGCCTGCCTCTCCCTCTCTCACTCCCCCTGCTCGTGTTCCCTCTCTCGCTGTGTCTCTCTCTGTCAAATAAATAAATAAGATCTTAAAAAAAAAAAAAAAGGAAAAGTCTAAGGAGTAGACTGGATCGTGAATATCTTTTTTTTAATTTTTAATTTTATTTTTATTTAAGTATATTTAATATACAGTGTTATATTAGTTTCAGGTGTACAATATAATGATTCAACAATTCTACACATTTCTTAGTGCTCATCAAGATAAGTGTACTCTTAATCCCCTTTATTTCACCCATTCCCCCACCGACCTCCCCTCTGGCAACCATCAGTTTGGTCTCTGAATTTCAGACTCTGGTTTGTTGTTGTTGTTGTTGTTTGTCTCTTTTTTTCTTTGTTCATTAGTGGGGGGGTTTTTTCCCCTTAAATTCCACACATGAGTT
>NC_138381.1:18444371-18550939 GCF_054177405.1 Leptonychotes weddellii | reverse complement strand
CACCCCATCCCTCCCACTGCCCCCCCACTCCAGCAACCCTCAGTTTGTTTTTCAGAGTCCATCATCTCTCATGGTTTGTGTACCCCTCCGATTTCCCCCTCTTCATTCTTCCCCTCTGGCTATCTTCTTCTTCTTTTTTTTTTTCTTAACATATATTGCATTATTTGTTTCAGAGGTACAGATCTGAGATTCAACAGTCTTGCACAATTCACAGTGCTCACCATAGCACATACGCTCCCCAGTGTCTATCACCCAGCCACCCCATCCCTCCCACCACCCCACCACTCCAGCGACCCTCAGTTTGTTTCCTGCGATTAAGAATTCCTCATATCAGTGAGGTCATATGATACATGTCTTTCTCTGTTTGACTTATTTCATGAGCTAATTAGTTTTGATGTCAAACTACTGCTAACATAGTTGATCCCTGGAGGACCTACTGTGTGCAGCATCCTAACTGAAGAGACTGATCTGCTTTGTTACTAGTCCTACAAATGTCACATGTGTCTTTCTCAACCTGCCTTTCTACCAGTTTTTGCCTAGTGTGTGTTTTGTGTTGGTGTCACTGTGAAAATAGAGGTGTGGGGGTAATGGGAGTGGCTTTTCCAGGTTTAATAACATTTCTCATCATCAACTAGAAAGAAGAGTCTTCCTTGAGAACCAGTTGTTACAACAGTAACAGTTGTTACAACAGTTACTTTTACTAACAGTTTGGCCAAAATCAACACGTTATGTATCAGGCTTCTTTTCCGAGATGTATTAGCATGACAATACCCGGTCATATAGCCTGACATATTTTTTTTTTTAAAGATTTTATTTATTTATTTGAGAGAGAGAGAATGAGAGAGAGCACATGAGAAGGGGGAGGGTCAGGAGGGTCAGAGGGAGAAGCAGACTCCCTGCCGAGCAGGGAGACCGATGCGGGACTCGATCCAGGGACTCCAGGATCATGACCTGAGCCGAAGGCAGTCGCTTAACCAACTGAGCCACCTAGGCACCCTAGCCTGACATATTTTTTTAAGTTTAGGGTAGGAATCTACTGGGGAAGAAAAAAAGTCCCCCTGAATTCCCGTAGTGAAGCAATAATGAGTATAATAAAAGGGTCACTGCAAGAGGGAAAAAGTACAGTTGTGAAATCGGTTAATGCTGTCCATTTTAGGCTCACCTTACTTCTCCACCTGAGTCCCTTGTCGGACTCCCTGGCTACTCTCCTGGGACCTGCTCCTTTTGCCTTTGCTCTAACCTTTCTCTCATTTCCACCAGAGAATCAGAGCGTACCTGTCCCTGGCCCCTTGCCCTCAGGCCCCCCCTTTCCACCCCATAATCTGATATTCTAATTGTGGCTAACGGGCTAATTGGCCACAATATAATAGTGTTAGTTTTGGGAAGTCGTACAGCCAATCCGCATAATTTGCCAGTTGTAGATTTATGCATTTGCCTACTAGCTAAACTTTATTTGTAACTCCAAGATCAATACTCCTGGTATCTTTGTGGTCATTCACAAACATGCATAGACGTGGGGAAAATTTTGAGTCTCCTGATGGGCCTGTTCCCAGCTGAGGTCAAACAAGTTGACGCTGTCTTGTTTCAGTTTCTTACTTTCAGTGTCTCATGCTGAAAACAAGTGTCCTTTTCATGGTTTATTTAATGCCACATGTTTCCCATTTTTGTGCTTTTTAGGTGGTAGTTTTTCTGTTTAAAATGCCCCCCAAGCATATTGCTGAACTGATTAGTGTTCTTAAGTGCAGGAAGGCTGTGACGTGCCTTATGAAAAAAATACATGTGTCAGATAAGCTTCATTGAGGCATGAATTATGGTACCATTGGCCAGGAGTTCAATGTTTATGAATCAACGATAATATTAAATAAGGTGCCCTTAACAGAAATACACATAAAACGGGGTTTATATTGATCAGTTGGTGAGCAGAGGCTCACAGGAACTTTACCCTGTATTTCTCCTGGGAACAATGGCTCAGTATTCACTAATTCAGTATTTGCGGTGACTTTATAGAACAAAACTACCGTGATTAACAAGAATCAACTGTGTTTACTTCCTCCCACAGAAGCGTTTACGATAGTTTAGAGACGAAAATGCAGTCTCTAAACTAAATGTAGCTAAAGGAACAAGAACAAACAAGCAAAAACAGAGTTATGTAGTCCAGAAGTAGACAAAGGTAAAGTAGTTTAACCAGGGAAACATTAAGGAAAAAACTGAATTCTGATCTTCCAGACAACAGAAACAAACAAAAATAATGAGTACCATAGCTTTTCTTATCAGATTAAAGAAAGTATATCAATTTATTGGGAGAGACACTTTCTTTTTCTGTTGTTACTTTTTAATAGTAACTTTATGGCACAAAGCCCATTATGGATAATGTTTTTAATTGTAGTTTTATAAATAATGTAGAAATGGACTTTATATGATTGCTTTTATATTGACAATAAGAAAGCCTAAGACACCAATCCTATCTCATTGTTCTGTGAAGGATTTCCATGGGGATCTAAAGTTTTCTGTATGTTTCCGGGATGCTGGAGTGAAATGCGGTACTATTTAACACATGTTATGCTGACATTTACATTTTTAAAGAGCTTCAGATGGAATTATTATAATGGTGGAATTATCCAGTTTTCTGGTAAATGGGAGGGGGAATATATTTGAGCAGGCTACTCTTTTGGCTAAAATCACTGTCGAGAGAGGACATGTGAATTTGCCTGTGGATTGGAGAGTCAACATGGAACATCCCAGAAAAATGAGGAAAGCTATGGCCTCCAACCCACACCAGACTACTCCAGTTAAGAACACTATGTTAATTAGAAATATTGTGTTGATTGTGAGATGAGATATACCTGAAACTGACTCCACCAAGCCTGTCTCTTTTAAATATCTGTGCTCGTTTTTTTTTTATGAATTCATCTTACCACTGGTGCTAAGAATTTTCTGATATAATTTGGAGTCATGAAATATAGGCTCAAATAGTGAGTAAAGAAATGTTAAGATAAAAATAGTTATTCATAAAAAAATGTACATATATTTTCCCAGACTCTAGGTAAGAAGACATTTAAGTAAGAATAGGCTGTTGACCTACAGGGGATAAAATAACAAGAGCTTCAGAAAACTGAAGGAAAACATTTTTTTTTTTTTAACCATCATAGTTTATAAATGATATAAGCAATTCAATTTCCCTATTTTTAAAATGAAGAAGAGTAAACAAAGAAACTTGATTCAATTACATATGATAAATACAATTAAATGGAGATACAATTTGATTTATTGGAAGCAATATGAGTTTTATGCAGATTTACTATTGGCGGTACCTTACCAGAATGTAGTGCATTCTGGAAAATATCTACTGAATCAAATATGTGTAAATATAAAAAATAAATACATGTCATGGTGTGGTATGGGGTGGTAAGGGGTGGGGAGGTGGAGGGCTGTCTGTTTCCAGGGAGCTAAAAGTAATATACAATCCTCGGTTACTCTTGGCTGTTTAGATAAAATCTTTGATAGCATTGATTTAGCATTTGATATATATTCTTTAATATGGTACTTTCAAAGAAAATGCTCCCTTTTATAAGGAATAAGGAGGAAAATAAATAGAATATTTAGTTGATGGTACAAATGACTGCTCTACCAAGATGGCAGCCACCTTTGACAAATGGCGCCATTGCTTGGCCAACAGCATCTCTGGGCATGGTTTTAAATTCCTGAGTTGATTTTTCCTGAATTCAGGAAATTCACGGTAATACTGGCTGCTCAGAAGAGTTGATGTAGCGTAGAAAGCACACAGTTTGAACATGGGGAAGTCAAGTCTTGCCTTAACCTCAGCCTGCTGTTCTCGTTGCCCTTGGGCTGCAGGGGACAATTACCTGCCTTCAGCCACTCCTATCCCAACCCCTGACAAGAAATCCTGGCAGAAGAGAGTCTGTGGCTCTCTTCTCAATGGGATGATAGGTTTTGGTCAACTGTTTATAAAATTACTAATTTTAAAGACTCTTGAAATATTATTAGCCTTTGATCATCAATTCCAACAGATAAACCCCTTCCTCCCATTCCCCACATGTTGCCATCTAAAGAAAGCAGCTCACTGGGGATGTGTAAGATGTGTAGCCCAAAACAGATTTTGGAGAAATCTTTTAAAAACCATTCACAATAGAAAACTAAAGAGTCCTCTAACATATTCCTGTCTCTGATAAGCTATGAAAATAGTATTGGTTTGGTAAGTTAAGTGACATTCTGCTTCTCTATAACAAATATTTACTCGTGCTTTTTAAACAATAAATTAGCTAAAGGTAGGCTCAAGTTAGAAATTTAACTGATTAAATCCTTTGCAGTTTAGCAAAGTATCCTCTCCACACATAAACTATCAGTCATGTTTTATATTAAGACCCCCAACTCTGAAGGACGATTAGCAAATTCCTAGATGATCTCATTTTATGCCCTGCCCCAAAACAGTGGAATTGAGCTCAGTCATATTTATCTTCCAAATTTAACACACCTTGTTTAAAAAGCAGACTCCCAGTTTTACTCTAAATATGATTACATTTGCATAAGTGTCATTTACAAACAACTGTCCTGGAACATAGGCATTGCATAAAGCGAGGTGTAGCTATATATTTACTTAACAAGAAAATACTTAGGGGGGTGTCATGTTTCATAGCTCGGGGACTGATGCTGGCATAAAATGAAAGTGTGCATTCATGGTTCTTCCTTTTTGCATTGCTTTTCATGCTCAAATACAAATTTCCTGACTTTGGGGGTCAACATGCTAGAAGACAGTACAGTATTGTCTTGTGTTTAAAAGCAACAAGCTGTGGATTCTGACTGACCTAGATTTAAACCCCAGGCCTGCCAATCATTAGTTGTGTGATTTGGGCAAATTAATTAACCTTTCCGAGTTTCAGCCTTTTCGTTTGCAAAACCCCGAAGGGTTATTGTGAGGATTAAATTAACTAAAGGATGTAAAGTGCTTAGCGTAATAGCAACTCAACAGGAGGCTGTTAATATTAATTCCAATTATAATCTGGCAGCTCAACAAGTGATTGTTAATATTAATTCGATTTATGTCTACACTGAAAAACAGGAGGGTGATAGAATGTTTTGACAGATTCCTCTCAGTTTTGTTTTCTAAGTGTATCACATGTATTAGTTATGTCCGCTCTATATTGATTCCTTCCTCCCATTATAAATTATTTATTTTTAATTTTTATAATACTTTCATGTGGTTCAAAATTTAAAAGGCCCAAGGAGTGCCTCCTATCTAGTTCCCCTCCCAGAAGCAAAGCTTCAAAATCCATTTCATCCATGTATAATTAAACAGTTGGATACACATACTCTTTTTTCTCCCTTTTTTGCACAATAGTTATCATACTGGTTAGGATTGCCAGATGAAATACATGACATCCAGTTAAATGTGCAGTATTTGTGACACGATTACCCTAAAAAATTAATTGGTCTTTTTATTCAAACTTCCAGTTTAACTGAGTGTCCTGAATTTTATTTGCTAACCCTGGCATCTGTAAATTACTAGTCATGCTGTTTAACATCTTATTTGTCTGCTTTTGATTTGTTATTTTTTTTCACGTTAGAATCATCTGAGCTGGTTTCAGACTTCTCTATCCCCGAATCACACACTGCAGACCAGTTGCATCAGAATCATTCAGGGTTGAACTTGGGCAACAGTACCTTTTTATTTCTCCCAGTGATGGTCTTTGAGCAAGAGTCCTTTATTGCAGTCACAAAATGAGAAATGTTATTAATAAGTGTTTGCAATTGCAACACTAATTACAAAGAAATGAAAAGATTACAAAGAAATTGTTGCCGATAGTGCTTTGTACCGAGATCATTTTCACCTACTCAGGGTCTCCCCATTGGCTAAGTGGCAAACCAGGTGCTTTATGAATACTGTTATGACCCTGTCTACACAGGAGGGATTTCAGAGCCAGGTTAACTAATTGTTCATGCCACACAGCTAGTAATTCGAGGAAAAGGAATTAGAGCCATGTCTGGCCCCAAAGTCTTGTTGGGGTCACATCCCGATCTGACCTAATTCTGAGATTCCACTTTTATTAACGCTATTCCGAAACTCCAATTTTTAATTTGGAAAACAATTCAGACCAGCTGTTTCTCTTTCTCAGCGGACGACTATCTCAGTTAAAATGCCTTCTAGAGAGAACCAGCCGAGAGAAACCAAACAGGTAAAATTCCTTGGGGTTCAAGTTTCTTTCATCTCTGTCAATCTTTTGCAAGGTAGTTCTGGATTTTGTGTTTGTTGGTTCACCTGCCTTGAGTCACCTGAGCATGAAGGGCTTATGAAAAAAGAGTTGACGGACATAATGATGAGCTGTGACTTAGGGGGAAAGGAAGCCGTGTCTTTTGGTCAGGAACTTGATCGTTCTGCTCAGATTGTGTGCATATCATACCCATGTCTTGATGTGTAACTAAATGAAGGAACTGGATTAAAACGAGGGGTGGATATCTTATTCCTGCACATGTCAAATATGTTCTTTCTCATCCTTTGTGGACATGTTTTATGAGATGCATGATGTAGAGACAGACCGCAAAACCATTCTGGTTTTTGTAGCAGAGGACACAATGTGAGTATCTGTTTCAAGGTCATTTCCTAGTAATGATATCTTCTGGTGATTTTGAGGCACAGATTCAGGGAGGAGAGATGAAATCGAATCCTATTCCTGGCTTTGCTCCTTTCATCTGTCTCTATATTTACAGGGCTTCCGAAAGTCTCCTGCATATAGTTGATGTTCAGTAAATGTTTGTTGAGCTCTCTTGACATTCTCTTTTAAAACTGAGAATAGACTGTGTTCTGGGTAGTTTGGCAATGCAGGGACATGAGTGGGGCTGAATCCAAGCACCGTTATCATGGACTCAGAAACTGCAGATTTGCACTGTGGTCTTAAGTTCTCTGAATTTTGATCATTTCAACTCACCTAGAAGCATCTTTAGAAGATCAACTGACCTTGAAATCTTAACATTCAGCAAAAAGTAGTTGAGAAAGAATTCCTTAAGGTCCAGTGAATTTTGGAGAGTGCGTGATGCCTGACAGTGCAGAGCAAGTTTGGATGCTAAAAAAAAAAAAAGGAAGAAGAAGAAGAAGAAGAAGAAATCCATGAAACCAGCATTTGAGTGATTCCAGTAGCTTGGATTTGGGTTTTGACCCAGCATCCAAAGAATAATACTGTGACAGCAGCAAAGAAATTGTAAGTAAAGTTTTCTCTAAGGACTATGGAAGAAGGGGGAGAAAAATGGAAACCAGGTCAACTTCTTAATATCTTATTAATTCTCTTAGTGTTTTGTTAATTTTATGAATTCATCTGAAGTTTCTTGATTTTGTCTTTTTTGGAAGTATGACGATCATGTGTGCCTTGCCACATAGTGGGCTCCTTACTATGCATTACTGTTAGTGCTCCTTCTCCAGGTAGAAGGACTAACCTTTATATGCTCAGAATGATGTATAGCTCTTGTTGGGAGTTTCTAAATTTCCCTTTGTCCAGCCCAGGCCTTTTATTATCCTGCTTCTAATGTTTTCACCTCCGTTCATCTTTGTTCTTCAGACCACTCATTTGAATTTTTTGGTAGCCTTTTGCCTTGCGGCTTCTTTCACATCTGGAATCCAGTAGTGCAAATATGTCTTTATAAATTATGGCTCAATAATTTGGAATTTTCCCTTTCCTCCTCACCATTTTATTGTGTCTTTTTTCAACACTAGCTGCAGACTTAATGTATTAGCAAAAGTACAGATTATTATAGATTCAATTAAATGCCGCTGGTAAAGGGCAAAGTGGTTTTCTTAAGTTAATTATTTACAATAGCTTTTAGAGTCTGAGGACCTCAACCAATTATAATACAGATATTTAGAATGGGTTTGACATTTCGGGGCCAGCTAGGAACAAAATTGTGAGGGAGGGGAGAGAGGGGCATGATTCTATGTGCCCCCCCATACCTTTTTTTTAGTGTCCCTCCATCAGCCCATTGACTTTATTTTACTAAATTTCTTCCCTATTTTCCCATTCAGGAATTTCACTGATACAAATATGCCTTAGTCTACCTTTGCCTCGGTTTCATTATTCATTCAACAAAATATGTTGTGTCCCTTTTTACCAGGTACTCTGCTAATGAAAATTTGCCTTGGAAGACATAGTTTAGGTGACTATGGGAGGTAGTAAGTTTAATGAGTCAACCTAATCAAGACTAATGAGTGAACTAGTTAATATATCACCTCCTTGGTGACCTCTTGCTCTAATACAGTTAATACCCTTCCACTAGATCTTAGGAGTATCTGTTTCTTTCTTTTTTTTTTTTTTTGATTTTTTTAAAATTATTTATTTATTTATTTGACAGAGAGAGAGAGAGACAGCGAGAGAGGGAACACAAGCAGGGGGAGTGGGAGAGAGAGAAGCAGGCTTTCTGTGAAGTAGGGAGCCCAATGCGGGGCTCAATCCCAGGACTCTGGGTTCAGGACCCGAGCCGAAGGCAGATGCTTATCGACTGAGCCACCCGGGTGCCCCAGGGGTATCTGTTTCATAAGGATTTCATGAGGGCTTTAGGCACGGTGGCTGGGCAGATGCTGGTTCAGGGAGGCCTTTCAGGTCACCTCAAAAACACTAGGCTGCAGAGGCCATGGTTAGAGAACAGCTACCAAAATGTATATATGGGAAAACACAGGAGGTTTTCTGGCAGTTTGCCTTTGTACCACACAAGGGAAGATCAGCCATAACCTTTATTTTAAAAAAGTTGTAGAGGCTGAAATAAAGCAACTGAATTAAGTAAAAAAGTTTGCAATCCTCTGTAAAATCTTCATAATATAGGTTCTGAAAATTCAAGACAGCTGAAATTTGTTCACAGGCAGACCTGCCTTAAGAGTTCAGTTTCTTACTGAGCAGTTAATGTATCTCCTGTCCAAGGATCCAGTCCAGAGTAAAATAGTCACAAACAGTAGCTCAATAGCAAACTTATTCCTTCAGGTTACATATAATGTGAGTTATTTGCATTCTGTAGTGATCTTGTTTTCTTCGATTTTCTTGCAACACTAGCCATTTTTATACATTTAAAACAGGATTCTTGCTTTCTCTTGAAGTTCAGATTATTTTTATTTTGTATCCTCAAAGTTTGAGGTCTAAGATAATGTGTTGCTTCATTAAGAACTTTACATAGGAGACTGTAGAAATGAGGATTTGAGCCCATGATTTTCTTGTGTGAGATTCTGTGATATTGTGATTTATAAGAAATATATATACATATATATTTGAACATTCAGATGACCAAAACGTATTTCTCAAATATATTTGGTCTTTATCTGCAGTTCTTGGCTCATAGCTCTGGAAACCCTTGGAATTTCCTGAGTGATAAGCACAGTGGAGCATCTTTTGTCATAATATTTGGTCTCCCCTTCTCAGTTCCTGACATAGCTTCAGAGACATCAGGGTGACATGGGTGTCTTGGTATTCATAACAAATTCCTTTCCATTACAACCAGGTTTATGTTAATGAAATGACTTTTGAGAAAAGGCCAAGGGATGAGGGAACCAACCAGGAAGAGAGGGTTAGAACTTGTAGTCCCACCTGCTGATTTCAGGATAGGGGAGAGGAGCTGGAGGTTGAATCAATCACCAATGGCCAATGAGTTGATCAATATGCCTAAGTAATGATGCCTCCATAAAAAACCCAAAAAGGAGGGGGTTCAGAGAGTTTCCAGGTTGGGGAACCAGAACATTTCCACATGTGACCATGCCAGACCCCAAACTTCATGAGGACAGAAGCTCCTTTGTTTGCTGCCTTGCCCTATGTATCTCTTCATCTGACTGTTGATTTGTAACCTTTAATAGTCTTTGTAATATATCCATAATCTAGGGAGTAAACAGGTTTCCTGAGTTCTGCAAGCAAATTAATAGGACTTAAGGAGGGGGTTGTGGGAACCTCTGGTTTACAGCCCGTTGGTCAGAACTACAGGTAACTTCTGACTTACAGTTGGCATCTGTATTGGAGGGGGTTGTTGGAATCTCCAATTTGCAGCTGGTCGGGTAGGAGCACAGATAACCTGGGCTTCCAGTTGATGTCTGGAGTAGAGGGCCATCTTGTGGTACTGAGCTCTTTACCTGTGGAATCCGGGTGTTAGGTCAGCATTGAGCTGAAATCTCAGACACTTTATCAGAGAATTGCTTGTTGGTGTGGGGAAGCCTACACACACACACACACACACACACACACACACACACACACACAGTGGAAATGGTCCAGGAATCCAAAGGAGGTTTCCTCTTCAGTAATCTGACCCTGAAGCCTTAAATAAAACCCTTTCTAGCATCTCATCAAAATTTTCTGTATTTTAACTGGACATGGTTCTGAACACCAAAGAAGTAGAGGTAGGTATTAAAATCAGCTATTAGTAGAGTTGGAAATTGTACACTCAACCACCAGGGGTTCTTTAATTTTATAGCTTTATCCTGAACTTGTGAGTTTCAGATTAGTTTCTTCTTCAATTCAACATGTAAGGTAACTTTGATGGTAAAGACACTGTTTCTTATGCAGAGTGTTCAGAGTTTTTAGTGCGCAGGCTGGAGTTCTCCAAGACCAGCTGTCTGCATTACAGAACCACACAAATTGGATCTAACGGAGCATATATTAGTGTCTCCAGCAAATATTTGTTGAACACCTATTTTTAGCGAGGCTCCGAAGTGAACAAAGTGTGCGAGGATGCAACCCACTCAGAGCTTGCAATCTAGATGGGAAAGCGAGTGATAATAAACAAGAAGGCAGATTATCAGCTGGGAAGAAGGGCCACACAAAAACTAGACTGATGCCATAGAAAGTGAATGGGAGCCTTCATTAGATTTGGGGGCCCTACAAGATCCCTCTGATGAAGAAACATTTAGATTGAGAAGTGAATGATAGTAAGAAGGCTGTTTGTGAGACAGGGGAGGGATAGGGTATAGGCAGAGGAAACAGCCCTTGCAAAGGGTCTAACACAGGGCGAATCGTGGCTCCTTGAAGGAGTAGAGGATCAGTAGAGAACAATCAGCCAGGTCATACAGCACTTTGTAAGGCAGGAAAAAGGGACTCTGGGTTTTATTTTCAGTTTGATGAATGCCATTGGAAAATATGAAGCAGGACAGTGATGTTGCCTGAGTATAATTTTGAGGGAAAATCTGCTTGTTATGTGGGGAAGGATGGGGGAAAAGGCAAAGCCAGAGGCATGAAGACAAGTTAGGAGACTTACTAGCTGCAGGGACCATGCCCTTTGTTCAAATGAGACCCTTCTGAGAGTGAAAGGGGCCACTGTGAACCGAGTAGGAGTGGCAGGTGGGTCTATGGGGGGAACACGCCGTTGCTTGAGCCGTCACGGTTGCCTTGGTAACGTAGTGGAGCCTTTATGCGGTTTCATTTAATCCCTGCAATAAACTCAGTGTGCCAGGCACATGATAGGTGCCCAGTAAATGTTTGTTGGGTGAGCGAATGAGCGAATCTGGGGGAGATTAGTATCCTTGCTTTATAAATGGAGCTGTGCTACAAGTATATTGTAAGCCTAATTTTGACTATAAAACCCATCCTCTTTCCTCAATTTCTTACCAAAGGCCTCATTCTTGTTGCTTTTTAAGTGTTTCTATATCGTCTCACACGTATTTCCATTTTCCTCCTTCATTTCCTCCTCGCTCCTGGAGTTAGTGTTCTACATACAGAGGTTCTGTAAATGTGTTTGCTATACCAGTTTTTATCAAAGGCAGGAATTGGACTGGCCATTGACAGTGTCAGGTCCCCAGGCAACTTTCTGATCTTTCCTTTGAAGTGCCCTGAGGCCTCCACCTGGGCAATATGTCAGGGTTGATTAAACAGGCTGATGATGGGCATGCCTTAATGTTCCACTCGCCCCTTATACAAAGAACTCCCTCCTCTGTCCTCTTCTGCTCATCCAGCAAATTGGTATCACCTTACTTCCAGGCGAGGAGACCTAGGAATCCTTTCAAAAGGACCCAGCACACTCTTTCTAGGCAGAGTAGCTTCTGCCTGTTGGATAGATGGCACCGAATTCTCAACAACAACAAAAAAGATGATCTCATTCTCCTACTTTGAATTACAGGCCTAGAAGAAAGTTCAAATTTGTATATTTTATATAATTTGTATTGTAAATTGTAGATATTTCTGGCTTACTCCATAAACATTCAAAGCAGACTTATCTTCTGACAAGATCAGGTTCAATAGAGGACTGGCTTTTAGGGAGTGGTGTGCACAGGCCTCATGATCTTTTCTTTTTTTTTTTTTTTTTGAGATTTTATTTATTTATTTGAAGAGAGAGACACAGCGAGAGAGGGAACACAAGCAGGGGGAGTGGCAGAGGGAGAAGCAGGCTTCCCACTGAGCAAGGAGCCCGATGCGGGGCTCGATCCCAGGACCCTGGGATCATGACCTGAGCTGAAGGCAGACGCTTAACGACTGAGCCACCCAGGCGCCCCAGGCCTCATGATCTTTTCATGCTTGATGAGCCTGAGCCTGTGTGTGTACAAGTGTGTGCACGTGTGCATACGTGCTCATTATGACCCTGCTGATCCCTTATAGTCAAGAGCTAATGGAACCCAGTCAATGTTGGGCTGGAGAAAAATGTTCCAGCTTGCATTCTCATACTTCTTCCTCGTATTTTGTCCTACTCACTTGTTTTGCTTAAGACAAAGTAAACCTATCTGCCACGAGATATAGTATAACATTTGCTAATATTTGTGATTATTCAGCAAGTAAACCTCACCTATAGCTGGGTTTATAAAACTAGTTTCTGTTTTAGATCCTAGGAAAAGTCTACTCTTTCACATGCTGTTGAAGGATTTTAAGGTGAATAATATTATAGTCCCACCCTTAACTTAATTAGGGGAAAGACAACGGGGGGTGAGGTGGGGGGGGACATGAGTCTGCATTTGTCATTGTGTAAATATGAACAAGAAGATTAGCTGCTGAGTCACATTATCAGGGAAGAGCAGAGCCAGCTTTATTCTGAAATATAAACCCCCTCACAGTCACATACAATGTATATTCACCTTAATGTATTCAACAGAAATATATAGATAGAACAAATCTGAAACTTCTCTATTTTGCTATTAAATATAACTAGAAGTTTTACTTCTGAAATTTAGTACACAGGCATTTAGCTTTCATATTTTTTCCTCTTATTGTAATAATACCTAACCAAATAGGCTCCGATTTCAGCAGGAAAACCTTTACTTTAGATATAATAATATAGCTTGCTAAAAGAAACCCTTTGCTTATTACTGGAACTTTAGGAAACAAGACAGTAAAGGAAGATATTTGGATTTTCCTTTTTAAAAAAGCAGCAGAGGGGCGCCTAGGTGGCTCAGTCAGTTAAGCATCTGTCTTCGGCTCAGGTCATGATCTCAGGGTCCTGGGATCAAGCCCCGCACTGGGCTCCCTGCTCAGCAGAGAGCCTGCTTCTCCCTCTTCCTCTGAGGTTCCCCCTGCTTGTGCTCTCTCCTTCACTCTCTCTCTCAAATAAATAAATAAAATCTTTTAAAAAATTAAAAAAATTAAAAAGCAGTGAAAATGACATAGAAAGAGCATTCTTTGATGCTGGAGAAATAGATTGATTCCCCAAAATTTCTTTGAGACACAGACTTTCCATGAACTGGAAAGTGTCAGATATAACAAATATATTATTTGTGACAGCTTACTGTGATTATTTTTTCCCACTAAAATGTTAACCTTTTCCTTTCAATGTTTTGATTTAATGTAGTAAATTATGATATTTCTCCTTTTGTTAAAAAAAAATGCCAGAAAGTAAAATGTAAATCTTTAATGGAAAATGTGATCATGTTTTTCCTTGGGCAGGAGGGGACTTGAGGGTGGTGATTTTGCAGAGATGAGATAGAACATGACCCAATCTGTGTTCCTGCAGCATGCTACAGAGTTTCCTCTCATCTTAGAACCCATCTGGCAAATAGAGGCAAAGCTAATTTCATAAGAACTGTCTTATAACAAATCCTAGTTTAGAAAAGCTCCAACTCTTTGGCATTTCTTTGCTGAGGTCATGATTCTTTATCAGTGAGAACAGTCACTATGGATATGAACAGTCAAGAGAGGATGTTCCCACAGGAAGGTCCCTTTCTCAGTTAAAAAAAAATTGGACAAAAGCATAATGCAAAATTCTGAGTAGCAACCTTTTTATGAAGTTTAATTTTAGTAAACCACTCACATTTTTGAATCTTTCATGATTTTTCTCCACCCCAAATTGTTATTAACCAAAAAACGTTCACCAAATCTAAAGTTAATGAATATTATAGAATGGAGCACTACCCTGGCCAGTTAGGGCACTGAGCGAGGCACCTAGCTGCCTTCTGCTCTGCTCTGATTAGACTTGAAAATGCACCAAACAGCAGGGATGGGAGTGTATAGCTGTAAATATCTTTGTGCTAATGAGGATTTTTCTTTTCTCACCAGTAACAGCTGGGGGTAGATGTTGTCAAAGACAAAATTATAAATGTTTTATATTGGAAAATGGTAGGTGAGTTTAAGACATTGTCAGTTGATTAGGTTACTGCCAAGAAGTAAACAATAGGCTTATTAAAGCTGTAATTAGGCATTGTGGACATACTGTACTTTTAATCAGAGCTCCAGCAGGGGATAAAGTAGCTGAAATAATCTAGTGCTTTGTCAAGTGGAAGGAAAACAAGCTTTCTAAAATGCAGCTATGCAGTTTCTTGGGATTTCTACACCACCTTCTTTCTGAGAAATTTGCTGACTTCACTTTAAGTTACAAAGTAACCTGTAGGAATTGATTCATTATTTTGTGGTTTTGTTACATTGTGTCACTGATCAAAAAAAAAATTTTATGGTTCCCTATTTCTTGGCGAGTTAAGTGTGAAAGGTGAATCCACGATGATTGAATGCATTGAGCCAGGTACTTTACATACAACTGCAGGTAAAGACATTAGAATCTAGGGTTAAGTCATTTGCCCATGGTCAGATGCTGGCTAAAGGGCTGAAATTGAACTGCTAAACCCAGGGCTGTGGACTCCAACAGCTGCCTCTTACATCACACCACAGCCCTGCAGATCCAACTTCACCAACCAAGGCCCCCCAGAATGCTGCTTCTGCTTCCACCTAAGCCATATTTGCTGTAGCCGATGGCACGGGGTATATATGCTGCCTCCATGACGTGAGTGCTCTGCTCACCACCAGTCCTTTGCTCTTCCCACATCAAACTCCAGCTCTCATGTCACCTCCTCTATAAAGCCCTCCTGATTATTTTTGTCCCTACTCCTGATTCACTTTATGAGTTTTTCTTTTTTTTTTTTCCCCTCCAAATTTTTATTTAAATTCTGGTTAGTTAATGGACAATGTAATATTAGTTTCAGGTGTAGAATTCAGTGATTCATCACTTACCTACAACACCCAGTGCTTATCCCGACAAATGCCCTCCTTAATCCCCATTACCTATTTCATCCGTCCCCCTGTCTACCTCCCCTCCAGTAATCATCAGTTTGTTCTCTAGAGTTAAGAGTCTGTTTCTTGACTTGCCTCTTTTTTTTCCCCCCTATGTTCACTTGTTTTGTTTGTTAAATTCCACGTATGAGTGAAATCATACGGTATTTATCTTTGACTCACTTATTTCGCTTAGCATAATACTCTCTAGCGCCATCCACATTGTTGCAAATGTCAAGACTTCATTCTTTTTTATGGCTGAGTAATATTCCATTATATATATATAAAATCTTTATGAATACCACATCTTTATCCATTCATCAGTTGATGGACATTTGGGCTCTTTCTATAATTTGGCTATTGTTGATAATGCTGCTATAAACATGGAGGTGCTTGTGTCCCTTCGAATCAGTATTTTTGTATTCTTTAGGTAAATACCTAGTAGTGCAATTACTGGATCATAGGGTAGTTTTATTTTTAAGTTTTTGAGGAAACTGCATATTGTTTTCCTGAGTGGCTGCACCAGTTTGCATTCCCACCAACAGTGCAAGAGGGTTCCCCTTTCTCCACATCCTCACCAACACCTGTTGTTTTCTGTGTTGTGGATTTTAGCCATTCTGACAGGTATGAGGTGATATCTCATTGTAGTTTTGATTTGTGTTTCCCTGATGATGAGTGATGTTGAGCATCTTTTCATGTGTCTGTTAGCCATCTGGATATCTTCTTTGGAAAAATGTTTATTCATGTCTTCTACCCATTTTTTAACTGGATTATTTGCTTTTGGGGCTTTATGAGTTTTACACTCTCCTCTGAATATCTTTTAGATTCAGAGCCATAGATTTTCTGGTACAGAGCTCATTTCAAATAACTTATCAGATGAAGAAACTAAACATTTATTTGTTTTCTCTCCAATCACATAAGGGTTAAGAACCACTTATAATAGCATTCTGTATTCTCCACTCAGCCTTATACATATTGCAGAAATAAGATTTTAATCTAGAAATTTCAATTAACATAAGCATCTACATAATATAGAAAGAACCCTTGAGATAAATAAGCACTTTCTTCGGACTAATTCCATTCTTTGCAGATATAATCTCTCTTTTTCAGCATTTATTAAGCTCATAAAATGCTTCCTATTAAATATCAGCTAAGACAACAACCAGCCAACATTCTTTTCCTAAAGAGGTCATGGATTTTTTATTTTTTTTATTTTTGGAATTATACGGCTCTATGAGTTACCTAGAATTAGGTTTCAGTGAGAAAATTGTAATAATATGGAACTCATCTTTTTTTTTTTCATTGACATGTGAACCCATAGATGCTCTCTAACTTGGTTTCCTCACATGTGAGAGATGCAGAATTTATGGGCAGATATTTTGATTAGTATGCCCTTTCTCAGATAAAAAGCAAAGCAGTAGAAGTTTGGCAAGACTTCCTCAAAGCAGCAGCTGACTGGAAAATGATCACAATTTTGCAGGATTATTAGGCCAATGTCGGAAAACCTCTTATTAAATGCTCATCTCTTTAGCTTAAACTCCTATCATTCTTCTACGTGGAAACATTAAGAGTTGAAGCTTCAATTTACATATATACACTCAATGTCACACAACTCTCCAGAAAAAAGACCTAGACTGACTGCCATCATAGCGGACACATGCCCTTGTCACGATGAGGGAAAGCAGCTCCTCTGGCTGGTGCCGGTGCGCCCACGAGGCAGGCACCTATGGTGGGAAATGAACCGTCTTCCCAACGAGCCACTGTCTTAGGAAATGATATGTCTTCCTGAATGTGGTCCTCTCTGCTGTCCTGTTAGCTGTAGTATAAAACTAGGAGTGGCTTGCACTGTTGAAATTAGAAGTTATTCCCTGGCAGTGAGAAGTCTCTGTGCTAAAAGGTAGTGTGGTGGTTCTTGGGGCGTCTGGGTGGCTCAGTCGATTAAGTGTCTCACTCTTGGTTTCCGCTCAGGTTGTGATCTCAGAGTTGGGAGATGGAGTCATTTGGGCTTGTACTCAGCAGGGAGTCTGCTTAAGATTTTCTCTTTCTCCCTCTGCCCCTCCCTCTCTTTCCCTCATCCCCTACTCATGCGCTCCCATGTGCACACACTTTCTCTCTCTCTCTCTCATAAAATCTTTAAAGGGCAGTGTGGCATTTTCAAACGTGACTGGAGGTTGTAGTATTAATGCTTTTGTCTCACCACCAGGAGCCAGATTTACGTGATTTGGGGTGTGGTCTGCGCATCAGGGGGTTTTAAAAGAATAGCCGAGTTTGAGAACCACTAAGTTAGGAAAACCCATTTTCTGGTCTTGCTGACTGGCTTCAGGAAAGGTGTCAACCTCTGTGTATGCTTCGTAATGTGTTGTATTGCCTCAAAGGTTGTTTCAATTCTGGAAAAGATATAGGTTTTCCATATAAGGTTTTGCTGAATTGCAAGGAATTTACATTTATTTTTCTTGCTCCCTTGTTAAAGTCCTGGGTGAAAGGACCTACAAAAGCATTTATTTTTTTAAAGTAGGCTGTCTAATGAAAAGTAAATCATGTGGCTCACTTATGAAGACAAGCATAAAACCTTTCCAAGTCAAATACTAAATCTTTCAAAAAATTCTTAACGCTTAATTTACTTAATTCAAACATTTATGTGATGTCTTCAGTGCATGTTGTATATGTGTTTTGAGTGAGTAAATAATGTTTTGAGGATTACTCCTAATTTTCAGGGAAACAAAGTTTAGAATATGTGCGGGAACAAAATGATATGTAGCTGGGAAAGCACGTTCAGGGCATTGTAATAGCACATATCAGCAGAAGAAGGAATCCAGTAGCTATGTGCCAAGCTTGGCTGATGGCAATCAGCAAGAGGAAATTGCTCTCAACTCTAACAAGATCAAATCAGATAAACTGACTCTTTTCTTGACCATTGAGTTTTTTCTACTCTAGAACGAGTTGCTGAAGGGGGTTAAGAGTCTCAACCTTCTGAAGGGTTTCCTGTAGACGTGCCTCAAGGTGAAAAAAGGAGAAAAACAGTTCCCGAATCTGGCCACTCTACTGTCATACTTTAGTGAAATATGTAAACTCTAAGTTCCAGGACTTGCCTGCAGAGATTCTGATTCAGCCCTTCTGGAGAGGTCTTAGAGTTTGTACTTGTAAACTCCCCAGGGAATACTGATGATCAGCCAGCGTTGGGACCCACTGGATGATGTGTACACCCAAGTTCTGTTCCAGTGCTGCTTCATAGGCTCCTGATGACCAATCTGTCCTGCTGTTTAGTGATTTTCAATTACTCCTGATTTGTGAGCACATTTGCTCAGTAGATTGGCTATCAGGACCCTGTCAAATAAGGAATTTTTTTTAAAGATTATTTATTTGGGGGGGGGGTTTGTGCACCAGAAGGAGAGGGAGAGAGAGAGAGAATCTCAAGCAGACTCCATGCGCTGAGAACGGAGGCTGAAGTGGGGCTCAATCTCAGACCCTGAGATCATGACCTGAGCCAAAATCAAGAGTCAGACGCTTAACTGACTGAGCCACCCAGTTGCTCCATATGAAATATTTTTATAAAAAAAATTACTGTAAATGTGCGAATAAGGCTAATCGAATATATTCTATAGGTCCTTTAGTAGTATGTGAATACACATGATTCATACTACTAATTGACTTCATTGTAAACAAGTATTAATTTGTAACTATGTAATTGACTAATTGACTTCATTGTAAACAAGTATTAATTAACACCCAGCTAGTGGAGCTCAGCTAAAAAAAATTTGTTTTTAAATAAAATATGTTATTCTTACTTCCTTGGGCTTTTAAAATAACTCCACGAGTATAATTCATATACCATAAAATCTACCCTTTGAAAGTATACAATTCAGTGGTTTATAGTACATTCACAAAAAAATATGCCCCCATTATTATCTAAATCAAGAATATTTTCGTCATCCCTCCCAAAAAGCCTCTTCCCCATTAGCAGTCACTCCGCAGTTCCTCCTTTCTGCATCCCCTGACAAATGCTAACTTATATCCCGTCTCCACGAGTTTGCCTATTCTGGACATTACATGTGTAATGCCATAATGTCATAAAATCTGTGGCCTTTTACATCTGGCTTCTTCCACTTAGCATGTTGTCAAGGTTCATCCACGTCGTAGCATGTGTCCCTACCTTTTCCTTTTTATGGCTGAATAATATTCCGATGCGTGGCCATGCCACATTTTGTTTATCCATTCATCCATTAATGGACATTTGCATTGTTTCCTTCTGGGGATTGTTATGAGCATTTGTGTACAAGTTTTTGTGTGGATATATGTTTGCATTTCTTTTGGGTATAGACCTGGGACTATTGATCATTTAGAAGCTGGTTGATTGATATATGGGAGTATACTACTATTCCCTCAAATTGTGTATATGTTTGAAGTTTCTTGTAATAAAAAGTAAAGAAAAAAAGAAAAACCCTCACGTAGTTTCAGAAGTTGCCACAAAATTAAGCCCATGGAAAAAATGTTACTTTTGAGAAAAAAATATTTAGACAGAATTATTCATTGGCTTAGAAGTGAGTTTAATATGTGAGAGTAACTTAAAAAATATATGGGAATAATATATCAATGGAGATAAATCAATTTAAAGATGACTTGTGTTAGAGTTTTTACCCCTTATTTTCAGGGCAAGTAAGCTGAACTTCAGAGTTCAATAACTTCTTGGTTTATCTCTGTTACATTAGATCCCTTGATCATAGAATGAAACAAAATGGATATTTTTATCTTTTAAAATAGATTTGATTGCTGCAAGAGACACATCGACCATTGTCAGCTTAAGTAAAGGTTGTTTAAGTTGATATTGATTAATATTTATAATTGGGTTTGAATTTTCTATATAGGCTCACATCCATTAATTATAAATAGCCTTTAAGAAGAATCAAAATGAAAATTAAAACCTTCCTAACAGAACAAAATGCTACTGGATACAAAGTTTTTTGTTTTTTTTAATTACCCCCCCACTTCTCTCCCTTCAGAAGATGTCTTCTGTTCTACTGAAGCACAGACTATAGATCCCTTGAGTACTAGCCATAATTAATTTATTTTTTTAAAAGATTTATTTATTTTAGAGAGAGAGAGTGGGGGGAGGGGCAGAATGAGAGGGAGAGAGAATCTCAAGCAGACTCCCTGCTGAGCATGGAGCCCGATGCAGGGCCCAATCTCATGACTCTGAGATCATGACCGGAGCCAAAATCAGGAGTTGGACACTTAACCAACTGTGCCATCAATGCACCACAGTTCCAGCCATAATTTAATTCTAACCTCTAGGACATGAATGTGGTTATGGGAAGCAGAATTTTAAGGTCAGTCAATGAAAACCACCCTCAGGCTATCACTCAATGACATTTTGCTGTGGAAATTCCAGATCTCAAGATATACCTACTGGAGCCCAATACAAACCAGTCAAATAAAGATTAATGAGGAAATATTAAGCATCTGTCCGTTTTATGCTTGACAGCTTTATTTTATGTAAAGTACCTACAAAGTAATATCACTGATACTTTGTCTATTATTTTAAGCTTTCCAAAGTGCCTTAAGAATATTAAGTTTGTTTTGGGGCCCTTGGGTGGCTCAGTCAGTTAAGCGTCTGACTTCAGCTCAGATCATGATCTCAAGGTCCTGGGATCGAGCCCTGTGTTGGGCTCTGTGCTCAGCAGGGAGTCTGCTTGTCTCTTTGCCCCTCTCCCCGCTCATGCTCTTTCTCTCCATCTCTCTCCTCTTTCTCTCTCTCAAATAAATAAATAAATAAATTCTTTTTTTAAAAAGATTTTTTTGTTTAAAGATTTTATTTATTTATTTGAGAGAGAGAGAGAGGGAGAGAGAGAGAGAGAGCACAAGCAGGGGGAGCGGCAGGCAGAGGGAGAAGCAGGTTCCCCACTGAGCAAGGAGCCCGATGCGGGGCTCGATCCCGGCACCCTGGGATCATGACCCGAGCCGAAGGCAGATGCCCAACCGACTGAGCCCCCCAGGCATCCCATAAATAAAATATTTTTAAAAAAGAATATTAACTTGGTTTTTATTAATTTAATAAGTTCAAGTCACAGGGTCATAAAGCTTGTCATGGCATTTTTAAGATTATTAGCTGGAGAACTAGCAAAGAACGTCTTAAATTTGCATGGGTAAGTCCACCTGTATGGTAGTCATCCATACATATCTGTAGTGTTTGTTTGTTAAGCTTCCCTCTAGAGAAAACAGAGTATATCCTCAGAGTTATACAGAATATCATGCAAATTATGGGGTGCCAGTGAGTATGTGTTAGATGGGCGAATGGGTGCTTTCATGGAGAAGCCCAGTTCTGAGCCCTGACCTATTCAACTGACAAGTTTATATGCTCTCTGCCAATACAGATCTCATGTCCAAAAATTACAGTCCCTCTGTGCTTTCTCTTTTCCTAGGTTATTTTAAACTGCTTCTCTGAAGATACAAGTATTCTATTTTGAGAAGGTTTTTATAGAAATAGAAAAATGAGCTCAGGAAGCCAGACCCGGAAGGTCCCACAGTGATCATTTAATCTAAATAGTCCCTTCACAATTGAGGAAGGAAGGAGAATGTAAGTCCTGAACTTGGAGGGACTCCACTTCCACCAACTGGTCAAAGATTAATTTCATTAATTGTGACATTTGCATGGCTCCATCGCTCAACACATGTGTACTGATCCCCTAATACATGCCAACCACTGTATTGGACTCTGGATCCAGCAGTGGACAAAGGAGATTAAATTTCTGAGCAAATGGGGGGTGCCTGGGTGGCTCAGTTGGTTAAGCAACTGCCTTCGGCTCAGGTCATGATCCTGGAGTCCCTGGATCGAGTCCCGCATCGGGCTCCCTGCTCGGCAGGGAGCCTGCTTCTGCCTCTGACCCTCCCCCCTCTCATGTGCTCTCTCTCTCATTCTCTCTGTCTCAAATGAATAAAAATTAAAAAAAAAATCTTTAAAAAAATTTCTGAGCAAATGGGATTTATGTTGAACAAGAATGAGGCATAGCAGTGGGGAAAAGGAGAGAAAGAAACTGTGGGCAGCCTCATTTGATATAGTCTAACTATGAAAATCACGTCCCTGTCAATAACCAGAGAAAATTCCCTTCCCCTATAGAATGAAAATATTTCTACTTTCTACCTATCTAATCCACTTTTCATTTCAAATTATAACAAACCATAGTCTTGGGGTTTTTTTTTTTTGTTAGAAACTCTCAACCCACAAATCACATAACTTCTGTGCTCATGACTTCTCATCTGTAAACTGAGGATTAGACCACAGGGTTATTTAGATTTCCTTCTACCTTTGAGACTCTTCATTAAGTAGAGCCTCACAAGTGTTTTGGATTCTTTTTCCTACTCTTCCCTGACCTTCCCATGAGGGGCTCGGAGGCTGATCCCTCGGTTTCTATATCTAAAAGACCTCCTGGCTCTTGTAGTTTAGCTTGTGACACAGTGATAAAGGGAGAAAGTCAGACATGTTTCCTGAAGTACAGCAATCTTCTGGCTTTTTCTTTACTTTTAGATCCATAGAAGGAAGAGCTGACAAGACCATCAATCATTGTGCAGGAATAAATACTGCTAAACTTGTCAGCTTTTTGATCCTTCCCAGATCTTTTTTTTAGCTCAGTTCTTGGAAAAGGGAACTTTGCCAAGGTTTTTATTTTTCTTTGCGCTGTCATATTTGCCGGGCCAAGGATAGAATATTGAGGTCATATGATTTTAGGACTCAGAAAATCGCATGGTAATAAAAGCGGAACCAAACTAAGTAACTATACATGCGTAGTGATATAAAAATGAGAAAATGCATTTTCAAAAGAAACTTAAAAGGCAAATGATCTCATGTTGAGTTTACTTTGTCAATTTCTTTAAAGAGTCTACTGGAGACACTAAATAAAGGTTTTCTATGGTGCCAAGCTTTGCATTCATTTCAGGTGGGCTTTTTGTTCAATGCCACAAAGTATCCACAACCATTCACTTACAGAAAAGAGCCAGTGTGAGCCACAGTGAAATCAATCCATGGTTAGCCAATTGTTCACTCTGGATTAGAGCCTGACTGGGAGGCAAGTCAGTATTGCCCCTGGCAAGTTTATGTACCAACAACAGAAAACAAATTGCAGATCAGGAATACCTGGTAGGTCATGTAGCTGGCAAGTGGTGATCATCTCATTCTACAAGTGGGAAGTCATATCCCATGCAGTGCTCCTGTATCTTCTTTCCACATAGGTAATTCCTCCCTTTGTTATAAGATTAAATACAAGTTCATCTTCCTCTACAAAATCTTCTCAGACCACTGCAGCCCATGAAGGTTACTGTTTTGTTTGAACTAAAAGCACAACTATTTGACTCATCTGTCAATTAATCATGTTCCCCATCTTGTGAAACTATGTTGTATTTTTTCTTTTTGCATCTTTAAGTGTAAGCATGCCTTATCAGATACTAGATTATAAATTACATTTTTAAAATTTTCATTTTTTTGGACCTGATATTATATATTGAAGATATTTAACTAGATTTGCTCAAGATTTAGCTTTTCTTAACTCTGTCACAAAAAAATACTGCAAAAAACATAGTTAACTTTAAGCAAAAATTGAAAGTATGCTGATATATCTTCTTGACTCTATTATTTTCATTTTTCCAGGCCAGAGGGCCACAGTATCCTCCAACTTTGTCTTGTATTTAGGCAGCCAGTACCTTTAATTTCCTCCCCGCCAACAGGAAGAATTTAACTTTGGTCACTTATATCTCAGAATAAATATAATCCTTCTTTCCCAAGAGAATTAGCAGTTTCATCCAATTCTGCTAGTGAAATGACAGACTTTATCACCCTTCAGAGGAGTTGCCCAGGAGCAAATTTGGGAGGCAAAGAGAGAAGAAAGTCAAGTAATGGTGGCCCAGATAGACCCAAATGGGGGGAAATGATACTATTTTGACAGCAGTCTTCTCTAGCAATCCATTTGGTTCAAAGACTAGGAACAACAACATCTTCAACTATAAAGTCCTGGTAAGATATTTAGAACCATCTGAACTCAGAACTAGTCACTGCTAGGTAGTCAGTCAATGAAGACATTTTCCAAGAAGAATTTCAGGTCAATACTTGAGATACCTGCATCCTTTTATTGAGGAAGGCTGGTTGTTGATGGAAGCTAAGCACTTCTTCCTGAGCAATGATTATACTTTGTATAGATACTAAACAAAAGCGAGAACAATAAAAGAGAGAACATTCATTGTCAGAAAACATTCACCGTGAGAGTCCTACTCAGTGAAGAAAGCATAAGGGAGGAGAGCTTTAGCATAGAAGTGCATATTGGCAGCTCTCAGAACGCTTTAACGCAAAACACGTCATTAATTAAAGAAACATACATCCATAATATATTTAACAGGATTTAGCAGGAGGATGGTTCAAATTTTAGAAAATTCTAATGTAAAAAATTTGCCAATCTTCCAAATGATGTAATGATACTGATTTGCTAAGTACCTAATTATCATCTTCATCATTATTTATCCAAAGGCACGAAACCTTTTAGTTTTGATAACTAAAGTGACTACGTATAAAATAAAGTTTTATTTGAAGTGATGAACATGTGCATCATTTTCGTACAGATAGAAAATGATTAGAATTATCTAGCAATTTTTAGATATGTCTATGGGATGACTTGTTGAAATTTAATTTTAATCGCCCCAGAACTGAAGAGTACGATGTTTTCTGGATCTGTAAAGGTGGGAAAATATTCTGCCCGTTCATATAATAGGAGAGATACTTCTCTAGGAACTTCTTTATAGGCCTTCCTCTACGTGGGGCTATCATAAACCTGTTTCTCCAACTCATGAATCAGAAAGTTTTATCAAATGGCAAATCATTTCGCTGACCTCTGGAATGGAAACCTCATTATGTATTCAGTAGGTGATAGTGTAATTCAAAGGTATCCCCAGTGCAGGTGTTCTTGGCATTAGCCCATGGCCTCATCCGTAGTCATTGTAACAACAGAAGAAATTAAGACTGAGGCAAAGGAGGTCAGGACAATGGGAAAAATGGCAAATGGCATTCTTTCAAGCAGGAGAAATACTAGCAAAATTACCATAGTCATGCCTCTTACTAGCTTTTCTCCTTTTTCAAGGTCTGGAAAATATTCAGCAGGTTTGCCAAATACAGCAGATTTGCCATTGGAGAACAGAGGCTTTGGTATTTCAAAACAGAAGATTTTTAGACACTGCTTTTGAAATGATTTCAAATCAATGTTTTTAAAGGTTGTCATCTCAGTTGTTAAATTTTTTAAATTAAAAAGGAATATTTTGCATGCACATAATAGGAGGCTCATTATGCATGATTAGATGCAAAATGTTTCCTTAGGCTTTTCTCTTCCACTACCCATATGTAATCTCAGTCTCTCCCTAGTCTACCTGCATCAACTTGGGCAGGCTTTTCTGTTTCCTGTGACCTCCTTCTCTTCCTGGCACCATCCTCCTGGCCGCAAAGGGCAGTGGCTCTACCACTGTGGCAATGGCTATTGTGGGAACCAGATAGCTTTTTGTTCCATATTAACTGATGTGATGTAAAAAGTTTTGTACTGAGTGAAATAATAGAGGTGCCCTTACTCCTGGAGCTGCTCTGAATAAGTTAATTCAGAATTGACAGAATAGAAGTATTCAACTATTTTAACCTTGAAATGTACATTTATGTTGTGTTTTGAAGGAAGGCAGAGGGAAACTGATTTTTATTATAACCTACTGTTTTTCCTCTCCTACACAGGCCCACCAAGACTATCACTATGACCGATGGGGACTATGATTATCTGATCAAACTCCTGGCCCTTGGAGATTCGGGGGTGGGGAAGACGACATTTCTTTATCGATACACAGACAATAAATTCAATCCCAAGTTTATCACAACAGTAGGAATAGACTTTCGGGAAAAACGTGTGGTGAGTTTTTAACCATTCTGTTATGTTAACCTTGTTGCTTATTTCTACCCCCCTCCATATAAAATAGAATTAAGAAGCTATGTTTATTGCATTGCAAGGTGTCTGCCTTTTATCACAGGAAATTCATAACCTGTCACTTTGATTCAATTTAGAATATTCTTAATGTTCTCAATTATAAATAACATCTTGCTAAGAAAAATGTGGAGTGGCACTATCACCTGTCTCCAAAAGCGTTTAGGACAAAGAAATAATTCACGGGTTTATATAGTGTGTTTTCTATGAATTCTCTAGGAATCTTTCAAAACTTGAATGATCCGGGTTGCAAAGCCCTTAACTCTTGGTCTGAGTTAAGTTTCTCAATAAGAACTAGTGTTCATTTCTCAACTCTTCAGAGAGAAGTTAAGAGAATGATTGGCAA
Source organism: Leptonychotes weddellii (assembly GCF_054177405.1). NCBI lineage: Eukaryota > Metazoa > Chordata > Mammalia > Carnivora > Phocidae > Leptonychotes > Leptonychotes weddellii. Next base: position 18,524,177 of record NC_138381.1, on the reverse strand, counting down.
ATAGCTGGAACGTGAGCTTTGTAAGTCCTCGCTGCATTTTTATTTATGTGTAGACTCAGCTATCAATCACTAGCTTATTATGAACAGAATGTGAGACCAGTCCATGCTATTTTCCAAGATAAGGGAGTTTAAGTGAGAATTACAACTGCTTTCTTCTCCTATGCTAGACTCTAATGACAGGAATAAGGATATTATGACATGTGAGACGTGTAGCATAGACACTTAAGCTCAGCCAGATTTCCCGCCGCCCAAGGTATTCTTGATTGCCAACATGGCTGACGCTTCCAGCTGATGTCACAAATCTACTCTTTGCTCGAGACTTGGTGGGGGGAGAAAAGGAAATCGTGGTTGAGAAGTTAAATCATGGTTCTGTATACATCCTGTACCTTATCTGAAGGTCAATACATTTTAGTGTGGTCTTAGCAACCTGGCTTCCAACCCCTCCAGGGTTTTCCTGTGACTTCACCCCTCCCAAATGCCTCCACTGACCTAGGAAGATAAGTCCTTGCAAAGTTTTCCCTTTAAACATTTTTTACTAAACCGTGCTTAAGCTAAACCACACTTTAAACATCTCTACTAAACCATACTTAGGGGAGCCGATGAAGTATTAAAGTTGTTAGGCTTTGCTTAAATAAGAAGCCAAAAGGCCATAATTTTGAAAATTTAAACATTAAGAAAAAGAGCCTTTGGAAAAAACGGCGAGTAAAGGAAGACTTGAAATATCTTGTGTAAACTTATTGAGAAATTCTGTGTATATTTTATGGGTAGGTCACTTTGGAAGTCCAAGTCATAGCAAAAGATATTCCGGTATTAGTAAAGCATTTTAGCATTTTAAAAGTACGTTCACATCTGTTATGTCATTTATTTTCGCAGTAACTCTGTAAAGTAGGAAGAGATTGTGGGTCTCAGTTTGCTATTTGAAAATAAGATTCAAAAAAGTGAAATGAAGGGTTGATATTCGAACCTAGAACTTGGGTCCTAAATCTAATGTTTGCTGCCTCCGTGAGGAAATGACAGAAGGTGTCTAATTTAAGTTTGCAGTATGCCTAAATTGTGTTGAAAATCATACTTGTACTTGACATTTAAAAGTGAGAGTATATGTGATACTTCTGGAAAAAACAGAGCAAATATTTATTCTGCACTATGAACTTTGATTATAGTAATTGAGAAAAAACATGCTGAGTGAACCCAGAGAATTTGAATGTTTACAAAATCCAAAGTAATATCAATTGATGAAAATTGTATCTTTTAGGTTTATAATACCCAGGGACCAAATGGATCATCAGGGAAAGCCTTTAAAGTGCATCTTCAGCTTTGGGACACTGCCGGCCAAGAGAGGTAATAGTAAATTACTTTGTTTCTAGCCTCAAACAGCCAAGAAAAACTTCTTTTAAAGTGAATGCTGTACGTGGACTTGAAAAGCAAATGTTGTACAACTCTTCTCCTGGTTCTAAAATAGACATTTATGTCAAGAAATGAAAATAAATTATTTATAGTTAATTAATGATAACTAGCATTGTGGATTTGGTACAGATTTCAAAAATCAGATCTTTAGCAGTCTCTGGAGATCCTTGTCATATGTTGTCTTTGTACTTTCTAATAGAAAAAAAAAAAACAACCTTCTCTAGAATTTAATTAAATTAAAGTGGGAAATTAACCTGATTACAAGTGCAACCTGGAGAGGGAATTGAAGAAGGGGTGGTAAGACCTTTCCCAAGTTTTTCCATTCTTTTGCACAGACTGTCTGTCCTGTGCCTCTTGACTGGCTTAGTTTTCTAAGATTTGGGTCACACCATTGCTCTCTGGCTAGAATGTTTTCCTCCCTCCCCACCCTCCCTGATCCTCTCCTTTCACCAGGCCTGGCTCATGGACCACCTCCTCTGTGGAGCCTTTCTAAATGCCCGTCTGAGACAAACTCCCTCTTTCTGTGAACTCCTACGCCTATCCCACCATCCCTTAAGCTACTCGATTAATTAAATACCACCTTGTAAGAAGGCAAATCTTTGGTTTTTGTCTGTAACTGTGGTCCTTCGATTCACCTGTGGCCTTCTTACCCCAACAAAATTGTCAGCATACCAGGGGCAGAGACCATGCTTGGTTTTCTAGCATCTTCTCTGGTACGATGTCCAAGGCAAGAGAAGCTCAGAAGACAGGAGTGTTGTTTGCTTAGAGCTGGAGGAAAAGATGTTTCTTTGAGATCCAAGGTTTCAAAGGGCTAAAGACCACAAGCTAGTGAAGCTTTTCAATATCAGATTAAATAAAAATTGGCAGTAGATTGTCAGAGAAGACGTTTAGAAGGCACATACCTCCAAATTCTGCATCACATGTCTTAGAATGTTTATGCTTGTAAACACTTTAGTTTTTGAAATGCGTCCAAAGTGTTCTCGCTCTCAGTGAGTGTAAACGCCAGGAGAGGCGCTGGGCCCTCTCCGTTAGCTCTTTTGACTGTGAATTCCATTTACACACATTCTTCAACACGGCTAGTTCTTCTGAAGTCATTCCTCACAAGAATTTCTGTCCATATGTCAGTTTTGTTGTCACAAAGATGTATGTTTCATAGGCCAATTTAATTCACTTTTGAAGAAGTAATATGAGAAAATGTGGTTCCCATATGTCCTCACACATGATATGTCAGCCTCACATGATGGTAGGCTTCTCCCCTCTGCCCCCCTAAGACGGCTGCTCTCTGAGGGAAGTGAGGAAAACTAGGGACAGTCTTAGTACCACGGAGATGATTCATCCCTCGAGAATTTTGCATTCTGTATAAACTAAGGTGTAACTATGCAACAAGATAAACAGTGTCTCACACCTCAGCCCTGTGCCTAAAAACATCTGGCAGTATAACCCATATAAGATTATGGTTATTGATAAAAGTGGTATCATGGAACGAGGAAAAATCATACCCCTTATGTAAACCTCAAGCATACAGGACACAGCCTTAGTTCCCAGTGAGGGAGAAAGTAATAATGTGACTCTGGGATCTGTTTTTGTTTTTTGTTTTTTTTAATGTGGTCCCAGCTTTTCCCACCCTACTGACTCACTGGACAGAATGAGACTGGTGAATAAAGCTGGAAATCAATTACCTTTCCCCTGGAGTCACCTTGGGAAGAAAGGGGATAACAAGGGTGCTGGGCAGAATGGTCTAGGATATAACCTGTTCTAGAACAAGAATGTCCTATCCATGTTGCTGTAGATGCAAAAATGCTTACCCCAGTGAAATCCACACGACAAGCATGTTTTAAAAGTAATGTAGCCCCACTAAGCAGAATGGCCCTCTTGTACTTCCGTGTGCCCCTCCCCCCCATGGTGACAATGACACTCATCCCATGCTGCGTGTGTTGATTTAGCATTGTCTGCAGTGTACTGCAGTGAAATGGGTGTCAGGCCATCACCATTAACACAAATTTTTTAAAATGAAACCTTTACCGGGCCCCTGGGTGGCTCAGTCGGTTAAGCGGCTGTCTTCAGCTCAGGTCATGATCCCAGGGTCCTGGGATGGAGCCCCGCATTGGACTCCCTGCTCAGCAGAGAGCCTGCTTCTCCCTTTCCCTCTGCCTGCAGCTATGCCTACTTGTGCTCTATCTCTCTGTCAAATAAATAAATAAAAAATATCTTAAAAAAAAATGAAACCTTTACCAAGCGAGCGTCTTTGGACTCTGTTTTTAAAACCTTCTGAGCCATGACTTGGAGCCAGCAGAGTAGGCTGTGAGTGTGGACTTCAGCACAACCATCAGCAATGCTGTTCGAGAAATTAGAATTTATATCCACTTCAAGTTGTAAATGCTAGCCTTTTTTTCCCAATAAAAAGGCCATTAACATAAAAAAATGACTTTCTCATGTGCTATGGGCAATGAGAGGGGGCTATGGCACAGTCTTGTCCTTAAATGAGACATACACAGACACATTCTCTCTCTTTCTCCCTCTCTCTCTCTTTTTGGGAGAGAACAGAGAGCAGTTGTCTTAGCCACACTATTGTAGTTGAGGAGGAGACAATTTTGTGAATGCAGCTAGTCCCCAAAGAGAAAGAAAACTTCAGTAAAAGCATCTTTGTGAGCTTCCAGCAACTGGTAGGAACAATTCCACAAGAAAAAACTGAGTAAAATTTTTGGTATTTCATAATTATCATGATTAATGCCTTACCAAAAAATCAAATTTAGAAATAGTCATTAAAATATCTATTCTCTTTGCTTTGGTATTAAAAGAATTGTTCTCTACTGAAGTCATTGACATCTTTAATACTTGAATATCCTTTGCTATTCTCTTTCTCTTTTTTTCTTTCTCTTAATTTGACAAACATTTTGTGAGCAAATATGTTCAAGACCATGAAGATATAGTGGATAGCAAATTAGAAACATAACTCCTGGGCGCCTGGGTGGCTCAGTTGGTTAAGCGACTGCCTTCGGCTCAGGTCATGATCCTGGAGTCCCGGGATCGAGCCCCATATCGGGCTCCTTGCTTAGCAGGGGGTCTGCTTCTCCCTCTGATCCTCCCCCCTCTCATGTGCTCTCTCTCTCAAATAAATAAATAAAATCTTTAAAAAAAAAGAAACATAACTCCTTTCCTGTTGGAGCTCACAAGTCTAGAGTGGAATTTGAACAGATAACAAACAATTGCAATACAGCCTTAGGACAGTGCCAGGAAAACAACAAGTGATGGGCAGGTGCACCAGAAGGAGCCTATAACCCACATGTGGGTATTAGGAAGGCAGCTTGGGAAAGTGCTGTTTCCTCTGAGACTGTTATGTATATATAACATATAGTCATACACAATGTATGAGTGAGTGAGTCTTATCCAGGCTAAAGAGGTAGGACGTAGAGGAAGCATTAAGGCCAGGTTACCCACAGAAAGAACAGCATGTGTGAGAGCTTAGGGGGAGAGTGAACTTTCTAAGAACTAAAAGATCAGCATGCCTACGGGTAGTCAGGAGATGAAGCTGGATAGATGAGCAAGGGCTAATTCACGCAGAGCCTGACAGCATATTAGAGAGTTCAGTCATTATCTTAAGAGCATCATTTAGATGTTTGTAGCAGAGGATTTATATAGTCAGCAGGAAGGGATCGGTGAAGGGGAGGGTCCCAAACAAAACTGGAGACAAGAAGCCTGTTAAGAAGATGGTTGAAAATATTCAGATGAAAGAGGATAGGCTCAAAACTAGAGTAGATGGACAGAAATGACAAGGTCAGGAGATGCTTGGTGATTATATACAGTAGGTGAAGGAGAAAGAAGCCATGCTTACCCCAAAGATGGTGATGCATTGATAGGAGAAGAGATCAGGAGGAGGGGCCAGGTTGGGTTTAGACTCGTGAAGTTAGAGGTGCCTCAGTTTCCTCCAACCGGAAACACACAACATGTAATTGGGCACACAGTGTGAATGACAGGACAAATCTACGCCTGTTCATTTGGGGTTCAACATATAGGTGATGATTGAGCCCAGGGAAGTAGATGAGATTACTCACTCAGTGAATGTATGTATAGTGGGAAGGGGTTGAGAATAGAACTCCAAGGAAACCAAAGAATCCACAAATAGGCTAAAATAGGAGACCAAAAATTAGGAGGACATTTAGGATAGGAAGTGATAGTCTATATTTCAAAGTTCTGTGCCTTTCTAAAAACCCCTTTCCAAATTCAGTTCTGTATCAGTATAACCCAAACCTTCTCTGGTCCCTCTGTGTGGTCTCTGGTTTTGCCCATTCCTGCCACTGAAGTGGATCTCAGCACACCTTCAATTTTACTGAAGAGTTCGGGGTGGAGGAGGTTGGAGCAGAGGAGAGAAGTCTTTACACAACAAATGACAGAGTGTATTCTTCAAAATCCTCCAGTAGAGATGAGCGTTCTTGCTTTCTGTCTCCAACTACTACATCTCTCTGACTTTGTCTTGCTTCCCCTAAGCATCTTCTTCTTCGTCCTTTCTTCAGTGTTTTTCCCTCTTCCTCATGAGACATGGATGCCAGACTAAAATTCAGCTTTACCCCCACAGTGCTTATAAAAGAATCTTCTCATCAACGTTGTTTTTTCCCTGCAAAAGAACCCCAGTTTCAGTTGCTAACAAGTTGTGGTTTTCTTTTTTTTAGATTTTATTTATTTTTTTGACAGAGAGAGATATAGCGAGAGCAGGAACACAAGCAGGGGGAGCGGGACAGGGAGAAGCAGGCTTCCCGCAGAGCAGGGAACCCGATGTGGGACTCGATCCCAGGACCCTGGGATCATGACCTGAGCCGAAGGCAGACGCTTAACAACTGAGCCACCCAGGCGCCCAAGTTGTGGTTTTCTGTACGTAATCACAGGCATTCATTTTTAGGCTACTAAATGCCAAGCTTTCTTCTAGGCACAGACAAGGGAGAATGAAAAATATAAGTTAAAGTCCCCATTTGAAAGTGGCTTTTATCATAACTGTGACCACAAGATATCTGTGACCCAACAAGAGAAAGAGTCCAAGGGGCTGTGTAAGCCATCGTGTGATTGAATGTTACAAACTCTGTGTGCGTAAGTGCTATAGGCCATAAAGCCAGGATGTGGTCCTAAGAAAGGTCTACAACCAGATGCCCTTCCATGATCCTCCAGCAATCTTTCTGCCAACTTTCTTATTCTGTAGGAGAATCCATAAGGGATGCTATGGGGATTTCACATTTCAAAGGGAAATGGTGTTGTGTGTACTGTCATCGTATGTTTATGGGCTAACTTCCAGAACTATCCACTGTGCTTTCTTGGCAGATTCCGGAGCCTCACCACTGCATTTTTCAGAGATGCCATGGGTTTCTTATTAATGTTTGACCTCACCAGTCAACAGAGCTTCTTAAATGTCAGAAACTGGATGAGTAAGTGGGACCAAGTCACTTGCATTGGCCACTTTGGGCCCCAACAGCTCTATTTGCTTCTTCGCCTCCCAACATGAAACCGGATTGGGTTCCCCAGATTAACCTTGGGAATCCATGAGTTTAGCATTTCCTGTGTCACCTTCAAAGTGATGGGCGATAGGTGGCTCACCGAAGGTGGCTTGGGATCATACCTTCCTTTGACACTCTTAGAAGAAGCCTGCATATCTCTCACAGCCTATATATATAATAATATATAATATTCAAGGTCTTTATTATTACAGTTGAAAGGCTATTAATTCCACTTATCCAGTAAGTCTTAAAGGACTTCTTACAAATATGTGAGCTACCACATCTAATCTGGAAAGGAGAGAAAGAAAAGCAGCAATGTTTTCTGAGAGGGTACACGGGCACCTAAAAATGTATGCCCTTGCGCACCGGTTAACTAATGGATCAATTAACGGATGGTTAATTTGGTGAGAAACTGCTCCAGAGCAGACCAGCCACATGAAGATAAGGTCAGTGTGTCAATCAGCTCACATTGAAATTTTACTTTTTTGGAAAAAAAAGTTCAAATGTAAGGAAGACTTAAAATGAAAAATCTTACAATTTAGACATAAGTTAAAAGTAGCCCAGTCAGTTATTGAAGACAGATTGATCTATGTCAGCATAGGAAAGTAGTATTTGATTTTCCTTTTCTAAAAATTGTGTAGTACTAAAGGGAATACTTGATTTGCATTTTTATTACACATAAGAATTTTTATCCTAATGGGATATATGAGCAGTCCTATGGACTGGTGATAGGCTTGCCATTTCTAGATTTGTTGGGGCTGTCTGTGGCCAGGGGGATATTTTTTAAAAATTGGATTGTACTGGGGCACCGGGGTGGCTCAGTTGGTTGGACATCCGACTCTTTTTTTTTTTTTAAAGATTTTATTTATTTATTTGAGAGAGAGAATGAGAGAGAGAGCACAAGGCAGGGGGGTCAGAGGGAGAAGCAGACTCCCTGCCGAGCAGGGAGCCCGATGCGGGACTCGATCCCGGGACTCCAGGATCATGACCTGAGCCGAAGGCAGTCGCTTAACCAACTGAGCCACCCAGGCGCCCTGGACATCCGACTCTTGATTTCAGCTCAGGTCATAATCTTGGGGTCATGGGATTGAGCCCCAAGTCAGGCTCCTCGCTCAGTGGGGAGTCTGCTTAAGATTCTCTCTCCTTTTGCCCCTCCCCCCACTCGTTCTCTCTCTCCCTCAAATAAATAAATAAATAAATCTTTAAAAAAAAAAACAACACTGGATCACGTTATTCCCCTGCTCAGAGTCCCTCTGGGACCTCCCAACTCACTTGGAATAAAATCCAGAATCCTCCACTTACCTGTAAGGCCTTGGTGATAAGGCCTTAGATTCCTGTGTAATTTACTCTTCATCTGTCCCAGTTCACTGGCCTCCCACCAAACGTCTCTCCTGCTATTCCCAGGACAAAAGGCACATTCCCTACTTTGTGGCTTTTGTACATTCTGATTTTCTCTGCCTCGATCTCTCTTCTCCCATTTATGGAGTGTGACAGTTCTCTCACTTCCTTCAAGGGTTTGTTCAAACTTCACCTCTTGGAAGAAGCCTTCCCTGACCACCTGTCTAAACTAGTATGCTTCAGGGCGCCTGGCTGGCTCCGTGTCAGTTAAGCGTCTGCCTTCGGCTCAGGTCATGATCCCAGGGTCCTGGGATCGAGCCCAGCGTCGGGCTCAGGGGGGAGTCTGCTTCTCCCTCTCCCTTTGCCCCTCCCCTCCGCTTGTGTGCGCGCGCGCACATGCGTACTTTCTCTCAAATAAATAAAATCTTTAAAAAATAAACTAGTATGCTTCACTACTTTGTATCTCCTCAGTACACTTTATATTCCCTTTTATCACTGCCACCACCTGACATATGTATTTCTTTGCTTACTTGTCCTTTTGACTCTCTGCCACTAGAAAGTGAGCTCTATGAAGTACAGACTTTGTTGGCTTTGTTCCATCGCAATAACCCAAAGCTGGGATTAGTGTCTGGCACAGAATAGATACTCAAAAAACATGTATTTCTTATTATTATATATTTATAATTAATACATATAACTGCTTTAAAAGTTAGTTCAATAATACAGTTGCTACCATGGGGACAAATACCAACAAATTCTGACTTCCTTCGTTGGTTCTCCAACTGAGTGTTTATCCTAGGATTTGTCTCTATTTCCTTTTATTATTGTATTTCTTTCTCTAAATTTTGGTGGTATTATTAGATTCTGAGGAGATAAAGAGATAATAAGATTATTAGATTCTTTCAGAGAATGATTTGTTCATTCTTTATCAAAGCAGATAAAATTCTTCCTTATTTAAAAAAAGATCCAGAAGAATACTATTGGGATTTAAGATAATTAATTGGCATGTCTCATAACACTTCAATTTTTAACACCCAAATAATCAGTGTTAAAGGGTAAGCCTTATCTTCCTCCTCAGCAAAGTTGCATACAGCATGCCTTGAAATAGAAATTAAAGTAATCCCCGTAACTTCAAAAATGTGGGTTGACAGATTTTTTATCATTTCCTTCCTTCTTTCCTTCCTTCCTTCCTTCCTTGTTCCTTCCCTCCCCCAACCCTTCTTCATCCTTCCTTCTTTCCTTCCATCCCTCCCACCTTCTCTCCCTCTTTCTTCTCTCTTTTGCACAGTGTATCCTGGAGAAAAAGAAAAACAATCACCTGTCTTAAAATTGTTTCTGCATAAATTTGTGGTGGTTCGGAAACATTCTATTCTAATAGGTCTTCACTTTGGACTTCAGGAGATAGAAATGTAGCTGCCGTGGGGCACCTGGTTGGCTCAGTCAGTTAAGATCTGACCCTTGATCTCAGCTCAGGTCTTGATCTCAGGTTCATGAGTTCAAGCCCTGCATTGGCTCCATGTTGGGTGTGGAGCCCACTTAAAAAAAAATGTAGCAGCCTCTTAAAGGAAAGAGCAAACTTACACACTTAAAATTCCTGTTCTATTGTCTCTACATATATTTGAAGAACAAATAGTCTGAAGCAGTATGTCCATCTTGGAGGACATGTCCCCAGGTATTCAAGAGTACTGATAGGTGATCATCTAGGTGCTTCATATCAATCATTATTCATATTCACAATCTGCAATTTTTGAGGCATCATCTTCATTCATTTTATAGATGAGGAAGCTGCAGTTGAGTAAAGTGAAGTAACTTGACTAATATGATATAACTAGCAAGCAGCCACGCTGGAGGTGAACAATTAAATTAGGAATTTGAAGTATGAAAAAAAGAAAAGGAACTCAAAGTATGAGCAGTCATTTGACATTACTTGTTTATAACTAACGTGCTCGGTCCATCTGCTTTCTTCCTAAGGCCAACTGCAAGCAAATGCTTATTGTGAAAATCCAGATATAGTATTAATTGGCAACAAGGCAGACCTGCCAGACCAGAGGGAAGTCAATGAAAGGCAAGCACGGGACCTGGCTGACAAATACGGGTAAGTCATTGACACGGAGATGTCATCTGACCTTGCACACTGCTGCTTAGAATGGAGCAGGAACATGAGGTTGATACTGGGAGGAATCCCCTTGAATCAGTAATGGCGCATGAATGAAAAAGATCTTCCAGGGGAATGTATGTGATCTTTTAAATCAAGTCCTTACTAGTAATAGCAGCTAACATTTGCTGAATACTTATGTGCTAACAACTGTCCCTAGATTTTAACTCATTTAACCCCTCATAATCATACATAGGGGAGCTAGAGTCATCCCATTTTATATACGAAGAGTTGAGGCATAGAAGGATTAAGTAACTGATGGGAGGCCATGTAGCTAGTAAGTAGCAGAGCTTGAATTCAACTCAGGCAGTCTGAGATCAGAGCTCATGATCTCCAACATGATAGTTTACTGCCTTTCCACTAAGAGCTGTAAAACTCTAAGAACTAACACCTGACCAGGACATGATACTGCAATCCTCATCCTAGCTGAGCCTAAGTGGCAGATTAAAAAAAAAAAAATTGGGGCGCCTGGGTGGCTCAGTTGGTTAAGCGACTGCCTTCGGCTCAGGTCATGATCCTGGAGTCCCTGGATCGAGTCCCGCATCAGGCTCCCTGCTCGGCAGGGGGTCTGCTTCTCCCTCTGACCCTCTTCCCTCTCGTGCTCTCTGTCTCTCATTCTCTCTCTCTCAAATAAATAAGTAAAATCTTTAAAAAAAAAAAATTAAATACCCCCCTACAATGATAAGTTGACTGCCAACACAGACTTTAAATTTAAAGCAGTTTTATCATACCTGCCAATTTCTTCTGGAAGACTTTTCCTTGAGAGCTTTAAAAATGTGTAACTTTTGATTCCATAGACTATTTATTTACATGTATCTCCTATTCAGTGCCTGCTTAATTTCTAAGTCGAATTCCCAGATAATTGATTAGAAGGGAAGTGATATTTTAATGGTAAGATTTATCACTAGTTTAGGTATTTCTACCCTCTTAATTTTTTTTGTGAAACGATGATAATGCCTTAGCTTCAAATGCCTAAGTACCTCCTATATCCGTTTCCTTGTCCATAAAATCGGTTATACCCATACGAGAAAGCAACCCATCAATTTTTACTCACTGAGAAAAAACAAGATGCTTTCCAACTCAGTGGGCAAAACCGTGATTATTTCACCATCTCTCAGCCAGCCATGTTTTTGCCTGTGTTACTCATTTGTACATCTTGTTGTGTCTTTTCTGATTTCTTCCTCTCAAAAATATGTGTCCTCTCTTCGATGCAAGCATGCCATATTTTGAAACGAGTGCTGCGACTGGCCAGAATGTGGAGAAAGCTGTGGAAACCCTTCTGGACTTAATCATGAAGCGAATGGAACAGTGTGTAGAGAAGACACAGGTCCCCGACACTGTCAATGGTGGAGACTCTGGAAAGCTAGATGGGGAAAAACCAGCAGAGAAGAAATGCGGTTGCTAGACCCTACATAGGAACTGATCATCAAAAACCCCACCCAAATATTACTTCCAAAAAACAGCGACAAACCACAAAATTGTTGTAAGTAGACCATGCATAATGGCATGTTTTTCTTTTTCTTCCAGAAAAATCTATTTTGAGAAACCAGAATATCAACAGTGTTCAAAAGAATTGACCAGTTGTCTCTGAGGCGCCCTCCAAACAAGATCAGAGATTTCCTAATGTGATCTCATGGTCATGGATGCTCAATTTGTTGTTGTTGTTATTGTTGTTTTTTGTTTTTTTTTTATGAAGAAGATGAGTATATAAGAAAGTATTCAAGATGATATCAGTGAGTTTTAAATCAGAACAAAAATGACCGTGTCACATGGGGAAAAGGAATAGGCCACTAAAGGGAGAATATAGAAAGACAATTTTTTTTTTTTTTAAAGATTGGATTTACTTCTTATATAGAGTTTGATTTGTACTTTTAGTTTTGCATTGGGGGAACATATTAGCTAAAACTGAGGATACAATCAAGAATTCTAAATGGATCATTAGTAATGACATTACTATATACACCCAATAAGCTGTTCTAGGGTGACTCAAATACTGGTAAGGTTATGAGATTGTGAATCAGACTTCTGTTAAAATGTGGGAGATTGTATATTAATGTCATTTTTATATTCTTAATAAATGGCAGATAGACAAGAACAGGACTGTAAACAACAAAGTACAAGAGAAATGCCCTAGGAGAAAAATGAAAGTATGAAAACATGGCATTTGGACAAATGAAATTAAATGTGTCTGTTACAGATGTCTGGAAGAATCATTTAGCCAAATTTCACTCAAGCCAATTAGAAGTTGACATTATCAGTTGGGATTAAGAGAGTCTCCAGAGGTTTCCCTTTCCAAACAAAATTTTGGAAATCGGTTCAGTGTTCAGTTTCACATTTCATTTTTCTTAGTAAATGGTCACAAGGGGAAATTAAAGATTGTCATTTATTAACTATGTCTTTAAAAATGCAGTCAAGAAAAACTGTTTAGGTTAATTGTTTTTAGATAAAATATGTCAGTGATATGAAAACAAAAAGTGACAAATAATTGTGGGTTTCTTTTTAATTTACAAAAACACTGGAAACTCTAAATCACACTTCTACTCTCCACACCCACCCCTGACTTTGCATCAATTGCAAAACTACAGGTGTGTCACTTTGTAGATCAACTTCAGGATGATGGATTGATTTTATGGTCACTCTTGAGTTTTCACGTCATTCATCACATAAAATTTGATGATACCTCATGCCATATTACAGTATATTTCACATTTGTTTTCATTTGCCTAAGGCAGAATACCCACATTTGAACTATATTTGGGGATAGGACAGGAGTGGAGCTGTGTCTTTTCTCTCTAAAAATTTGGTTAATCACTTTATTTTTTCATATAAAACTGCCTTTTCTTTTTAAAAATCATTACAAAAGGATTTTCCATTCGCTTATTCTTATTATTGTGTCTGAAGTGATATTACATTGTTTTTTTATCTTAGTTTTTGATAAGTGTAAGCAACTCCTATTAAACTATTATTTAAATATTTCAGTTTTATCATTAACAAAGGCATCATGCTTCAAGTTTTCTCTTTTTATCATGATAAGATGGTTCTTCCTATAAAATTTTGCCAATTAAACTTCATTCTTCCATACTCTAGGCATATTTTTAAATTACAAACATTAGAAACCCTAAATCCCAGTCCCCCTATCCACCGCCCCCCCCAAACGTCTCTCTACAGTCTACGTCTGGTATAGAATCCATATTAGGAACACAGATCCAAGAGATTGTCTAAAATGTTCTTGCAAAATTCTCACTGTGAACTGCTTGGTTCCTCTGACTTCGGAAACATAATGCCAGCTTCTAGGATCCATCATGCTTGGGTATTCCCTCCAATGCTGTTTTTATCTATGATGTGCTTCATGACTTCAGTGCCTGAGCCATGAAGATAGAAATCTATTAGCTAACACCTAAGATGTTTTGACTGAAAGAAAAGTGAGCAGAAACAATATAATCATTGCTGTGGCAAAATTTGGTAAACTTCTCTGGTTATTTTATCAACTCTCCTTTGGATTCAAATTGTGATGTCTCTGGCATTCCCATGATAGGGAATGTTTAGCCTTTATGAAATCCTAAAGGTTTTCTGTTTTGGATTTTTTTTGTTGTTGTTGTTTCTACTCTTTTTCCACTTATATGTTTGACTGACTTTTGCCAAGATTCTGTCATTGCTAGTTATTCAACGAGCATTTATTTCAGGGTATATTTTAAGATTATTATTTGATAACTGTAGCATGAAGCAGAGGGTGATGATGCCTATAATTATAGAACTCTGCCTATAAAAATAACAATTATTGGGCAACAATCTCAAGAGGAATGAAATTTAAAGAAGACAAGAAAACTAATTTAAAACAGTATTCTACTTGTAAATAAATACTTGATCTAAGAAAATATTTTCTCTGTCAAGTTTGACATCTGATCCCAAATTCTATGTCACCATTACTGGAAATTCCTTCACTTATTATTTCAGAATTAATTATTATATAATTCATTTTACAGTTTCAAATTGATTTGGGAACATGAAGTATACAGACTGCTTTAAAGAATTGCATACCTCCTTTAACCCAAAACAGCATGTGTTTTTAGCCAAGATGTATCCTGTTACTTATCTCCCAAATGCTTTGGTAAACCATATTGTCTTTTGGGGAAATATTTAAAATGTGCATGAAATTCCTTTCCGATATAGAAATCATTTCTGGAGTGCTTACACTAGTTTGATGTTTACATTGCTCTAACACAGTGCCTCAAGTACCTCTATGACCAAATTTGTCTCTAACCACATAGCTCATTTCCTATTATATCATCTTTGAGGAAGTCCTCGCAGAGACACTAATGGAGCTAAAGGCATTCTGGTATCTTCAGCAAGGGGACAGGATGTTATTGGATAATTACCACCATCTCTTGGTTTCCTAAGCTTCTCACAGAGTGGGAGTGGGCATGGCTTGAGACTCAACTGTGAGTAGGTACAAGGTTACTCTTTGATACAGAAAAAGAAAAGTCCTTTGAAAATGTATCAAAAAATAGCTGAGAAAACATGTTTGTCTTGGTATGAAGGAGGGTCACAAGTCATGAATTGATAGAGAAAATGCGAAATGCTAAGAATTGAGCTTGTGGGTCTCAACATAAGTTTTAGAATTCTTGCAAGTCACCACTTGAGTTGATTTGCTATCATTTCCACAGTATCAGGTATACATTGCAAAAAATTCAAAACCAGCATTTTCTTAAGTAAATATTTCATCTGTTGTTTTTCACCAGATGGGCCATTCTATGTATTAGTGGGTGTCTTTGTTATGCTTCCTGCGTATGTTATTCTCTGCCAACCTGTACAGGTAAAATCAACTGGACAAGGGTTTTATTTTATTTATTTATTTTTTAAGTTTTTTATTTATTTAACAGAGAGAGACACAGCGAGATAGGGAACACAAGCAGGGGGAGAGGGAGAGGGAGAAGCAGGCTTCCCGCGGAGCAGGGAGCCTGATGTGGGGCTCGATCCCAGGACCCTGGGACCATGACCCTAGGCGAAGGCAGACGCTTAACGACTGAGCCACTCAGGCGCCCCTGGGCAAGGGTTTTAATCTGACCTTTCTTATCTCCTTTGTAAGAAAGAGAAGCTTGAATATAGAGAAGTACGTGACTATATTAAACAATAAATTAATAACAGCCAAAATATTCTATAAACTATAAATTGAATCAACTGGAAATCAACAAATTTGATGAAGCTCATATATACACTCATCAGCTAGAAAGAGAAGCAATATGTGTAATAGTGAATAACTAGGTATAGCGGAAACCTGGAACCAGTGTCCATGACACAAAATTATTCACTGTTCTGTATCTCTGTTCACTTTAAGAAAGGATACATATGCTTTTAGTATGTACTAAAACACTGAGGGAAAATTCTCGTCCATAAAGAATGTTGGAGTTATAATCTCAAACTTAAACTGTAAAGAGATAATACTGAAGTTTTTGGTTTCCTAAGATACTTAACTCTCTAAAAGAGAGCTCTGAGAGCTGATGTTAGTCAAAGGGATGGAAAAGTTGTCTTTCACTCTGTACCACCAAGCTCTAAAGCATCAAAAAAAGGCTAGTGTATGTGAATATTTTAAGGAAAGCTTTATGATCTTTAAAGATGCCAAGATGCTGTCTATATTTGCAAAACTATATGAAAATTCACCAAAAACTATATTTTCTTCTTGCTCTTTGACCAATATAATATAAACTTATTTCTGGGGAGAGTGCTGAGCTCTTAAACATGGCAAGTAGAAATAGAGTATTATCTGAGATGACTATTGTTTCAATGCTTTATAAATCCATGAAGATATTTGTCTCATAAGGTAGGACTGATAAAAATTATTGTTAGAAATCTAGGGAATTTTAGGAATTTATTGCCTTAGAATTTTTGGGTGGAGACCCAATCATGATGACATTGTTAAGGAAGAACTATAAAGAGAGGTTAGAGTTCAACGTAGTCTGAATAGTGTTCTTAAATATTGCAGAACACAGAGAAGACCATGTATTTTGAGGTTGATTTTTAGGTAGAAAACGAAGAAGAATTAGTAACAAGAAGAGTTTTTGTAACTAGATCCAAGGCTAATTTTTATCCATCATTTTTATCTATTAAGTGGAAGTTTATACCCTTAGAACTAAGCTAATAAAAACATTTAAACACCAAATATTTCATTAGTGTCATCAAAATGTGGGAGACTTTGAAACATTTTGTTTGCTCTATCTGAATTTAATTTTCTCATAAATTGCACTTTGACTAATTTTTTAAGGAGTAGAATCACAAAGATGCTTCTCTGCAGATCTCCTTTTACCAACAGTGTGTGGTTGAGATATTTTCTAGCTTCATATATACAGAGAAAAAAAAAAACAAGCAAAAACATTAGCAACAAAATAGTGGGGTTATTTAAAAGGGTGTCAGCTTTTGAAGAAAAAAATATACAAAGGAATCATCTTTGGATTGAGTCATTTGAATTTGTTTCCCAGTTCCTTTTCTTTCCAACAGGTCATGGAAATCATGGCTAATATCCCTCAGGTGATTTAGTCTTTAAGCATCATTAGCAAATTTTGTAGAAGCAAGCATGTCTGTCTTTAACCTAATGGATCCCTTATTTAATCAATGGCTCTTGTCCATATGTCTGCTGGAACATCAAAATGGTGTCTGTCCTTAGTAAAGTATTAACATATTCTTATAGTTACTCTTTTATTCTCCAGGTTATTTTTCCAAATGCTCTTTGAGAGGAAGCTTAGTATTATAGAAAGGAAAGTGGCCAAAAAGGACAATTTGGGGACCACAAGTATGTCATTAAATATCTTAGTGGCTTCTTCTCATTTGGAGTTTATAAACCCTGTGTGCCCCATAGGGTTCATGTCAGGCTCAAAGGAGAATCTAAGAAATTGGTTTGTAAATTATGTTCCATTTCCTAAACAGGCACTATTATCACAAGCTAAGAATAATAAAAAATTACAGTAATTTAAACCACTTATGAGAAGAAAGGACATAGCAGGGACAAAACACTAATTTTAGTAGTGGGTATTGGAAGCAATCGATGGTTAGCAATTTGAGGTCATTGTATTTGATGGAAAATGTTTAATATATCTGAAGTTATTGAAAAATATGAGTTCTATCTCATTTTGTATGTCATTTGGTATTTCTTCTAAGGAGTCCAATTGCATTCTAGATAGTATATTACAACGTGGTCAAATCCTCCTTGTACAAATAGGGCTTTTGTGTCCATCGCCTTGTAAAAGATACTGACTGCATCTGAAATTACCTAAGAGAAATAAGTTATCTTGCTTAATGTGTTAAAAATAGACAATGTTCTAACGTGACACTGAAGTGCTTCACTGTATTCCAACAGTCTACCTTTAAGTGATATTATTCTCATTTTTAGGCTAAGCACTTTTGATTGTTTTGTCTGTCATCTCCACAGATCTGTTTTGTCTAGTGCTATGAATGTAAATTAAAACCTTAAACATGGAGTTTTTATTCTATGTGCCCCTGAGTGGACTGTGGTGCCTGACAAACACTGTTGGATCATTATTTTGTTGTACCAAAGTTCTAGTGGCTTCAAAAATCATAGCATCCAATGATTTTGTGGTGTCTGGGTTTGAATACTATGGTGGTGAACTGTATTCAGTGATTGTTTCTGCACATTTTTCAAGAATAAAAATGCATTTTTATCAATTATTTTGTGTGCTCAAAGCAAACGTATTTCTGTGCTGAAGTTGAGTGTTAAATTGGTTTCAACACGGAACTTGTTTCACATTTAAAATGGTATCCCTTAGGAACTAGGAAATAAGAAGTGATTTGGATTTAGCCAAGTGATTTTTATCCATCTCTCTAAAATTTTTCATTTATTATTGGCTTAAAGACTGGACTGTGCAAGGAAAATATTCTAATAATTTTGAAGGATACATGTATAGAATTAGCAGTTCACATGTTAAAGTATTCTATGATACATAAGCACCTTGGTATATTATAGCCTTTTTCTTCCCCATAGTAAAATGCTGAGGCAAGTGATGGTAACTTCCTTAGTCCCAGACTGGTGAAAGGACTGATGTTCAAGGCCAATTCAAGACCACAACCATACGCTTCCTTTTAAATATTCCTTTGCAAAGGCTGCCTTTTTCCCAGAGTTGCTCTCATTCCATATGTTACTTAGTCTTCGCCAAGATAATGATGAGTTTTTAATTTAAAGATAAACAACTCTCCCACTGCAAGCAAATAAATCTTTGACACCATGCTTTCAACTTTACTCCCTGGTAGCAATAATGCTGTTTTACATAGGCAGAACCTTTGCCCCCTGGGTTCATCTTAAATAATTTATGACAAGAGGGTTGCCTGGTGGCTCAGTTGTTGGGCGTCTGCCTTCGGCTCAGGTCATGATCCCAGAGTCTTGGGATCAAGTCCCACATTGGGCTCCCTGCTATGCGGGAAGCCTGCTTCTCCCTCTCCCACTCCCCCTGCTGTGTTCCCTCTCTCGCTGTCTCGCTCTCTGTCAAATAAATAAATCAAATCTTTTAAAAAAAATTATGACAAGTCGTTAAGAACTTGCTTTTCCTAATGGTTTTATAGGATTTTTAAATAGTCCTAGCATGCTCCATATTGAGGGACGGAAAAAAGTCGATCTTGACATTCATTGTTTTTAATGAGGAAAAGAGAGCTCTTTTAAAAAACTAAGGTATTTGGATTTTTCACTCTCTTATACCAAGAACAATTTCATTTCTAATATAAAATTCTAATTCTAGGGGCGCCTGGGTGGCTCACTTGGTTAAATGTCCCACACTTGGTTTTGGCTCTGGTCATGACCAGCGTCCTGGGATGGAGCCCCACATCAGGTTCCGTGGTCAGTGGGGAGTCTGCTTCCCCTTTCCCTCTGCCACTTCCCCTGCTCATGCTATCTCTCGCTATCAGATAAATAAATCTTTTTAAAAAATAAATAAAATTCTAAGACCGTGAGCATTGCTCTTCTGTTAGAAACTCATTTAGGGGACTTACGTTATGCTTTACGAAGCCAACACACAAATTATAATTTGACTAAGGTGATAGTATAGGTATTAGAAATATTTTGTGATAATAATCAGATTGTTGAAATTATCAAAGCTTTAAATCATTTTTGTAGGTCTCTGAGAAAATGACTCTTCCTTACCAAAAATATTAAAAAAAAAAAAAAAAAGCAGCAGTGAGGTTGATAGCAGACAACTTCAATCTGTTTGCTTGAGTCTCCAGAGAAATTTATATCATGACTCATTCACTGATGAAAAAAAAATGAAGCAGAAGGAGGATTTGGAATCATGCTAATTATTGGATTATGAATACACATTACCTAACTTCCTGGACCCTCTCCTCACTTGACTTCCAAGAGCAGTTCCTCATGAGTCCTCTAGGCAGGGAGTGTAAAGTCAAGGGGCGCCTGGGTGGCTCAGTCGTTAAGCGTCTGCCTTCGGCTAGGGTCATGGTCCCAGGGTCCTGGGATCGAGCCCCGCATCGGGCTCCCCGCTCAGCGGGAAGCCTGCTTCTCCCTCTCCCACTCCCCCTGCTTGCATTCCCTCTCTCTCGCTGTGTCTGTCAAATAAATAAAAATAAAAAAATCTTTAAAAAAAAAAAAAGAGGATAAAGTCAAAATAAGACCACTCGGCTGAACCTTTTAAGAGTTTTCCCTTCACTGTACCTTCCAGAAAACATGGGCTTTGTCAGTATGTTAGGAAACCATAGACAAACAGGAACCGAGATACAGATTCCTAAAACTCATTAGCTTACCGCTGCTCAGAATTCAAAGAACTGGAAGGATAATTTATTATTCAAATAAAAGGAATGATTTATACAAAGGAAACGTGAAAGAATATGTTGCATGGAAAATGATTTAGACAATATTAGGACTTATTCTTCACCTGCCAGTCCAGCTGCACTGATGTCCCGGCTCTTCGGGGACACACCTGGTCTGCCTGTCCTCTGGAGCCTCCGCACCTGTGCCCGCCTCTTCCTGGGCCCCTCCTCCACCAAATAACAACACCTTCGTTTGGTCACTTTCTTAGCCTTCTTTCTGTTTGTGCTTAAATGTTACCTCGAAAGAGAGAGGCCTTATTTAAAATAACTATCCTGGGACGCCTGGGTGGCTCAGTCGGTTAAGCGCCTGCCTTCGGCTCAGGTCATGATCCCGGGGTCCTGGGATCGAGTCCCACATCGGGCTCCCTGCTCAGCGGGGAGTCTGCTTCTCCCTCTGCCTGCTGCCCCCCCGCTTGTGCTCTCTCTCTGACAAATAAATAAATAAAATCTTAAAAAAAATAAAGTGACTATCCTCTTTAAATTACCAAGCCATAGTTACCACGTTTAAAATTATCACCCAGTTTAAAATTGCAACCACAACCCTTCCCCCTGGTAACTCCTGACCCCTGTGTTTGGCTTTTTCTTCACAGTCCATGGGACGTCTCTGACTTATTATCTGTTTTTTGTCCCTAGAATATATTTACGTGAAGGTAGAGATTTTTCCTTTTTCGTTCTTCCCTGACACACTTATGCCCTTTTCTTTCTCCACTGTCATACCCCTGGCATTTAGAACAGTGCCTGGCAAATAGAGGGCACTCAATAAAATATTTGTTGAAAGAAAAAAAATGAATGAATCTTATGTGAGAACCTGATTGGGTGACTATAGAATAACATAGTGTCAACTTAAAAATTTTTTTTACTATTTTATTGAGGTAAATATTTAAATTGTACAAGGTATTGATTTTGTCATGGAATACATCCATGACATCACCAATATCAACACACCGGACATTTCTACTCCCTCCCTATGTTTCTCTGTACTCCCCTGCACTCTTCTCTCGTGTCCCCAGGCAAATACTGATTTGCTCTCTGACCCTCTGGAATCACACATTATGTCCTTTTTCCTCTAGATTCTTTCACTACGGATAATGATTATCCATTGTTGTATATATTTGTTTGTGCTTTTTGTTTTTATATTCTAAAGTATGGATGTACCGCATTTTGTTTACCTGTTCACCTGTTAATGGACATCTGTTTTGTTTTCAGTTTTTGGCTATTACAAACAAAATTGCCATGAAAATTCAGATACACATTATTATGCGGACAGAAGCTGTTGTTTCTCTTGGTAAAAAAACAAAACAACAGCAACAACAAACTGAAGAATGGAGTGGCTAGGTCATATGGCAGGTGTATATTTAACTTTTAAAGAAACAACCTGTTTCCCGAAGTGCTTCTACCGTATTTGTATTCTCACCTTTAGCATATGATTTGGTTGTTCCACATAGTAAGGCCAGTCTTTTTATTTTAGCTGAGTTTTTATTATGAATGAGTGCTGAATTTTATCAAATACTTTCCTTCACTTACTAAAACAATTATATGGTTTTTCTTTATTATGTATATATGGTTAATTACATTGATTTTCAAACGATAAAACAACCTTGCATGGTTAGGATAAATCCCAACTTTCTGTAATTCTAGTTCAATTTTTAACACTTATAAGTATATACTTTAATAATAAAGTGATTAAATATGATTATTTAAATCTTTATTGCATCTTGAATATTTCCCACTAAAAAAATAAAAGAAAGAAGGAAGTACAGAAGGGAGGAAGTGGGGGGCGGGAGTGATAATGCTAACATTAGTGAGGAATTTTCAGCTCCTGATCGATTGGGTCCCTACTTCAATATTGATAGGATTCTCTAATTATTCCCAGCTCAGAGGAGAGGTAAATATTTTCAAAATAAAGAAATAAAATGTTTGAGAAGTGTGTTTGTTCTTAATTTTATAATAATGCTATTATTTTTTCAAATTCAGGATAAAAACTTAATAGATTACTTTTTCCATTAATTTGGATCCAGGGAAAATTAACAGAAAAACTCAGGGAGCTATCTAAATATCTGTTCACTGGCAAAAACAATCCATTTACTATGGGTTATATTGTCATAAACAATCAAATAAAAATGACTTAATTCACTTATGTGTAATAATTTTCATGTAAAAAGAAATGAGAACAAAAAATAAACAAAATATGATACAAATTTTATTGTAAGGCATACCATAAGCAATTATTCAAAAGATATATGTATTATACCAATTGTTTAGACATTTTGTTGTTGCTTAAACGTTTCTTAATGATAATTTGTAACAATATGTAATCAAAGTGAAACAAAGTTTCTTTTTATTTTCCACCTTCCTGTATTCACTTCAAGATCCACCTCAGACCTTCTTATCTGATATATTGATTAGTATAATTATAAGGACAATTATTTAGACTACAACTAAACTGGTTTTTCTTTTCCTGTATTTCTCTTGTGGTACTACTTTTAGGTTAATGCTTTTTATTCTTCACTATGATCATTTGTTTCATCGCTCAGAAATATTTATTCAAAAAACATTCCAAATCATAAAAGCTGAAATAAAGATATAGGACATAATCCACATCTGACAAATAAATGATATTGCTGATGCTACTAAAAACACACTTTCGTATTTGAAGAGTCCAAACCTTTTTAAGCTTCTGAAACTGCTTGTTCTTATTCTCAAGAAATCCAAAGGCCATTCCAGGGTGAACGTGGAGAGCACATGACCAGGTCCTAGCTGTATCACGTCCAGTAGACTTCCATGTTCAGAAATGAGCAGAGTTAAACCTAAATTAAATCCAACAGTGTCTTCCCCTTTTTTACTCTAGAGTACATTATTCTAATGGGAATCATTCTAGTTGTTAGCTCAGTTAGATGGATCCATTCCAAACTCTCACATTACCATCCTGCATGGTGATTGGGGTGTAAAACGAAACCTAAGTAGTCTCCAGGTGAAAGGCAAATTCGCCTACCACACTGCAAATACTTGACAGAGTTCATGATCCCAATCTCCTACAAATGTGCCTAAAAATATACTACCAAAAACTCTTCCATGCGGCATAAGGTCATGGTAATAAATGTAGAATTAGAAGATTTTTAGCAGGGAAGTTTTTCTGAATTAAGTTTGCATGAGGGTAATCCAACAGGTGAAAGGCCAACTTAATTATAGCAAAATATTTACTTTATGAGTCAGGGTTATTTCTGAGCGTCATTCGTGGGATAATGCACATAGCCAACAAGGAAGCTGTGTTTTTAAAGGAGCAAAAAGAGGTATTTCTAAATTGTGGAAATATCTCAGGCCACCAAGTGAGCAGATAGAAGGACTATTATTAGCCAAGTCAGAGGTCCCAATCCTTGCTCCATCATTAGCAGCAGGGAAAAGTCCTGGACCTCACAGTACCCACCCCTAGAAGATGGAGTAATAATATGACCTGCTTTTGAGGCCTATTGGGAAGATTAAAGTAATTAATACAGGTAAAGTACTTAGAATTGTTCCTGGTATAGGAACTGTGCCATAAATGTTATTCGATAACTACAGCTGAAAAACTAGCAAGCAATAAAAACGTGAAGCATGAAATGCACACATACAATTATGCAACGTTTAAAGGATTACAGTACTTTAAAAAATATTTTATTTATTTGAGAGAGAGGGAGAGACAGAGTATGAGCAGTGGGGAGGAGGCAGAGGACAGAGGAAGAAGCGGGCTCCCTGCTCAGCAGGGAGCCCGATGCAGGACTTGATCCCAGGACCCTGAGATCATGACCCGAGCCAAAAGCAGATGCTTAACTGACTGAGCCACCCAGGTGCCCCAAGGATTACAGTACTTTGATGAATTTATAAATACATTACTTTATCTCATTTGTATGTATTTTTAAATATTTCATAGATAACACTGCTATTTCACATTCCACATTGAAAGACTTCCAGCATCTTTCCTGAGAAAATGTTTACAGTCCTACACCCGAGAGGACCATCAGAAGGCTTACAAGCAATTCAGCCTTCAGTGGGGCTAAGGCTGCCCATTATTCCTTTAGTTGAAGTGTGTTCTCTTCTGGAGGGTCAACATGTTTGTATTTCTGCAAATCAGAGTCTGGTTTTCCTCACAGCAATCCCAGACTCCACCTGTGATGAATGCCCATATCAAAATGTAAATACGCTCTCACCAAAGCACTGGACATTTAATTCCAATTCATGAATTCAGAGTCTTCCTGGCTGCAGACAGCATGTTTATGGAGGTATGAGCTGACAGCATTGTGTTTCTATTCTTCCCTCCAAAGATCGTCGCAGATAATAATGAATCTTGAAAAGAATATTAGTCACGAAGCCAGAGAGAGCCACAAGCTCCATTTCTTTGTGCTTATTTGTGGGTTGTCTCTAGCAACCAATTTTCAATCCCAACTGAAGAATAACGGCTTCCTCAGGTGTGGTGAGACGCCATGATTCTCAACTTTGGAGGGTTATGTGGGTTATGTGGGAATTAGCTAAACAGAACCTACTCCTTCTCCTGCCCATAATACAGTAACTCTCCCATGAACACTGGGTCAGGAGGTGAATTTATAAATTCATGTTAAGATATTTTTTTTATTATCCAAAGTGAACTTTAAAATATATCATTTACACATACACACATACACTCTTCCATTTATATACACAAAAACCACTATCAAAAAAGTCACTGTCAACAACCTTAAACCACTCCCTTCAGCAAAAATCTGCAAGAAAGATTCAGATCTTTTTTTTTAAGTTTAAAGCAAAATTCATTTTCCATCGAAAGCCCCTGGTCTCTTCACCCGTTTCGTAAGTTTTGAAGAAAGAGTTCCTTCCCCTGAATATATATTTTGTTTGATTTTCTGGAATGTCATCTTCCTGCAAAGCTGTTGATGTATAGTACATTCCATTGAATGCTGGCATTGAGCCATTTCAGCATGCAAGTTTAGGCTGTGTTTTGAGGAATAAATAAGACCCACGTAGCAATCTTTCTCATTCAGATATTCAGCCAGTCAGCTCATTTCCGGAGCCTAATCAACATCAAATAGGGCGTAGTGTTGACAGTCTTCAATTCACTGTAGAAAAGACCATACAATTATTGAAATCGAGCACATTAAGTTTTCGTGATATAAGTGCTATATCGCCATGATTACCATCTCCACCACCGTTCTACTACCCAGTTTGCACTAATTGCTTTAACCTAAGAGATATGGTGGTTAATTGGCTGACTCTAATTCCCCATGAGACATACTAGAATCACATGTGGAAGCATCAACCTTATGTCAATTCAGCTAGTTGTAGTAGGACAAGAGTGAGGAAGAGTGAGGGGAGGGGAGAGAGAGAGCGAGCCTGTGTCTGCCATTCCACAGAGTGAAGACATGCACTGGAGTGACTTGGAGACAGGAAGCAAGTCAACCCTTCTGCCAGGACACTGTAGTTCTGTCTGAACCTCTCTCCTCAATGTGTGTGATTCTAGTATTTAAAATATACATGTATGTATATGTGAGTGTACACACACACACACACGCGCACACACACAGGCTTCTATGTGTGTTCTGTTGTTGTTGTCTAAGAACATGACCCCGAATCTCCAGCAAACACTTCTTCCGGTGTTCAAGAAATATCTCTCTGTTCTAATGCTCAAGGGAAACACCTTGCTTTGTAGTACTTACTGAGAGATATAGAGCTATATTTTATAGGTGATTAAAGAGATTTGCCTGGATTAATCTTTAAGTGTACATGATTATTTTCCCCCTTACCAGCTACTTTTCTACTCCAGTCTCTCCCTTGAGTTATAATTCCATTGCCTATGGGCGAACCCAAGACTTCCCAAACCATACTACTGCTTACATCCTCAAAGCAGCCAATTGGCCATATTTTATCTTACAAAGATGAGATAGGAAGAAAAAAATATCTTTAAAACTAAAAGACCTGAACAATTAATTTACTACAGCTAAAGAATTGGCGGTAGAAGTCCTTCTCTCCAGCACCTTCCCTCTGCATGGGCTAGAGTTTCCACATTCCATACTGAAGTAGTTACAATCTAGAGACAACCTGACTCTCTCTCCTCTACTCCACTCTGGCTGCACTCCCTACAGGATCAAAACAGCTGAGGAGGGCCACCATGCCCTACCACCCCAAGGGGACTGGTATCTGGTAAGGGAACAACAAAGCAATCCCCTTCCTTTCCCTTGGGAAGTCATGCTTGCCCTTCTATTCTGGACTCTTCATTTCTTCCCCCACTCAAGTGACTTCTTCTCTCACTGCTTCTGAATCGTGGGTATTCACTTCCTCCTTTACTCTTTCTGGGGCTTAGTTTCTTTTCTTTATTGGAAGTTGCAGGGCCAGTGGCCAAAAAGTTGATAACTTAGCCTCTGGGAGCCCAAGGATTCTAGAAGCCTCGATTCAGAATGGCTTCATCTCGTCTCTAATTACATGCATCCTTAGCAAAGTGAAGCAAGGCTGCAGGGAATTCTGAACAGGAAGATAGATCTACCTGATTTCCTGGACTGAGGCTGATCACAGCAGACCTGATTTTCTACCTCAGGCACTGCACCCAGGTGAGTTTCAGAAAACAGGCTTTTGCCCTAGAGGGACTAGACTGGGAAATTCAAAAGCTGCTAGAACAGGAAGTTTTTAATCACTTTTTAAATGATTCATGTAATTACAGACTATGTTTTCTTTTAAGTGATAATTTCACAGAGTATTATGGAAATAAGATTTGAGCCCAGAAGTTTTTTTTTTTTTTTACAACCTGGCATTTCAGATTCTGTCACCATTAGAAAGTGATTTTGATGGTTTCAACCATCATTTTGATTGCTGTCATGGGCCATTATCATTGCTTGATTCAGTCATTATTAGGTAGTTACTGAAGACACTTGCCCTTAGCAATTTAGGAAATAAAGTGAAATACAAGGAACTATTCCTGCCTTCTTGACATTGACAATCTACCTGTTTTGAGATACAGACGTGGACATTTAAATAAATACAAACAATTTATAATTAATATGCTCATCAATGCTACAGAACACAGGAGTAAACAGAGAAACAAGGACAACAGAGAAGAAATGATGTGTGCTGCTTGGAGAAAGTGTTGAAGCCAAGACTAGACTTATTTTATGGCACAAAGCAAGAAAAGATATCTAAATTTATTCACTCATTTATTCAGTAAGTATTTCTATGTTAGGCTTTGAGGATTCAATGATGAACAAGTAACACAGGTCTTCTTCTCAAGAACTGGGAAACAGACAGTAAACCAATAATTACTACATAAGTATTAATAGATTGGAATATTTCTCAAGTGGGATAAATGTCAACATTCATGAATGAATGTCCAACAGAAGCTGTGAAGGCAGATGGCGGTGAGGGAAGGAAAACCTTACCTTGTAGAGACAGCCTTAGATGCTGTTGTCCTAGGTGTTTCAGACCGAAGCGCCACCTTGGTTTTTAGTTCTTTATTCTACAGTTGAAAAAAAAAAGTGCAAAGATTAGATAGGTAGCACATTTATTAGCCACATGCTTAATGCTTCTGATCAACCCACCACCTACATCATTCCTTGGCAGTAAGCTTGTTGTTTCAGTCACTCTATTAGAACACAGAATGCAGCCAGTTGAGAGTCCCTATTATCTCTGAAATTACAAACACACCTGGAAAAGTGCATAAAAGTGGAGTAGTCTACGTGAGCTTCTGAAATTTAACAGCTGAACTATGTTCGATTTTACATAGACAGATGCAAAGAAGTTCATAAAATAACTTCGTTAAAGAACCTTGTTAAAGACACCCACAATATTGATTACAAGTTTGTCGTTCTTGTGCAATCTCTTGATTATAAACTCCATGAAAATAAGCACCATCTATTCTTTATAGTTCATGTCATTTTTAGCCTCAATTTTCTCACTGAAGCCTCAATTTCTTGATCTCTATGCTAGTGGTAAATGATACACATCTTGCCTATCATGTATTAGTTGGAAGAAACAAATCTCATATGATCATAATATTTTAAATCTGGGAACACTCTCATAATTCTAGGAAATAATGCAATGGCTGATAATAAGGAAGGCAAGAGTTTAAGTTCTCAGGTACAAATCCTAGCCACTCAGTAGCTACATGACCTCAGTTACCTAACCTCTCTGTGCCCAATTTCCTCATCTGTATGCTAGAATCACAGTCTCTTCTTCACAGGTTCTGAAATGAGATATCAATATGTACTCAGCTCAGTGTTTGGCATGGATTTTAAGACTTAAAGACAGTTGGTTATGATTTTCTGGTCCAAGTACCATTTTTATAGCTAAAGACTGAGATCCAAAGAGCTTAAGTGCCCAACATCTTGTTCATGGCAGAACTCAGGTTCAGAGTCGGGTCCTCCTGGTCCAGAGCCCATGCTTCCTCTATCGCATGGCCACACCAAGCACAGATTTCACAGATCTGGAACATGAGACTTAAAACAGCAAAGCATCATGCCCAGGGTGGAGTTGTCAGTGGGCCGCACTGACAGGTCAGAGTTGTTTGAAGGATACACCAGAATAGCAGGGGCTGGGACTGGAAGGTAGCTGGGTGGGAGGCTGACAGGTGGAGCTGTGGCCTCCAAAGGACAGTAACACACCAGCTCCGATCCCTAGTAGGAAACTAAGGAGTTAAATAAAGAATCATATAATTGAAGTTTAAAGGGTATTTCCTAAAAGTCCACCTGATGGTTTGAAGTAAGCCAACACCAAATGCATGGTTTGGGGAAATAGATGTTAGAATTTTGATGGAAGCAAGAGAGTTCATAATTATGAGTGCCTAGCAAATGTCAAGACCTTTGCCAGGTGCTTTCTATAAAATCTTTTCTTTGATGACTTTTACTCTTACGCATATTAAAGAAATAAGGCCAGCAAAGCTCAAATTGTTTGGGTAACTTGTTTCTGATCACCCATTCTGTATAAATGTGCGGGCTTTATGCAGGCCTGACTCCAAATCCTATGCTCTTTTCCCTGCAAGATGTTATTTTTCTGTAACCATAGGAATTAGCCCAGCCTCCTTACATTACAAATAAGTAAATGGTGAGCCCCAGGAGGACATAGAGATTCAATGATTTCTAAAGGGACTTCAGATCTGATAAACATGAAACAGAAAAAAGGAAACTGTCAGGAAATTAATCCACAATTAATCTACTGCAACCATCCATCCATCCATCCATCCATCCATCCATCCATCCATCCATCCATCCAGTTAGTGAGTCTCTGCCATGTCTACGGCACCAAGCCGGGAGCAGAGTGAATGTGAAGCAACACAGGAAAACGTGGATCTCTCTCTCCAGCACACAGGATGCACAGTATAGTGGGGGTGACGAGACAAACACGTGAACATTAAAAAATATAAATAAATAAAGGCGGTTCAGGAGATGCCATAGGCAGTAGGTAATTAATTACTACATAAAAGGTGTAACAGAAATCAGTGTGACTAGAATAACTTTGTAACATTTTCATACACAAGGAGATTTCACCTGGACCTTGAAAACAAACTGAAATGGTGTAGGTGGAAAAGAAGGGGGGAAAAGACTAAGGCAACAGTTCTTAAAGTGTGATCTCGGGATATCAGCAATATCAGCATCACCCGGGAATCTGCTAGAACTACAGATCCTCAGTCTACAGCGAACCTACTGAGAAACCCAGGGTGGCCAAGGGATGTGTTTTAAGAAGCTCACCAGATGATTCTGACATCTGCTCAAATTTGAGAACCACTGGACTACAGTGCTGGTTTTATATTGGAATTATCTGGGAAGATTAAAGCTTCTTTTTTTTTTTTTTTAAGATTTTATTTATTTATTTGTCAGAGAGAGAGTGCGCATGAGCAGGGGGAGCAGTAGAGGGAGATGGAGAAGCAGGCTCCCTGCTGAGCAAGGAGCCCAATGCAGGACTTTCTCTCAGGACCCTGGGATCATGACCTAAGCCGAAGGCAGACGCTTAATGGACTGAGCCACTAAGGTGTCCCTATCTGGGGAGATTTAAAATCTACTCATGTTAGAGGCTCACCCCAGAGATTCTATTTAACTTGGTTGTAGTCTGGGTTCAAGAGTTTTCAAGACTCATGGGGCGCCTGGGCGGCTCAGTCTGTTAAGCCTCTGACTCTTGGTTTCAGCTCAGATCACCATCTCAGGGTTGTGGGATTGAGTCCTGCTTCTGGCTCCATGCTCAGCTGAGAATCTGCTTGAGACCTCTGCCCCTCCCCCACCCCCTTTCTCTAAGATAAAATAAATAAAATCTTTAAAAAAAAGTTTTCAAGACTCCACAGGTGATTCTTTTTTTTTTTTTTTTTTGCTGGCAGGGCGTTTCTCTTTTTTTTTATTTATTTATTTATTTATTTTTATTCTTATGTTAATCCCCATACATTACATCATTAGTTTTAGATGAAGTGTTCCAT
The DNA here is from genome assembly GCF_054177405.1 of Leptonychotes weddellii. Lineage (NCBI taxonomy): Eukaryota > Metazoa > Chordata > Mammalia > Carnivora > Phocidae > Leptonychotes > Leptonychotes weddellii. The sequence goes on along the minus strand of NC_138381.1, from coordinate 18,493,573 downwards.
GATTCATTGTTTGTGCGTAACACCCAGTGCTCCATGCAGAATGTGCCCTCCTCAATACCCACCACCAGGCTAACCCATCCTCCCACCCCCTCCCCTCTAGAACCCTGTTTGTTTTTCAGAGTCCATCGTCTCTCATGGTTCGTTCCACAGGTGATTCTAATGTGCTGCTAAGATGAAGAACTACCGGAGTAGGGAAACCAGAGACAAGATGTGGATTTTGCCCCTTCTTCTCCTTCAGCATCTATGCTGCATAATAACTAAAAAAATGGAGCAAAAATCTTCACATGCAATGATCTTTTCGCTGTGATGTTTCAAGAGTTAAGCACTTAAGTCTCACATAGGAAATGTACTTCACATTTGATAAATTGATAATAAAGATGTTCCTTGTGTAATGGAGATAAAGCTAATATGCACTCCAAACAAGCGTAGGCACCTATCACAGGCCAAGTATGTTGCTGAGAAAAACTAGTCTCTATACAATACTCTGCAAGTTAGGAAGCGATATGAATCATAACATCCTGATGACAATGAATATGGGAATAAAAATAATCCAGGCTGGACAATTACGTAAAGGCTATTGGGAGTTTTTCCAAAACAAACTCCTAGTTTCTCAAGTTGCTGAGTATCAAACAATACAAAAGCATAAGAGTTATCATGTTAGACTGTCTTTATGTTCATTTATCTCAGCTTCCATGCTGATTTATTTAAGCTGCTAGATTTAGGTATTTATTTTTGATTCATTTTCATAGTTTTTCCTGTCATTAGAACAGCCACATCCATGAGTTTTATTACATCACTACTTTACAAAACTGCAAATCACTGACCAGAATATGTCTGCCATTATGATGACTCTGTCCAAGGATAGTTTATTGATGCAGTTTTCCAAAAGAACCTACTTTTTGCATCCTTTCTATCAACACATTCTGGTTAAATTAAATTTTAGGGATCACGGTGAGTATATAAAATAAGATAATCTTCAGTGTTTAGAAAATGGAGGAATTTCTGAAGATGTATTTCGTATTTCCGTATCAGCCCATGATTAGTCAGGAAGCTAGAAATGCATGAGATGTGAGAGGAACGTCAGAGATGAAAATGAAGGTGATAAAGATATGGCAAAAATAGAAAGAACAGTAAATAATTTTGGTAGAGTTAAGCAGAAATCTTCCAGTGATATTTTTAAAAGTTTTAAAAACCTTAAGGTTGTTCTTGTTGTTGTTTTATTTTTTTATTTATTATTTTTATTTTTTTATTTTTTTAAAAGATATTTATTTATTTATTTATTTATTTTTAAAAGATTTTTATTTATTTATTTGACAGATAGAGACATAGAGAGAGTGGGGAACACAAGCAGGGGGAGTGGGAGAGGGAGAAGCAGGCTTCCTGCTGAGCAGGGAGCCCGATGCAGGGCTCAATCCCAGGACCTTGGGACCATGACCTGAGCCGAAGGCAGGCGCTTAACGACTGAGCCACCCAGGCACCCCTCGTTATTGTTGTTTTAAAGGATTGAGTTATATGAGTGAATATATCTCCCTTCTGGAGAGGGAAAAAAAAAAACCCTGCTAGGATAGAAAGACAGCCACAGAAAAAAAGTATTTGTTACTATATCTCAAAACACTGGAAAGTGGAAAACACTGTAATATAGTAACTGTGAAAATGACTAAAATCAATATAAATGGTCAGGCAAATTTAATAACTCTTCATTTCTAAATACATATTGTATGCACACACATGTATTTCACACACACATATATATATGCACATGCACATACACACTTACTCCCCCCAACACACCCTTATTTAATCACTCCAATAAATAGATTTTGTAGTGGTGATGGGAGGACGGGAGCCTATGCTTCCAAGACAATAAGACTCAAATGAGTGATTTTGAACGAGTTTCTTAAATTCTCTGGATCTCAGTTTAATCACTTACAAAATGTAATAGATAACTTTCTCCAAGAGTAATCTTGAAGATTAAATAAAATGAAGCATGTAGCATGCCTTAAAAGAGATGAATGTTTTTGGTATGGATGATGCTGTCTGTGGTTTAGAAACAGAGGTGATGTGTTTAACTTGGTTGTTCAAGCTTGGGTGACCATTTATCATAAATGGAATCAATTCACCCTGTGATTTAATGGATTCCAAAATAGGCAGTGGTCTTACATTTGCAGTGCAAGATAGTATATCCCTGCATAAATCACCCCAGTTTAAGAACTTCATAATAAAGCACTGACTAGGACCAGACCAGAAATAGGCTAACCATGGCTCAAACACTCACCAAATTCAAGTACCTGGTCAAATATCACAGGTTCAAAGATGCCCTTCCTGACCCCCATCACTCTATAACTATCACATTGTCACATTCTACACTTTTCAGAGTACTTGTCCCTCCCTTATTAAATTGTTTATTTACTTGTTTATGTGTTTATTATCTGTATCTTCAATTAATAAGCTAGAGGAGATCTGGGACAGTCAGTTCTGTGCATTACCCATACCCAGCACTGGAAACATTTCCTGGTACATCATAAACACACAAAACTATTTGACGAATCAATTAAATTGATGCAGCTTGGACTTTTTTTAAAGCTGAAATGGTCATTGTAAAACTTCTTGCTGTGAAGGAAAAGATTTATTTACTGAAGATAAGAAATTTTGAGAATATAAACATATTCGTCAGATACTGCTATAGTTTGAAGACTTTTATGAAAGAACACACTAAAAAACAGAGGCTTAAATCGAGCTATGTACAGAGAATCTGAGATAGTATTGAGCGGTGTTTGCACATCACTGCAGAGAGTCTACAATCAACCAAGAAGTTCCCACGAAGGGAACAAATCTGTTGCTTTCTCGCATATAACACTGAGTGGCTAATCAGCAATTATTTGCTGCATTTGGAAATACAGAAACAGAGTACAATGGAAACAAATACATTGTTCCCATCTAACTATTAGACCACAAGACCAGTTGGATAATGTACTGTACCTGAGCAATCTGAGTTAAGTTGCCAGCCTATTTAGGATGGTAACATTTATTTTTGGGATGATATAAACAGACACAACTAAAGGACATAAAACTGGATTAAAAGCAGCAGTACCATTGATACCTGAATCCTGTGATGATAGCTGGCACTTAATTATGTCTGGCTAGAACACAGTGAAGTGAAAGCTCAGAGACGGATTAACAGTATCTCCAATTAAAATGTGTGACCAGTGTACAATGTGTAAAGCAGTAGGGCACTGGAGCCCAAATAGGCAGATACACCATCGGAAGAGATTTCCAACATAAAAACTCAGTCTAGGATAACAGGCACTTCAAATTCATGAATAAAGGCCAGACTTCTCAATAAAGTGAGACAACTACAATGTTAGATCCCTACCTCACACCAAACTTCCTGAATTACACATAAACTTGGATTTAAATGGGATTCCCAGTCCAAAAAGGGAACCTGAGCACATGTGTTTATCATCTCTCCCTTCTTAGATTTTATTAAAATAATAACAAAGGATTTCTAAGTATTAAAATCCCTTAGTAATGAAGAGGAAAAAATAAGACTATGAGCAGATCGGAAATATCAGGCCTGAAGGACTGAAAGTGAGCAAAAACTTGACTGCTAGAGCAGAGGCAGCTGCAGGTGGGGCTGTTGTTGCTAAGAGAGATGATTGATCCAGCAGAACCCTGGGAGTCAGAGAGCACATTATCAAAAACCTGAAAAATGGATATACTTTGAGTTACCAATTCCGCTTCTAAAAATTTATCTTAAGGAAGGAAGTAAATATACAAATGATCAGTGATGTTTGTATAAATATGTTGAATTCAGTGCTGTTACAAAAGCAATACCAAAAACAATCTAATGTCCAATAACAAGGACTCAGTTAATTAAATTATTGTATATCAATACAGTGGCTATTTTAAAAGATAACATAAATGTAATCTGATTGTTAAGCAAAGACTTCTTGTTATATTGTTATATAGAGAAAAAAAACTCTTTGGCATGGTCTATGATCTAGCCCCTTCCTACCTTTCCAATATCATCCCATGCTATTCCATCTAACTCTTAGATTAGAAGCACTCACAATGGTTCCCTGTCCCTCTTCCTGACAAGCCCTACCACCCAATTTTTCACTAGGCTCAGATTAAAATTCATTTTCTTAGAGAACTTCTTCCCACCCACCAAGCTAAGTCCTCCATCTAGGTATTATCTGTCAGAACATCTTGTTCTTTCCTTGCAGAATGCTTCCATAATATTGCTATTTACATGTTCATTTATGCATCTGTCTCCCTCTCTAGACAGTCAATTCCAAAGTGCGGGGCTCATGTCCCTTTTGTCCAATACTGTTTTCCCGAACTTAGCCACTTCCCCAACTTAGTCAGTTCCCAAAATTCTACACCACAGCAGCCACTCAGTAAGTACTTAGAGGATTAACAACAAGATTGATAATGTGAACAAATGAATGAAGCTTAAAAATACAATGAAACGGGCATGATATTATGCCATGTAATACATACACACAGGTATGGAACAGGCAAATCGAGTCCTACAGAAATACAGATGGACACAACTGTGCGGAGTGATTACCCACGGATGGCAAGTCTGCGTGATGTTCTTATTATAAGTACTTATTCATATTTCCTAATTGGTATGGAATGAATGAATATATATTAATTACATTAAAAATAATATAAGAAAAATATTTTATCAAGTAACATTTGCCAAAAAAATCCACTAAGTACAAAAAGCAGTGAGGAAATCCCTATAGGGACATTTTTTGGGAGGAAGAGGCTCTAATGTGGTCTGAATCTCATCATCTGAACCCCTCGATGTAAACTGACAAGCCATTACTGGGCACTTGAGTGGACACGAGTTTTGAGCCAATTATTCCCCCATCCCTGCATTTTTCAGCTGCACAGAGCTGCAAGCATGGTCTTTCTCAAATAGCCATGTGTAGCCTAAAGAAGGTGAAAATCTAAGGAAAGTCTGAGGCTCATAGGGTTCACCTTCCAGAAGAGAGAGAGAACAGCGGTCCTCTGGGAAGGGAGAATTGGCACACCACGGCTCTGGTTACAAAATTTAAGATGTAAAACTATTTACAACCTCTTTATGTTATGATGACTTGTTCCTTCTGTTTGGGGAGAGCTGAGAGAACAGGTGGCAAGAGAAAAGGTGGGGCAGTGTGCTGGGTGCGTGGTCTATCCTGGGGACGAGAAAAGCCCCCAACGATGATGAGGTGTCTGGTGGCAGTCAGAGCATCTCATGTAACATTGGCAGGGGGACAAGCAGGAAGTCAAAATACTACAGAATGAAGGAGAAAAGGTGACCAGGCCCAGGCGGTCAGTTAAGAGCCTCTGACAGAGGCAGAGGTGGAAGCACTGAGCACCAGCTAGAGCCCAGGGGGGAGGCAGGGGTGGCGTCTTCAGGTGCTCCAGCCTCAGTGGGCTTTGCTGCACTTCCTGGGAGGCAGGGTGTTGCCAAGCCTCGGCCTGCAGCTGAAAGCCTATAAAGGGCTTCCCTAGTGTAGAGGGGAAGGAGTGGGCAGGAAGAAAAGCATGTCTTATCACAGTAAGTTATTGTTATGTTTCAAAACACTGAAAGATAAGAAAACTACAAGAGGCTTCTTGAAGTGGATGAGCCCGGAGGTAAACCGTGCAAGCCATGATGGGTGTGAGTGAGGAAAGAGGAGGAAAGAGGACATCTCAGGGCGGGAAGGAAACAAAGACATAAGACAGCAAACCCAGCCATCTGGCCAGAGCTGAATTCACCCAAGATGGTCTTGATCGAGCTTCTAATTCAAGTCCACATGGAGAGATGTTCTTATTTGTCCCCCCAGGAGAGCAAGCATTCTGGAAAATTTGGATGAACTTTTAACAGTTATTTCATAATATTTAATACTAATAATTTAATATTATAAAATAATATTTAATACTTCAATAATTATTAGGAGTACCTCTCCCACAAATCCATAATTTCTTATGCATAGAAGATGCACATGCACACACATTCACAAAAAGACACTCATAAACCCACACAGACACATGCACGTACACCCACACACACTCCGGCACAATCACACACAGACACATGCACACACCTGCCCTTATATGGACTCACTGTGTCATTCATACACAGGCTCACAGACACACCGAGCGCACACACACACACACTCACATTTACACTGAACTATACAACAGACTCCCTCCTTACCTGGGCTTCAAGTATGTTAACTTTTTCTTTCAGATTTTCAATTCTTTTATCTTGTTCTTTTAAGTTATTTTTTAATCCTTCCATCTAAGAATTAGGAAACACAATTGGAAAAGTCTTGTCAGACAACAGGGAAGTTACTTAAGTCAGACACTGCACAGGTTTCTATGGTCCACTGACATCCATCAAATAAAAAAATTAAATCCCAAAGCATTAGCGGATTCAGTAGCTTATAGAAAAGAGCAGGGCAAATTGGCACCTGGGGATGAGAGCGTGTGGGCAGTCCTATTAAACACTGTAATCTTTGGAAAACCTGTTTAAACCAAACCCGTGGGCATGCCTCCTGTGGAGAGCAGCTCTGGCCATCCTTCTGTGTTTCCGACACACAGTGTCATACTGCCGATGCAGAGGCTGGTGGCCATCACACAAGGCCACCACCCAGAACGGGGAAGCTCCCGAGGGCAGAGATCTGGTCAACCCGCGGCATAATGAGGTGAGCCTGCTTTGCTTGGGAAGAAAAGCATCTGCCAAAAAGCAGTGTGCAACTGGGGAGGTGGGCGGATGACCAGAACAGAGTGGGAAGAGAGGAAACCCACGGGTTCTAAGGCTGGTTCTGCCACTACCAGCCCTGTCACTTAACTACTGCGAGCCTCTGTTTTCTCATCTGTCAAAGGAGAACGTGGGCTGCCCCCTACATCCTTCCTGGCTCCCAAGTGCCATGACTCAATTCTCTGGCCTTTTGGTGAGGTCCTAGCCAAATGGTACATTTGTATCAGGGAGGCATTGGAGTTATTTGAAAGGATTCTTTTTGGAAACAAATATTAGGTAGTAAAAAATGAGTGAAGGTCTGATTTTAAGTCGAAAGCACAGCCCCTGAACCAGATCCATAGAATTCTTGAAGTAAATCGTATGAGTTCACAATCCACCATCCATCTGGCTGCCACCAGCCTTTCACCTGCCAGGATGTTCCCAGAAAAGAATGGCCAGGTGACACCCCCTCCCCACACACCTACTAAGTAAATTTACTGTTTGTGAGGTTATAAAAACAGATCCTTGCTTCCTCAAAAAGGGCTGAATTTTGTAATCTCCAAAATCTTCTAAAGAACAGTGTACATTACCTGGCTCAGAACACTTTAAAAAAAAAACACTGAAACCTAAAGAGCAGTTAAACACAATCTCCCAAATATCTTCACTGAGAACACAACAGGTGTTGGCATACAGACCGAAGAAGGCATTGAAAACAGAGTCATGTTACATGGGATGAAAAAGGAAATGTCAGCGGGGAGAAAAATCTCACTGCTTGTGAAGTCCAGGCAAGCTGCCTGTATTCAGTCTTCTTACTGTAAGCATACCATCTACCAGAGAAACACACTTGATTAATCTGACCTCCTGGATGACACTGCGCAGGTTCTGATGTTGGGAATGAATCACAAACTGCAGATGAGAGATCTTCTCCTGGAGAAGGGAAATCTCCATTTGAAGATTGTGGCAACTGGAAATGCAAAAGGAAAAAGATAAAGATGTGCTGAAGCATCGTGCAGCCATTTTTTATAGTCAGGCTGCCAGGCTCTCCTCACACACGACTCTATTACTGGGCATCGTGCGGGAAGGACGCTGGGGGCCCCATATGCCACGCAAGACATGGAAGATCAACAGCCACAGAGCAGCCTCTGATTAGCTCAGACAGGAACTTGAATGAGTATATCCATTCATGTCAAAAGCTCCCTCCTGGCCATCTGTGACTTCCCTACCTCCAGGAGGGGGTTGAGTCAAACTGTACTGAGCCCGATGAAGCACTCACAGAACTAAACAGTCTTGCCTAGGAACACCCACACACCCAGCACTCATCAGAATGCCCAGATAACTACATAAGGATAGTGGGGCTAGGACATGGGGGGCTAGGAATGGAGATTTTTACATATAATGGGAAACCAATTTCCAATGATACAGAGATGGTGTATGTTGTGGTTTGCCTGTGTTTGTCTTATTATTATTATTACTATTATTATTTTGGCTTCCTGCTTTGGGTAATTCTACTACTTGTAAATAGGGCATAAAAAAAAAAAAAGGAAATTTAATTCCAGCTAATAGTTTGAGTCCCCATCGACCTTTGTGAAAAAAGACAGATGAAATTTGGATTTAGATTATTCATACTTTCCCGAAACTCCATTTAGGTAACTGGAATTGATTATACAGCTTTTGACTTGCCAAGATTTTCTTTTAAAGATTTTATTTATTTATTTGACAGAGAGAGAGGGAACACAAGCAGGGGGAGGGGGAGAGGGAGAAGCAGGCTTCCCACTGAGCAGGGAGCCTGATGCGGGGCTCGATCCCAAGACCCTGGGATCAATGACCTGAGCCGAAGGCAGACGCTTAACGACTGAGCCACCCAGGCGCCCCGCCAAGATTTTCTTCTTGCCAATATTATTGGAGTTTTGAAGCAGCATGCATTGTGGCAAGCTCACCAAACTTGGGAGCTTCTCAGCTTCGGTGTAACAGATAGAATAACTCCTATCTGTATTACTTTACAAGAATATACTGTGGACTAAAGGAGGTAAATGAATATGCTTTCGGAAAGTAAGCTTTTGCACAGCAATGTATTAATATTTCTTTAGCTATTAAGGTTTTATAATTAGTAGCCAACATCCAATGCAATTGCAATTGTGATTTTATAGCCTCTACAATTATTACAAAGGTCGTGGACACTCATGTGACATTACAGACCATGTTCTCATTTGAAAAAAAAAAAAAAGAGAGTCTCATTTTGTTTCACATCATGTACTGAAACATTGCTTCTCAAACTTAATATGCATTGGAGGATCTTATGAAATCATGAGGGATCCTGTTAAAATGCACATCTGATCCAGGAGGCTGGGACAGGGCTTGAGATTCTGCATTTCCAGTAGGCTCCAGGTTGTTACCAGTGAGTATGCTTACCCAGGCTTTGAATAGCCCAGCACTGAACCACTGAGGTTGGCTCAATAACATATGTAATATTCTCTCTCAAGGTCAAGTAATTTGCAGGCAACTTGCAATATTTAAGACAGTCTTTTAATTTTTTCTCTCTTTTGGTTTTGCATGAGAGAGCTTTAAAAAGTTTGTTTTACTGTAGAAAAAAATTAATTTCTATGAAATCATAGAAATTCTTGCACAAGTACAAATATTGCATAATGACAGCCATTACTATTTATTTATCCTATGGAATTAAATAATTCATACTATAAAAACACTGCGCAATTACACAAAATATTATATAAAATGTAGTTCATAGCATAAAAATTAGAACACTCTAAATGTTCATTAATAGAAGACTAATGAAACTAACTACACTGTATCTGTGCCACTTTTATTGTACATATACATATATCACAGGGATAGACCAACAGACTTGATGTGTATCAAAGATGATTGGCAGAATATTATAAAAAGGATGATCCTTTCAACAAGTGGTACTGAGACAACTCTATATCCATATTAAAAAAAATAAAATGAAAATCCTAAACTCATCTCATAAGAAAAATAAATTCCATGTAGACTGTAAATAAAGCTGGGGACCCAAAAGACTTTCAGAAGATAATATAGAAGAACATCTTCGTGAATGTGCAATAGACGAAGATTTTTTAAAACAGAACTCAAAACAGTATTAACCACAAAGGGAAAGACTGAGAATTTTGACTAGACTAAAATAAAAAACTTGGGAGTCATCAAATAAGAGGGAACAGGATAGCCTCAGAACCTCAGAAACTCAAATGATTAATAAAGGCATTGTACCCAGAATATATAAGGATACATCTACCAATCAGTATGACAGATACCCCAGTAGAAAAATTAGAAAGGGACTAGAGATACTGCACACACACAAAATGAGTTGAGGACATATGGATCAAAATAGCAGAGAAGGCAAACAGAAGTCTGCCCCACAGGGGGTGGGGCTAAGATTCAAGACTGCTCCAGTGAGGAGGGAAAAAGGAGAGAAGTAGGGAGGGAGCTGTCAGACTCAGGATTTCCCTGGGAAATAAGGAGAAATAATTCGGGATGCCTTACAGAGGCAGGCTGGCTTTGAATATTCATAAACTGTTCATAAGCCCATAAGAAAATTAAACATTTTAAAAAAATTTATAAAAATATTAAAGATGAGTATTCATAATGTCTTGTTGTGTACTATGATGACCCAGAACTCAGAGGGAAAACCAGAGGGAAAAAAGGGTGGCTTTAGGAAGATGGGGTGGGGTAGATGTTATGCTCCTCAAAATACAAAGCTCAGGAAACTTCCCCACGTATTCTGTGATGGTATTACCATAGAAGTCACCGTAGATGAACAGAAATCTGAAATAGGTCTCAAGATGGAAGAAAATAATTTCTAGAAGCACTCTTGAAAACACAGGGCTTTCAGACTTATCTGCATTAGTACACTAGAATGGGGACTAACAGAAGTTGCAGAAATTCTCTCTTAGGGTTGTTCGATAAATATGAAACTAATCACCCATTAAAGGTCTTTAAATGTGAGACTATACTGAAATAAACTGCCACCTGAGCTCCCTTTAATCTCTGCTCTTTATCTTTCTGTTAAAGCAACTCAGTCTTTTTTTTTTTTTTTTTTTTTAAGATTTTATTTATTTATTTGACACAGAGAGAGACACAGCAAGAGAGGGAACACAAGCAGGGGGAGTGGGAGAGGGAGAAGCAGGCTCCCCGCTGAGCAGGGAGCCCGATGCGGAGCTCGATCCCAAGACCCTGGGATCATGACCTGAGCCGAAGGCAGACGCTTAACGACTGAGCCACCCAGGTGCCCCTAAAGCAACTCAGTCTTAATAAAGAGGTACTAAAGCAAAACCAGCAGGAAGAAAACATTACAAAGGCCAGGCCTAGAAAAGGACACTGAGCCCTTCTAATAGATGTCTGATTCATGCTCTGCCTCCCAATGCCTCAATATAAAGTAAATGCTGAAATTAAAATAGAATTGAAAATCTTATACTTTGGGAAGATGTAGATGTGTTTTTCCTATCCTTCCCACTGAGTACAACCAAAAACCTAGAGATTATATGTAGACAAACACAAGAAGGCTCTGAAAGGTGGAGAGAAGGCAGACCAGCTCAGGACCTTGGAATCCAAGGCATAACACAATGGTGAGCTCCCTGGGCTTTCTTTTTGCCTCATATATCCCAGACTTGGAGCTGAAAAAGTCTGTAGTCTGGAAATGCCAAAGAGAGCAAACAAGAAAAGCCCCATCAACGGGAGAGGAAAATCTTGGCCCTCTTCTTTTGAGGAAGGGAATTGAGGATCCTCTCTCCATTTGGCACTGAGGGAGAGTCAACAGAGCACCATTTCTGATATTCTTCCTCTTAGATTCCTTAACGTTCAAGAGAGAAAGTCTATCTTATCTTTAACTTGCAGACATGTGAAAACAAATGGCTTAGACTTTAGTAATACGGGATGATTGTAGCATAAGTACTTGGCAAGAAGCATACCCTCAATCACTCTGATGACCAACGTCTGCCAAACACTTAGTCAAAGGAAATTGAATTAAGGGAGGATTGTCTCTCTATCCATCCATCAGGATACTTAGATTTTAACTATCTTTGGGTTAACTTACACCATCAGAGGGCAGCATTATTCAACCATGCCATACCTTGCCCTCTGCTCCTCACTGTTATAATGGCTTTGTTTTCATAGTTTTCTGGCATCATTCTATCCTTTTTTAAAGGGTTTTTCTGAGGTAGAGCTCCTGTATTTCTCCAAAGGATAACTCTAAAATGGACCTTTGTGTTTGTGATGTCACAGGGCAGAGGGACAAGTTGGGAAACTGTGATCTGCTCATACACACCCAGGGGAATTAGGAAACCAGGCCGAGGGAAAGCCTCCAGAGGTCTCCAGAAATGAAAGAAGGTCAAATCTCCTCTATAGCAGAATGAGCACCGACTGCTGTGAGAATTCTAGGGCCCAAACTCCCAGCTCTTACAGCTTCTGAGATGCTGTATATATCGCTTCACCAATTAGAAGCTCAGTTTCCTCCCTGAAAAGTCAATGAAAGGATTAAATTAAATAAGGTACCTGGAGTTACTCTATAAACAGCAAAGCACAATACATGTGTTGGCTAGTAGTGATGGAATTAGAAACATGGAGTCAACCTTGTTTTCCACGAGATGCTTCTGCCAAATCTCTTAACTCTCATTAAAAGTAATTGTGGGGATTAGCATATTATATATTCATATTCATATGCAAAAAACCTGTCATTTTCTCCTGAATTATAGAATACTTAAAAGTCATCATTTTTAGAGATGCTTTTTAATATTAGAAATGCCAGGTTAGAACATATTGAATCTTTTCATCAAAATGGCAGAGTCCTGAAACAAATAATACATTATATGTTAAAAAAAAAAAAAAAGAAGAAGATAGTAGGAAGGGAAAAATGAAGGTGAGGAAATCAGAGAGGGAGCCAAACCATGAGAGACTATGGACTCTGAGAAACAAAGTGAGGGTTCTAGAGGGGAGGGGGGTGGGGGGATGGGTTAGCCTGGTGATGGGTATTAAAGAGGGCACGTATTGAATGGAGCACTGGGTGTTATGCACAAACAATGAATCATGGAACACTACATCAAAAACTAATGATGTAATGTATGGTGATTAACATAACAATAAAAAAGAGTAAAAAAAACTAATGATGTAATGTATGGTGATTAACATAACATAATAAAATTTAAAAAAATAAATTAAATTAAAAAATAGATTGTTTAAACTGAACTAAATAATTAACTTAGGCTTATATAGAGAAAAATCTATAAATAAATGTCATACAGATATAAAAAAAAATGGCAGAGAGTCATGGCACCTGTCAAACCCACCATCCTGCCCAAGGGAAATGTAATCACCCAGAGCCCCCTGATCGGGGAGCTCTTTTGGGGGTAAGGGAAGGCCACCTGTAGGACTAGGAGTTGGTGCCTGCCAAAAGGCCATTGGTTAGATGACAATGTAGGAGTTTGGTGAACATGAACAATCTGCCCAATACAGGAAGTAGTATTATGCCCATAGACTCTTTCCTCTGCAATTTGAAAGGAAAATGAAGAATATAAGCCAGCTGGAGAAAACCACTGAAAAAAGTTAATAAATCACACAGGAAAAACAAAGAACAAGAAAGAGTGAAACTGTATGAATACACATAACTGAATAGGAGCAACAAAATAATCTGGTTTTTGAAAACACATTAGATGCTAAAGGGTGGTCTTCCCGTCTTCCCACGAGATGCATCTTCTTTGTGGCCATATCTAATCAGTCTTCACCTACCAGAAATCCTCTTATTTGTGGTAGCTTTACCAAGTCTCTATTGCCTTAACCAAAAGAGTCTGACTCCTACTGATTTCATTTTCTTGTCTATACACAGACAAATAATAAGTAAGATAAATATTTGTGATGCCTACAATCTATGAAAATTACATAAGCCTGGATGTTCAAACACCTTTCTAGAAACACAAAACATCCATTTCCCTCAAGACATTTCTAAATCCTCCCTAAGAGCTGTCTGAGAATTCCCTATAACAACTGCTCATATATAATAGAACAGAAAGAACAGTTCAGTTTGGTTTTTAAAATGGTTACATTTTTGGCTCAAAGACTGACAAAAACCCTATTATCAATAAAAATCATTTCTAAAGGAAAAAAAAATCAGACTCAGGTCATCTGGACTCTTGATGGAAAGCATAGTGTACCAGCCAGTAGTTCTGCTGTATGCACAGACTCTCTTTAAAAAGAAAAAAAACCCGGGGCGCCTGGGTGGCTCAGTTGGTTAAGCGACTGCCTTCGGCTCAGGTCATGATCCTGGAGTCCCAGGATCGAGTCCCGCATCGGGCTTTCTGCTCAGCAGGGAGTCTGCTTCTCCCTCTGACCCTCCCCTGTCTCATGCTCTCTCTCTCTATCTCATTCTCTCTCTCAAATAAATAAAATCTTTAAAAAAAAAAAAAAAAAAACCCAACATAACCCACAGATTAACTTAAGAGTTAAGTTATGAGTATATGCAAGTAATTCTGAAGACCTATGAACGTCTTCCACAGTACTTCTTCATTTCCGACAGAGATGAGCAGTGCTATCCTGCACTCTCTTAGAAAGCTCCCTACTGGGGCTACATGCTTGTTCACAAAGAGGAATATGGGTAAATTAATATCAGTGGTGTTGCAGTGTGTTCTGAATATGTAAGTGCAATTGCTAGGGTCAGACCAGGTCTGGACTTTGGCGTATGTGGTTCAATACATGACTATGAGCCAGACGGAAGGCATAAGCTTTTGAGAGATGAGAAGAGAAAGAAAGATAATTGGAAAGGAAAGAGAAACAGAAAAAAAAATCAAAGACCAAGAGAGAGGGATGTTTGAGTATATATTACTGGATAAATGAGAATAAGAATTTGTACATTCTGAGGCTCATCATAGTGCTTGATATCCTAAGAAGCAATAGTTGCAGATGGATAAAAGAAGACCTCAAAATAGGCTTGACTTGGAACATTATATCAGAACCTATAATGACAGTGGCAGGTTTAGAATTAAAAGAGAAGAGAAGGGAAGGGGGACAAAAGTGAGGAAATTTTATACGTTATAAGTTATTACATGATGTTGAGAGAATTTTTCTGAAACCAGCGAAGTAATGCAGCAGTTGGGTGATAACCATGATCCACGCCACCCCTGTACTCAGACCTGTTAACAGCTTGTGAATTGTGAGTATTCGTAAGTAAGTCCAAAGAACTAAGAATGCATTCAGAGTAGTTCCTTCATTCTCTACAAAGTTGGGGAGCACCATAAAAGGATCTTACAGTTCCACTTGTGGGCTAGCCAATTTGATGCATGTTATAGCAGAGACCCTTTAACAAAATCAGAAGCATCAGGGGGAATGAAGCATCCTCTTTAGCACCCAGGGTCAACAGGGAATGGACAGGCTCATTCATTCTTCAGGAGGATTAACCCTGCCCCAGTTTCCCAGTACCTCCAGGGAACTCTCCCCAGTGGGAGGGAGGGGAGGTATGTGACTGTTAATATTAAGTAATCTCCCTTTGTCCTGCCCTTTCAACCTTCCTGTCTCCTTGGAGGGTGCTAGCCTTCTGTCCGTTGGCCAGTGGACCATCGGAGAGGAAAGGTATCAGAAACTGCTTTAGTAAGGAGGGAGATTTGCAAACCTTTTAGCATATGTAGCATTGGATTTGAGTTGCAGCAGCTTGTTTTCCAAAGACAGTTTTTTTTCTAGCAGTGTTTTCTTTTCCTAGAAGAAAATAAAATACAATTTTATTTATTTCTGTGCATGTGTGCATGTGTTTGCTAAGTCACTCTTGCAAACTGTTTGCAAAAGACACTTCTTATAATATTAGAAAATACCTTTTAGGCTAAAGAGCTCATTTCAGATGGTGCTGTTACAACCCACCCCAATGAGGCCTGGCCAGGCATTCTCCTGTGTGGTTTCCAAGTAGCTCAGGCACAGGTCCAGACTAGTTGTCTTCACTCCCCTCACTTGCCTGGAGAGGTTTTGCTCCTCCTCCAGCCACCTACTGAAGTATACCGTGCTCAGTCTAACTCCTGCCTCTCTCCATCCCACCCCGAATACAAACTGGCAGCTCATCTCTCTAGGCATTGGCTCTCCTCCATCCCACCTGCTTCTCCTACATTAGACCGAGTCGCAGGTATCCAAAGACCCTATTGACCTTATACCCCTACCTGCTCACATGGCATCTGTCAGAAAGTAGCAAAGTAGTAAATGCCTTTTTAGTGAAGGATCAAGGCCACAGGCAATAAAGTCACTTCCTAGTTACAATACAAGAGAAATTTTGATATGGAGAAAGAAAATATAAAGAAATACCTGAATGTCATTATTAAATTCTTTCCATTCAAAAAAAATAAATAACAAGTCCACGAAAACCAAGTTGGGATGATTGTGGGTTGTTTTTTTTTGTTTTGTTTTGTTTTTTAATATTCGATGGTAAGAATATTTGATGTTTTGACACTGTTTACAGGGCTGTTTAAAACCATTCCAGGGCGCCTGGGTGGCTCAGTTGGTTAAGCAACTGCCTTCGGCTCAGGTCATGATCCTGGAGTCCCAGGATCAAGTCCCGAATTGGGCTCCCTGCTCAGCAGGGAGTCTGCTTCTTGTTCTGACCCTCCCCCCCCCCACACTCATGCTTGCTCTCTCTCAAAGAAATAAATAAATCTTAAAAAAAAAAATAAAACTATTCCTGCTGCAGTACTCATATGGGTAAAATACAAAATGCAGTGGGAATCTCTTTGGACATGGACTGACCTAGTTTTAAAACTGTGACTGTAACATGTTTTTTAAGAAAAATTAGCCAAAACTTGGAAAACAAAACCATATATGATTTTAATGTCATATTGGGTCATTGTTGAATAAGCAATTCTCATGGAGAATTTCTCTGTGTTTGACTCTATTGTTTATGATTTGATTAGAGCCCTGACTCTGTGAAGTTGCATGTTCATGTGCAGATTTCTGCCTGGTAGAAAAGATAATCCCTCAGGTTATGGTTTGATGGTCTTCAAAAATATTAACCAGCTTTGTATCTAATCTAGTAATCCGATCCTATATTCCTTTTTTCAAAATGCCTATAAATACCCAGTTTCTCAAAATCTATTTAAACCAGCTTTACCATCTTACTGCTTCCCTTATTAATGAATGAGTTGAGTAAAATATCAGACACGTATTCATTCTATATTTGTTTAAGTCGTGGTTTTTTAAGTCATGACTTTCCGAACATCCCTAAAATGGGGATAATACTACCTATATTGAAACGTTGGGATGGTTGGAGATATCATATGTGAAAGGCCCACATGCTTCTCTCGTACATATTAGGACCTTGATTTATAATAATTTGAAGGCGCCAAACACTCCCTATCTTAGGCGCTATTACTTTTTAAGTTTATATTAATTTTTTCAATTTTTTTCCTGTAGCATTCTTGTCACATATAGGAATTTCCCTTGTGTTCCCTAGCTGTGTTCAACTTATTTTTGAGGGATCACAGGTATGCCTTGTAAGCTTATTCTGATACTTGGATCATCAAAGAAACACAACACTGATAATATATTTTGACTTTGTAGGGAGGAAAATGGTGTTTAACATTCTTCTTAATGGGCTTACTCTCCATTAATGGATCTTCATAACCAGGGTTCAAGCAGACTGGACAACTGGACAAGTAAACATTCTGCCCTGGCCAAGGTTCCAGCATGGAGCCTGGGCTCTCAATGCTTCCTCTCTGACAACATGGAAAATCACACCATACTGGCCAGCCCTTTTTCTCAGGGACAGTGTCTTGTGGAAAAGGAAAGGAGTTCACAGCACCACCCAGTGGGCAATGCACTCTTCCCAAAACTGCTGCACTGGGGAGCTCAAGAGCTCCCTCGCCCTACTGATCAAAGTGGAGAAGACACCAATTTAAATAATTGCCATATGTTAACATCTAAATGATTTAGGAACCAAGTATATCATTTTTATCTGACACCAGAGAAGATCAGGGCATAATGGAAAGCATTTTGAACTGGTAACTGGAGGACAGTGGAATCGTTCCTTGTTCCCACTGCCCTTATTTATAAAATGGTGAACGAGGAACTAGGTGGTCTCAAAAGCACCTCTGAGCTCTAAAATTCTAATAGAGCTAAATCAATGACACCGGAAAACAAATATGATGCAACAGAACTGCACTGCTAGCAAAAGGAACATACGCTGTATTAAAATGCACTTATTGGGCGTTTTTGCTGGCTTATCACTGTGTTTATGGAATTCATTCTCACTGCATTCCTGATTAAAGTGGGACAGATGGTGAAGGTTTTAAGTAATGTGTTCATTACCAGACCTCATACCACTAATGGCTATTTACTGGAGCAGTGGCTTGTTCAAGTGAGTAGAAAATGAATCCTTCTCTAGGGGCCACCGACTACCAGGACAATATTTATCAACCTCTGCGTGGGCGTTCATTTTTAATTTTCATTTCCTTTCTCAACGCATGTCTTTCTCCTACTAACACAAAAATCTAGAGTGCGCCCTCCTCTCCTTCTGATACACAACCCCCACCTAAGGAACCCTTCATCACAGCCTTAAAAGTATTCTCAGTATTACCTTAAAACAAGAAGATGTTGCCAAGCTTTGTTTCTTATAGTTTAATTTATTTGCTTGTTTGTTTTACAGATATAACATCCCTTTAACCTAAATATGTTTTTAAAAAAACTCCTGCACAGTGCCCTTCCATCCATCCCCACCTACTTCCACCTTCCTGAGATTTCAATAGGCTCTACTCTAGGAAATTACTGAACTAGAATATTCAGGAAAGTTCCTGCAAGGCCATGAACCATGGGCATCCTGTCCACTTACTTGGTCACAGAGCACCTAAAGACAGTCCACCATTACGGGTCAATATCAAAATAAATGCAAAAAAACCAAAAGCAATAAAACAAAAAAGATAAATGCTAGGCTATCACTTCTCAAAAATGTCTGCCAATATCTAAGCCAGCCAACTTTATTCGGGGGTACATTCCCCTACCTTCAATGTGGGTGTTTGCCTCCCTAGGAGAATGAATGAAGAGAGGTATGGGAAGTTCCTCGAGTCCCACAGAACCCAGATATCCTACATCGCAATCTCCACAAAGAGACTATACCTGGTTCATTTACAAACAGATATCTAGCCTCTAGCTCTGACTGGTACACGGTAAGTGCTCAAGTATTTGTTGAGTAAACAGTCAAATGAAGGTAACCCAGAATTCTGAGATGAACTCACATCCATTTCACAGGATTTCTAGGAAACAGAAATGATATTCCACAGCTGGCTATTAAACCTGACCCAGTGTGACTGGGTTTGGGTTTGAGGTGATCACAAATCTAAATTTAAATGAAAGCTGGTTAATCAGCCCTATTTGCATTCCAGAACTGTCTTCCTTTTCTAAATGCAAACATTCTTTGTGCTGAGTTTGAGAAACTATTTATTACAGGATAAATATTCTAATGTTAAAAAGTAGTCATCCAAATGTTAGTTTGTTCAAAATATCCTAACCATAAACTGTCCCACTTCAGCAAACCAGCTGCTTGAGGACATTCTAGCCCAGCGATTCTGGCTCCAGTAAAACATTCAGTGACCCACTGCACAATACTATATATGTAGCTATATATTATTATTACTAGATTCAGTTAAATTTGGGCTTATTTAATTTTTGTGATTTCCTCATAGGACCTTCATTGACACTACAAATTCAACCAAACTCAGTGTTATAAATTATTGGGAAATATGTAAAAAATTAATCAAATTTCCTTTGGCAAGAAACCTGAATATTGAAATGTGATGCTTCTGAAGTGACATTTCTCAGATGGCATCAACTCAAGCAGACATAAAACGGAATAAGGCTGAGGAGGGAAAAGGCAAATCAGGGAATTATTATAGTAAATATAAAAATTTATTGGGCAATATTTACCAGCAGTCAAAACCTATATTCTTTTTTTTTTTTGAAGATTTTATTTTTAAGTAATCTCTACACCCAATGTGAGGCTCGAACTCACAACCCTGTAATCAAGAGTGGCACGCTCTACTGAATGAGCCAGGCATCTAGGCACCTCCAAAGCCTATATTCTTATCTAGCCCAAATTCAGTTTCAGAGAGCCCAATTTTCTATTAGTTTGTTTTGCCACTAAAAACCCAGTATTCCTTGGTTTGCCTGTATTCTAAATTCTAAGGGATGCATTATTAAATTTATGGGCTCACCTTGTGCATATTTTTGGAGTGTCATTCAAAGGCACACGGCATAAAATTTTTAAGAATTTTTGCTCTGTCACAACTCTTTTCTAAATTGTCTCTTATGGAAGTTCCAATTCCTAGAGGATGTCTTTTCTTAATGTGAATTATATCGGTCCTAATGCAGCCATAGGTATTCACAATCCCAAAGTGAACTCGGGTGGCCAAAGAATGGATACTTCACTGACTCTAACGTAGAAATGCTATGATTACAGGGATCCACTGTATGATTACTAGTAATAGGTGGACTTTGTGATCATTCCCATTGTTTCCACTCACAGCCTCATCTGCTTCGCCTCTCTAAGCCATACATACACCAGAGAGAGAAAGGGACAGAGGATGATATGACTGCAGTATTTGTAGAGAGGTCAATCAGCGACCGTACAGATGATGTTAAGTGTATAAGGGAAGGAACTAATATTATTGAGTACTTTCTAAAGTCTTAGTTGTTGCAAAGGGTACTTACTTTCAATTAATATCTTATTTATTTTAGGGGTGCCTGGGTGGCTCAGTCGGTTGGGCATCCTGCTCTTGATTTTGGCTCAGGTCATGATCTCAGGGTCATGAAATCAAGCCCCACGTCGGGCTCCGTGCTTAGCAGGGAGTCTGCTTGAGATTGTTTCTCTCCCTTTCCCTCTGCTCCTCCCCTCCCCCTGCTCGCTCTAGCATGCATGCTCTCTCTCTAAAATATATATATTATTGTTGGCTAATTGAACATAATAAAAAAAACTAATAAAATAAAATATACATATTATTATATAAATATATTTAATTATATAAACTTATAAGTTATATTTATACATATGTAATATTTATATATTTATTTTAGTGCTATTTTCTTTCATCCTCTCCCTAACCCTGTCTGGAAGAAATCCCTTTAAATCCCCAGGGGCTCACCCTTTCCATCCTCTGTACAAGGTTCTCCAGCTCTGTGATTTGATTATGTTTTTCTTCAAGCTTTTCAGCAACCTGATTCAGATTTTCAACATGTTGCTTCAATTGCTGTTCCTTTTCGAGTCTGTTAACCTTAGGTCAGAAAAATGATTATCAAACTCTTGCTTTTATTAAATTTATACAGCTATTCTCTCCCTCTATAATGTTGAGTAGCCAAAAAAAATTAATAATTCACACTTGATTCAAATTACTCTTTTGAATTAATGGGCTGCAACAAACTAAAGCAATGTAGAATTAATAATATATTAGTATTATTCCTAGAATGTTTACATGTGTTACCATAAATCATGCTATCCCAACTGGTATAAGAGAGATGCTAATTTAAGAAAAGTGAAATTTTTGACTTTTTCTCAATGAAACTGAATTAGAACAAAAATGAAATCTTTTACTGTTCCAGTAAAAAACGTTTCAGTTTTTTTTTAGTGTTTTATTTTTAATCAGAAAGTTTCATAAAAGCAGAATAATGATCCCCACTGTGTTGGGGGCTATTTCTCAGGCCTATAGCCTGAGTTGTACTAAAGACCATAGAAGTGAAGTCTACATCTGGCAGCCCATAGGCCACACTTGGGAGTGTCTCAACTGACTTCGACATGCACACACACACATCAGCATTTACATTTCATAAAACTTGAGATTTACAGTAGAAAAAAGTGTCTAGCTCCCTTCCCTTGGAAACCCCAGCTGGGCATTCCTGCCAGGCAACTTCAGGCCGGGGCTGAGGCCCCTTTGCAGAATGTGCGTGCACTCCCTTCCCTACAGGCCAACCATTCACTCACACAGAACACTCGGGTCCACACAAGCAGGCTCGCTTCATTCACTGAGGTTCTTAATCTGCACCCTCACATGCATGTGAGTTTCTGACCATCACCACCACATCCAGCAGCATGAAGGTGTATCACCTGCCCAGTGGATTTCCTACTGTGCTCCCCTGGGGACCTCGCAGAGGCCTAGGCACCCCACCCCAGCATCAGTGAGCTTCCCTATTTTGAGTTTTGATGAACATACACACACACACATGTTTTTTTCCTTTTCCAGTCCTAGAATATGCTTGGTGTACAACTGGTCCTAGAATGTACACTTCAGATTTAAAAACAAAACAAAAAAAGGATGGGTGTGTCTGCACGTGTGTATGTCTATGATATACACACACACATACATACACATGTATACATATTTATGTGTTTAAAATATTTTAATTTATATATTAAAATATGAAATACGCATTTTAAAATATAAAGGTACACATACGTTTTCTTTTTTTTAATTTGAAGAATATATTCTAGGGTCAAAACCATTTTGAAACCATTGATCTAGCCCAATTCTTTCATTGTAGAGACACGGAAATCCAACCCCAAAGAGGGAGAACGACTCTACCTAGGTCATCTAGTTAGTCAAAAGCAGAACCAGGGGAGGAGTCACTGGCCAGTGTCACTGGGACAGCCCCGATTTCCAGGCAGGGGGTACCGCCTCCTTCCACCGGTGTTCCACAGGGCTCTGGGCAACAGCGGCAACACAGCATCCGGGCAACGTCTGGGTGCCAGGCTAAGCAGGGGTGGGGAGAGACCGGCACCGAAGATGGGCACCCTGCCCTGTCCAAGGCTTGCCAGAGTCCCGGGGACATTGCTTATTTTACACCTAACCTCAAAAAGAGATTTGTGAACCAACACACATACACACACACTGGGGTGCTAGTTTTCCAATAGACAAGCTGCTAGCTTAGTACCTCGAGTAAGTGTTTACCATCCTCATGCTTCTTTCTAACTTCTTCAGACTGTGTTTGGTAGCTTTCAAATAATCTCTGGGCCACGTTTCTCAGAGCCCCTGCTCCTGCTTGTCTGCAGGCTTCCAGCTGGGAAAAGAGGTCATGAATGTTTTGACGTTTACAGCAAAAAGGGTTAAAGGCAGAACAGTTTGACAGGTGGTTGAAAACAGGCTGTAACTGTACCATTTGCATCCTCCTAGACAATAGATAGGAGAAAAGACACTACGATCTGGTTAAGAGGAAAATGTAAAATGAGAAATGCCCTATTTAGGGAAACTGTCATGCAGAAGGATTTGCACTGACCAGGCCAATCTAAAGCTCCAAAATCAATGGGCTACATTTATAAACTGCACCCTTCAAAGAGCTCCCAGTGCTTTATCGGCTTATACACTTATTTGTGTTTTATCATTGATGTCCACAACAGTCCTAAAAGATGTATTTTCCTAAAATAGCAGTGGGACAAGATGTGAGGATTAAGGGTGAGTGTCATGAATCTCTCAAGGGACTTAACCTAAAGAAATAATCAGGAATGGCCACAAGGATTTACCTACAGAGATATTCATTGCAGGACTGCATACATAACAAACCAAAAAAAGAAAAAGAAAAAGAAGAAAATCTAAAGCATCCAACAATAGATTAATTAAACAAAATAATGAGACATTTAACTTTGAGTGCTCTAATTAATATTTATTAAACATGAAAGACTTTAAAAAATTATTTAGTAAGAACACTTAACATGAGACGACCCTCTTAACACATTTTTAAGTGTAAGACACCGTATTAACTACCGGCACAACACAGCAGATCTCTAGAACTGATTCATCTTGCACAACTGAAACTTTATACACGTTGAACTTGTGTAAAATCTTTTCAATAGTAAAGTAGTCTCCAAAATAAAACAGAATTAATTTATGAAATGGAAAAGCATTTCTCTACATAGGTGAACATACGTATGGATCTGTGGATGTATAATGATGTCTGTCTGTTTTTACACATCCATGAAACTATCTTATTGGCTCAAAAATACAAAATTAGATTTCTCCTAATAGGGGCACCTGGGTGGCTCAGTCAGTTAAGCGTCCAACTCTTGGTTTTGGCTCAGGTTATGATCTCAGGGTTGGGAGACTGAGCCCCATGTCAGGCTCCGCACTCAGCAGGGAGTCTGCTTGAGATTCTGTCTCTCCCTTTCCTTCTGCCCCTTCCCACTCTCTCCCTAAAATAAATAAATAAAATCTAAAAAAAAAAAAAGAAATTTCTCCTGATAGCCATACCTTGATTTTCAATACTTCATTTTCTTTGTTCATTTCTAAGATCTGCTGTTCTTTTCCTTTCATCCTTTCCATGAGCAGATCCAAACTGCAACAAGAGGGGTCCATTTCAGAATCAGAGCCATTTTGAATGTTTCGACAGTGCTGAAATGAAAAAACACAAAACTCAGCAACCTGACTATTTCTTTCCTCTACAAACTTTGACAACAGTAATTACCACTCACTATTACATATACCAAAAAAAGATTCAGGTCAGCACAAATAAAATACATCTTTTGAATTTCAAGTATTAATAGGGAATTCTAGATGAAGCAGCTGACTTCTGTATTTGCTCAAATTTGATTAGATTCTTGTATCAAAAAAAGGTAGAGGTACATCTTTTATACTTTTTATATTTCCTATAGTTTTAAATTTACCATGAAGTCCTTTTTAGGAGATAAATAATATCCACAAGGCCAACTTTTTTCCTTTTTTGCCTAAGTTGCAGACATAAGTGCATTTTGGTTACATTGTATTATAAACTAATATAATCAGACATAATAGTTACAAGACATAATATTCAATGTTCAGTGATGTTTCACTGTAATCACCCCATATTAAATTTCCAGAGATGTCAGAACTGAATATTACTGCCAGTGTGACTCAATGTAAACTCTAGCCCACTGAAAATACACTTAGAGCATAAAATAAATCTCATCTGGAATCAAGGACACGCAGAAGTGGAAAGGAAATTTGAAATGATCTAACTCAACTACATCAATTTTACGATATGAAAAGTGAGGTACTGAGCCTGGGTTTATGCAGTAAGTGGGAGAGCTCTTGACACAGCCGCTTGAGTATCCATCCTATGCTTTCTGCTCTTCCAAATTATTTCAAGACAGACAAAGGAATTACACAATTCTACATACCCTACATGAAACAATTATAAAATAATAGCTTTTATTTAATAAGCATCTACCTACCTATGTGCCATGTAATCTTTTAGATGTTTTATCAACACCCCTTTGTCTGATTACTTAAAACACTAGAAGGCACTGTGACCATTATACAGAGAAGAAAACTGACGATGAGAGTGTTTCACTAATAAGCCTGAGGTTATAACTAAAATAACTACCAGAACCAGAATTAGAATCCAAGTCTGTTTAACAAAGCCAATATTCTTTTCAGTACAAAAGATGGGCTACATTTACAGAAATAAAAACAAAAAAACAAAAAAGAATATAGTGCATATAAATAATATAGTCACTATAATTCGGTCAGGGTTTTATTTACTCTACTCCAGACCCTACTATATACTCTCACTCTCTGTATATAGAAGTTATTTTGTTTTTTAATTTGTTAAAGGATACTTGATAGAAAGACTCTTATAGAAGGCAGATTGCTGGCAGCAATAGATAGCTACAAAGGTCATGGATTTGTGCGTCTTGAACTTTAATGTGCATATGAGTCATTTGGTGACAGATCTGGTTAAATGCAGATTCTGATTCAAGAGGTCTGGGGTGGGGCTCTAGATGCCGCATTTCTTTCTTTTTTTTTAAGCCATAGAAGAATATATATTGACATGGGAAAATGTGAGCAATATACTTCTACATGAAATACACAGGACATAAAACAATATATACAGTAATACCATTTTATGGAAAGAAACATAGCCATATATACAAAAGCATGCATAGGAAAAAAACTGAAGGACGTACATAGCAAATGTTAGTAACGGTTATCTCTAGAGAGTAGAATTAGAAGTGATTATACAATTTTTTTTTCCAGTAAATTTCACTGCCCTCCAAACGGTATCTGCTCCATGCTATTCTTCGCTGGATGCTGCATTTCTAAAGACCTCCCTGATATTGCTGTTACTCCCAGGACGGCAGCCCACACTTGGTGAGCAGCAAAGCCCGAGATCACGACAGCTAAATTCCTACATGGACATTGTTCAGATATTGCAGGGGAAGGGGCAGGTACTTTGAGGCTGTTATATGTCTGCTAACCATGTGAGGTTTGAGATGACCAAGGCAGACACCAGCAACACAATTCCTCTCCATTCCTAAGAAGCTACTCCTATCAAGGTCACCAACAACCTCCCCATTGTTAGATCCAGTGGTCAATGTTCAGCCCTCCATTTACTTGGCCCAGAGGCACCATTTGACACAGTGGCCTCTCCCCACTTTCTGAAACCCTTTCTCACTTGTCTTCAGTGACTCCCCTCTCTCCTGATTTTCCTTCTAATTCACTAGCTTCTTTCCCCAGCCTGCTCTGGTGATTCTTCTTCCTAAGTGTTGGATATCTCAGAACTCAATGCTCAAATTTTCTGTCATTTCTTTTGGTTTTTGAGATTTGTTTATTTATTTACGTATTTATTTTTGAGAGAGAGAGCTCCCGCCCGTGTGGCAGGAGAGGCAGAAGGAGAGAATCCTCGACTTCCCTCTGAGCCTAGAGCTGGAGGCGGGGCTCCATCTTAGGACCCATAAGATCATGACCTAACCCAAAACCAAGAGTCAGATGCTCAACTGACTGAGACACCCAGGTGCCCCTGTCATTTCTATCCACACTCACATATTTGGTGATCTCGTCCAATTTCAGAACTTTAAATGCTATCCTTATGCCCCAAATCTCTGCCCTGTAGCCTGGACCTCCAAGCCCAGACCCTTCAACCCCAGAATCAGACATGCAGCACCCATGAGGAACCTCCACTTAGAGGTCTAATAAACAACTCCACAGAACCAAAATGGAATTTTTTATCTTTTTCACCATTCACAAATATTAACCTTTTTTTCTAGTTTCTGAGCACTTACTATAAGAAAATATTTGGAGCTGGGGCACCTGGGTGGCTCAGTCGGTTAAGTGTCTGCCTTCAGCTCAGGTCATGATCCCAGGGTCCTGGGATCGAGCCCCACATCGGGCTCCCTGCTCAGCGGGGAGTTTGCTTCTCCCTCTGCCCCTCACCCCACCCCCCTCGTGCTCACGCTCTCTCTCTCTCTCTCTCTCAAATAAATTAATAAAATCTTAAAAAAAAAAAAAAGAAAATATTTGGAGCTAGTTGTGTTAGTTTGGGAGGCTGAGGATGATAAAGGGAACACTGTTTATGCCTCAGACCCTGTGATCTGCATGCTCTGTGGCCATACTATATAGTGGACAACACTGACATTGATGAGGTGCCCCTGGCTCAGATGAGCTCTAACCTGCAGAATCCAGACAAGGCTAAGCGTAGATTGCTTGATGTCATGAATATAAGGCCAGTCGAAGGGGAGAGGGAAATTTAAGTTTATCAACTGTCTGATCACTTGACCCAGAAACCTAACAGCTTCAACTCTGTGAGCCTAAAAGGTGTACCTCCATCTGTCTTTGGGAAATGTTGCTGCCATATATCCTGGCTGGGCTGACATCTTCCCATATACTTTAGATAAGTAAGCCCCGTTTAAAATATTCAAGTAAGGTCTAGTCATTCCAATCTGAGCCTACTAATAACATCTGGGGTTAAATATTTCTTACATATGCCCATTAACATCTTTAGATACTGACAAAATATTTAACATTCATCATTCAAAGCTTCAAAGGAAAATTTAATAATTATATTAAAAAGTTATTTAAATAAGGTTTATACTGTTTTATGTTTATTTACTGAAGGAATAAAGTGGTACATTTTGATCCATTTATTACCTTTGTTTCTAGTTTGTGATGTGTACTGTTATGTCCTACTTCATCTTTAAAAATTTGATTTCGGATCTTTTCCAGAGTAGTTCGGATCTAGAAGAAAAAAAGATTTTATTTTTTTTCAAAGGCATTTAATGCCAAATATTTTTTTCCTTTATACCAGCTATAGTATAGCTGATTTAACTGGAAAGTTAATACATAAATACTGATTTAGATTTAAATCACTGCCTTTAACCTGACTTGCATTTAGGCTAATATGGTTTAGATTGCAGAAAATGAACATTTGGTCTTTATAATTCTTTCTCAGTCAAACCTAAAATATAACCTAAATGAATATTATACTACAAAATAATTACCGTTTAGTAATTAGTATTTAATACTATTTAATTCTATTTTTCCTATGTAGTAATTTAGTACTAATTTACTATTTAGTAATTACTATAAAACAATTACTATTTAGTAATCACTACAAAATAATTACTAGCTAGTAATTACTAGAGAATAATTACTAGCTTGTAATTACTAGAGAATAATTACTATTTAGTAATTACTACAGAATAATTACTAAGAGGAGATCATACAAATTTATGCAGGAAATATAAGCCCCATGTCTTAGTGACCTATGGAACTGCAAGACACTCAAAGATAAATTAATCGATCTAAATAAGTTACCAACTATCTCTGTCCAAATTTCTCTATCTGTTCAAAGAAACAGTTCCTAAGAATATATACTTTTGTCAGCCATTATCCCTGGATTCTCATAAGATTTCACATTTTTAATGAAGTAACATGCCAACATGGGTCACTGGGGAGAGCAACCCGGAATGTAAAAAGAAAGTGGGTAAGGAGAGACAGAAACTCAGAGAGACTCGTAAACATCTACTTGGGAACGCAGTATCAACACTCATGAAACCACTGAGAAATGATATAAAATGGTAGGAAGTACAGTGGTGAATGGTGTGGGGCAAATTAAGTGCTGATAGGTGTTCTGAACCCTTCTGGCCCATTATTCAAGTTTACTCCACATGTGGGAACAGAGGTTCATGTCCTCAAGAGAGGTTACTAAACATATGTTGAAATTTCAGCTGCTGGGATTGCCCTTTTACCAAATGTGTCCTCTCAGGTTCTATGGAGGGAGAAACAAAGCCCACCAAACCATATTAGATTGCATTTCAAAATATCATGTCATGCTAATATGATTCCCAGCACCTGCATACCTTTCTCACATATTCGGTTTCTTCAATAACATGAGCTGGTGTGAACTCATACAAGGCAGAATTATCTTCTCTTTTACCCATTGGGGGGACCTCTGTGGTCCCTGTTACTGTTGTCATTGTGAATTCTGGCTCTAGGGAAGCATAAATCGATTAGACAAAACTAACTTCTTTGATGATACGGTAATATGGCTCATAAACTAAAAGAAGTTCTGTATTAGCACTGTAATTAAATATAGTAGAAAGTATTATAAATTATTGATATCTGTATAGATCCAGAAATCCAGGAATTAATTTAATATAAAAACAGCACCAGCTGAAGCATTCACTGATTAGAAGCATAAAAATCAAATTATCTGAGAAGGAAAAATGTAAAGTGTTTCTTTTTTACTCCACATCATATTGGACTGTAAAACCTCAAGACCAGAGACCACATCTTATTCATCTTTGTATTCTAGCACATTATAACTACTTAATAAATGACCGTGGAACTAAAACAATATATTATAGCAAAATCATATATATATATATATATCACTTTACACTTTATCTAACTCTCAATAGCCTATAAAGGTCATCTACTGGAGAACTATTTGTAATAGAAAAATGTTGGGAAAAGCTGAAACGCCCACAAAAAGAGGACTGGTTGAATAATCTACTGCTATGGGGTCTTCTCTAGGATGCATTATTCAATAAAAAAAACATGGTGCAGAAAAGGATATATAAAGGATCTATGGCATCATGATTTCTAAAAGAAGGGAGAGGTGGATAGAAGGGGAAAATCTATGATTTAAGTTTTGACACTGAACATTATTTTACCTCATTTTAAAATAAAACTAAATTAAAAAGAAAAAATGAAATCCTTCAAGATAAGAAATAAATAAAACAAATGACTATATCTTTATATCAAGTTGGTGACATAGCCACATGAATTATTTGAAGTGATTTTTAAAGCATTTGCCAGGGACTATTTATCCCAGGTGTGCTATGCCCTAGGAATAAAAAGAATTGCAAAACAATCTTAAACCATACTCACTAATAATATTGTTAATGGAAATGTTGGTGTTGCTATTTTGAAACTAGTATATGTGTACGTGCATACACATGCACTCACCCACAGAAATGCATGATGTAGAATAAAGCCACAAAGTCATTGTCTTAACATCATTAAGAACCAAGATTCTGAGAATAAAAGAAAAAGCTCCTACCGTTAGAACAAAAAATGTTCTGTAAAAACCTTACAATCCAAACTGAAATGATGAGTAGGAAATAACGATTTATCTTCCCTTAAAAATGAATATTCTAGGTCCAGCCACTCAAAAATTTAGAAATATAAGTGATTAACGCTCCTGGTGCCAGACTGTGGTCTCAGTATACCACTTTCCACTAAAAAGAAACCATGGCTTCTTGAGTGATTTAGGTCTGGGACAAGAAATGTACAAAGTAAGCTCAAGATATCTTGTTCTTCCAGAAGGCAAAAAGTGATCAAATGCTACTCAAATAAGACACAAAAGCCAGCATGATAGAAAAATGACTGTGAAGGATTGAAAAATATGAAGGATTTTGAAATTCCTGAAATCATGGTGAAGGAGAAAAACCACCACCACCAGCAACCATTATCATCCAACTCAATGGAGAGGCCACCATTGTACTAACATTAGTTCAAAAGAGGGAGTGAGGGGTCACCAACAAGCATTTATCTTGCCTTTCCTGTATGGATTATATTTCATGGTGACCAAATAGTTGATTCTTTTTTTCTAAAGAATTTCTGCTAATAAATCCAAGTGGATTGATAGAAGACCTACATTTTGTAACCCCTTATGAAGTAATGGATCTGAAACAACAGTCATCAACCAGTGCTAAAATCACTAGGTGAGAAGTTGATGTACTAACCTGGGGAACCTCACTAATCCATCTTGACGTAAGTAGAAAGAGACACCCAGACATTTTGTCCTCTAGATGTGGTACAGTCACAAGTAGAAAGCATCACCTACAAAGTATGCTTTAAAAAAAAAAAAAGTGACCTTGAATCTCATCAAGGCACTGTATCTAAGGACAGTAAGTATCTGGACAAGAGGAAAACGTTCAATGACCCTACAAGGGTTAAGGCTGCAATCAGCCAAACCCAAATTATGTGACATTTTATGGGACGAATAACTAGTTAATTCCACAAACTATATGAAGAAAGATGGGAAGAAAAGAAGGAAAATTGCCACAAATGAAGAGTCTTAAGAAACATGACCAAATGCAATACAGGAATCTTCTTTGGCTCTTGATTCAAATAAACCAGTTACATAAAGACATTGTTGAGACAGCTGGGGAAACTTAAAGTCCGACTGGGTAACAAATGATGTTAAAGAGTCATTGTAATTTCGCTAGGTATGATATTAGAATTATGATTTTTTAAAAAAGATTTTATTTATTTATTTGACACAGAGACAGCGAGAGAGGGAACACAAGCAGGGGGAGTGGCAGAGGGAGAAGCAGGCTTCCCGCTGAACAGGGAGTCGGATGCAGGGCTCGAGCCCAGGACCCTGGGATCATGACCTGAGCCGAAGGCCGATGCTTAATGACTGAGTCACCCAGGCACCCCTAGAATTATGATATTCTTTAGAAAGATCTTTTCCGTTAGTCATACTTACTGAAATATTACATTTGGAATTGCTGTAGAATGCTCTAGCAGAGAGAAAAAATGGGGTGGGGTAAAAATGAATGAAGTTTGGCAAAATGCAAGGAATCACTGAAGCGGGTCGAGGGCACATGGTGTTCACTAGACTCCTCTATTTTGGTTCTGTTTGAAATTTCCCTAATAAATAGTAAAGAACTGAAAAAAATAAAATAAATAAAATGAAAACCCCTGTGAGGTAGGATTATTCGTCTCAATTTACTGATAAGGAAGCCAAGACCCCCGTAGGTGATAACTTACCCAAGGTCACCGTAAAACTAAGAGCTGAAACTCAAGCCTTTGTCTTTTGGACGACAAGTTCAAGGGTGTTTCTATCACATTAAGGCTGGCTGCCCTAGTGAGAAAAAAACAACAAAAATATTTAAAATTTAGCAATGACCTCTGCTGGTAAAACACACAAAGAATTTTCACATTTGCTAGCATCACTTTATTTTTTTTTTTATTTTTTATTTTTTTAAAGATTTTATTTATTTTTTAGAAAGCGAGTGAGAGGGAAACAGCATGAGAGGGGAGAGGGTCAGAGGGAGAAGCAGGCTTCCCGCCGAGCCGGGAGCCCGATGTGGGGCTCGATCCCAGGACCCTGGGATCATGACCTGAGCCGAAGGCAGACGCTTAACCATCTGAGCCACCCAGGCGCCCAGCTAGCATCACTTTAAAACTAGATAGCTAGGATATCTCTAGGCTAGGATAACTCTAAGTCCTGAATTTATCATTTAATCTTCAATGAAATTGACAGAGGACGCCAAGAATTTTCCATTTTATTGCAAATCCTCTTAGACAGCCACAGTGGCTTCTCTTTGTGTTGCCTGCAGTCGATTTGGCCGTTGCAACGCAGCAAGTCAGCTTTTGCAGAATATGCTGCACGCACCTCTGCTACTTGGTCCTCTGAAGTCTCTTCCCGGATGAAGTCCTTGGTCCCAAACAGCATTTAAATGCAATCTGAAATAAAAGAAACATCCATAGAGACAAGAAGCAATGTGCTTGAAAACCAGAGGGGAATGTGAAGTTCAAGCTTGAGTGGTGGTCGGCAAACCATGGGAACCCAATCTGGCTTCCCACCTATTGCACAACCTATGAACAAACAATGGTTCTAACGTTTTTTAATGGTCCAACATGAACGTGCACGCACACACACACACAAAACAAAAATCAAAACAAGCACTACATGAAAATGATATGAAGTTCAAATTTAGTGTTCATACATGAAGGTTTACTCTACAATAACCACAGCCATTCATTTACATGCTGGTTATGCTGTTTTTGCTTTATAACAGCAGAGTTGAGTGGCTGCGGCAGAGAAAATATGTGGCAAGCACTGTCTCAAATATTTACTACCTGGTCCTTTACACAAAAGGTTTGCTGACCCCTGGGTTAGGATGTAGCAGAGGGTGGGAGCAAAATCTGGGGGAAAATAGAGGCGAGCAGAACAATAAATTTGGTCTGAGTTCTGTTTTGTTCTCCAGTTCCATCCCCCTCTGATCCACAGTCCCATTTGATTGATTTGCATTCTTTTTTTTTTCTTTTTAGTATGTTACACAATGTGTACAATAACGAATGATAAGAGGCGTTTCAGCATAGGAATGAATCACTCTTCGGAATGGATCCCAAATGCATTCTCACAGTCTTTCATAATTTGAAAATCACCTCGGGCCCCACGTTATATTTCCTAAACATATTCTCTTCTGTGCCTTTTATTCTTCATATCAAGGAATTCTGCTCCTTAATCACTGATATTTCTCAAAACACTGTACCTCTTCTACTTGCTGGTTGGGTCATCTTCATCAAGTTACATAAAATTTTAGCCTCAACTTACCCATATCTGTAAAATAGGGATAAAACACCTAGAGTTGTAAAACTGAGGGTTTTGTTTGTTTGTTAGTTTGTTTGTTTTTAGTTCCTTGGTTGCAGCAGGCACTCAATGGACGGTAATGGTTAATATCGTTGCTCCTATTTTTTAATATTATTAATAACCACAGAAGACACGCAGCCTATAACAGAGGGGGTGGTTTATGCCAACCTGGTTGCGAAGTTTATAGCCAACTCTATTCAAATGAAATCAAATTCCATTTCTCTCTTTGATTCAGGAAATTTTTGTGATCACAGTCCTTGATCTGTATAAAGAAAGCCAAGGTGAACTTAAGCCAGCAAAGTCCAAATTACCATATGGCATTACCATCCCAGGGAAAGTCCATTTTAGCATTTTATTTCTGCCAGAAGTAGATTAGGCAGATAAAATTTTCAAAATAAAACACAATCAGTTAATTAAAGTGAGAAAACAATTGTATTTGTTTTATGCTAGAGTGGACTGAAGACCGCTTATAAGTGGCATCACGCCAAGAGGTGTTATTTCCTAGATCGGGGCTTTGCAAACAGGGCTCCCAGGGGGAGGGGAGGTGCTAAGTAGACAGGGCTTTGCCATTCTCAACTTGAACCAAAGCAGTTCTGCTTTGTTATGCCACACACTGAATTCTTCCATGAGATTTTCTGTGAAGAAGGAACATTCTACAAATGAAAAGGTTTGGAGGCAGACTGCCTTGTTTCAGGGCCTGACTCTGCCACTCAGGAGCTGTGTGACCGTGGGCAAGTTTCTTAACCTCTCTGTGCCTCAGTTCCCTTATTCCCAGATAAGATTAATAATTAATAATGATAGAAATAATAAACAACATAGGACTTTTTGTGAGTTAACATTTTCCGGGCACCTAAAACAGTTCACAGCATAAAATAAGTGATTTGTATCTGTTTGTCAAATGAGTAAATAAAATATGAATCCATTATCCACAATTATTGCTGATAAGCCGTCTGATTATTAGAGAAGAACTAGGTAATATTTTAAACAGTCCGCAGACCCAGCTAGGAAAATCTGCTTCTGGGATTTTAAGACTAGCAAATCCATGGTATTGGTTCTTTCTCAATAACACATCAATAATTCATCAACATCCCCAACTGATTATGCTAACACCTAATGAATAATTTCCAATTTACAAAGCAATTCATACACATTATTTGTAATCTGTGCAATAAACCAACACATCATTGGGTGCCCAGGGTAATGTAACTAAACCTACTTCTCTGTTTAATGACATAAGAATGGCTTATGCATTATACAATAAACACATATGAGGCACCATTATGGAGTTGAATTTTGCTTCCTCCCCATTCATATGTTGAAGTTCTAACTCCCCAGTATCTCAGAATGCGATCTTCTTAGGAAACAGGATCATCACAGATGTAATTAGTTAAGATGAAGTCATACTGGAGTAGGCTGGTCCCCTAATCCAGTATGACTGGTGTTTTTATAAAAATTGGGACACAGATGCACACAGGAGAATGTCATGTAAAGCTGAAGGTAGAGATCAAGGTGATGCTTCTATCTGCCAAGGAAAAGCCAAAATGGCAAGCAAACCACCAGAAGCTGGAGGAGAAGCATGGAACAGACCCTTCCTTACAGCCTCAGAAAAACCTAATCCTGCCAACACCTTGATCTTGGACTTCCAGCTACCAGAACCGTGAGACAAGCAATTACTATGTTTAAGCCACTTAGTCAGTGGTACTTTGTTACAGCAGTCCTAGGAAATGAATACAGGCACTGCTTATATTCTAGAGCTTCTAACAAAGGTATTTTCTCCCTTTATTTAACCTTTGATTGATTCACCCATGGATCAAGTATTCATTGAATACAGCGGTGTTAGGTGCTGGGACCACAGAGGTGCGCAAGACATCTTGCCCTCATGGGACTTCCAGCGCAGAGGGAAGACAGACATTACACTAAACAGTGAACACACAGGGAACGTACTGAGAGGTGGCGACAAGCGTGAGGAAGAAAAGTAGAGAAGGGAAACAGAAGAGAACGAGGTGCTGTTCTGGACGGTTCTGGATGCGTGGTGAGGGAAGGCCATTCTGAAGAGGTGGCAGTTAAGCAAAAGGCCTGAACGAAAGAAGGTGATGCTGTGTGGCCAGCTGGGGAGAAGAGGGTCCCAGGCGAAGGGGCAGCAAGACAAGAGGCTGGAATTTGCTTAGGGTCGTGTTCTAAGAACAGTAAGGTACACAGTGTAACCTACCACTTTCTTTTTCTTTTAATGTCGCAGGGAAAGAACGCGAACAGATGTCCAAACCCTAGAAGAGACTGACTGTGTCTTGAACATTAAAGAGCACACCTGTTCTGCAGCTGTATTACACAGCACAATGGTGACATCCAGTGTCAGCTGGCTGAATCTCAGGTGACTGTGCATTTTACCTGAAAGCGACGCTGGAGGTAAGCGTCTATAAGAAGACATGCGTGTTAACCCTCAGCTCCAGTAATAATGACATTGTTTTCAAGTAATAATCTAAGATTTTTTAAGTAGAATTAATTTTATTCCTTTGTGACACTCATTTATATACAAACAGATATTTACATCATAGTCAACACTATAGAAAGCTCTTAGATAGGAAATAAAAGTCATTGATTTTGAAAAAAGGATCGAAATACTGGCACACACGCAATATACAAATAAATGGGATTGACGAACACTGTGCCATTTACTAAATCATTTTCCGTATATTGTCAAAATTAATCATTACAACATACTGTACCACTATACCTATTATCTATATATCTATAGCTGTATCTAAATCCACCCATGTATGTATGTATAAGGCAACCAAGTCCCAGAACAGTGATTCAAGTTTTTCAGGGTCATCAATTGACCTCTCCACCTGAACCCAGACAGACTGACCTTAGATCGAGGTGTCTTTGTAATGAAATAATCTATCTTCCTTGTTCATTGCATAATTTGAAATTTTGAAAACAGCTGAAGATTTCACCCAGTGCCCAGTATAGCAACGAAACTGCAAAAAAGGAAAAAAATCACATGAATCCGTTCCCATCTGGGGGAACCACTGGGGAGAAGGGACCAGAGTCTGCTGAGAGCCTACTGCATGCAGGCTAGGGTTTACCTCCTTTAATAATCCTCACATACACTCTGAGAGGTCGGTGTTATTATTTCCATTTTATAGATGAGTAAAGGTAGCTGAGCAAGATGAAGCAAAACAGCTAGTTAATGATGGTCGTGGATCTCAAGCCTGAGTTTGCTGGTTCTTTCCATCTTACCACCTTGCCTTCTATTCTGAGTGGATTTCTAAGCCTACTTTCTTGGGCCCGAGCTAGTTTAGTAGTCAGGTCACTAAGTAACAGTCAAGTGACTTCTGCTGTGAGCTCCCCGGTGTGTCCTTCAGGAGCAAGAGCAGATATTTTTGTCCCAATAGATTTATTCCACGGACAGGGGCAGTATGGCTTCATGGCTTAAAAATGGCGGCTTCGGACTTGGTCGGTGCTGTCCACGAGGCTCTTCTACTTCCCACTAGCTGGGTGGCCTGGGAACAGTTTCAAACTTCCCAGGCTTTAGCTTCCCCAACTGAAAATTTCAGATGCAACTGTTGAATTTGTCACAGAGTTGTATGAGGATTAAACGGGACAGTGCATAAAAATGCTTCGTGAAGTGTCTGACCCATCACGCACAAAGAATATTAAATAATCATATTGAAATCCACAGCCCATTAAGGACATTTGCATATAGGACATTGTTTGGAAGTGTCGAAGCATAAGCCCAGCTGTCCCCTCACTATCCACCCCTCCCCACCCCGCCATCACCCCCATCAGTCAACTATTCCTCCTGTTTTGACCTCAGTTAACAATCAACTCAAAACCACCTAGGATTTGTCTGTGACGAGAATATGAAAAGAAACATGTCAATGACATATATTTTAGTCATTTGTAACATTTAAAAGGAAGGTACCCTTTTGGAAAATTTCTCTTGTGATTATAAAATATTTTAAGAGTGAAAGGTTCGGGAATCCACAAAATATCTTTAGCTTCCTAAACTCATCCTGGAATATGTTAGCTCCAACATAATTTACTTCATTTAAAAAATTATCCAGTAAGGGAGGTAAAAGACAGACAACAGTAAGCGTGAATGAGGATGCAGAGTAGCTAGAACTCCTGTCTGATGCTGATGGGAATGCAAAGTGGGCAGCCACGTTGGACAACCCTAAGGCAGTTTCCTATAAAGTTAAGCACTCACTGTACAACCCAGCAATCCCACTTCTAGGTATTTACCTAAGTGAAATGAAGGTCTGTGTCCCATAAATCACAAATGTTTCTAATTGTCAAACACTGGAAAAAATTCAAATATTCCTCCAAAGGTAAATCCTACTCATCAATAAGAAGAATGAAGTACTGATGCACACAATGTAGATCAATCTCCAAAGCATTTTCCTGATCGAAAATAGCTAAATCCAAAGGGCTACGTTCTATAGTTCTATTTGTATGAGATTTAGAAAATTCGAAATTATGGGCACAGAAAATAGATCAGTGGTTACCTGGGGCCTGGGAGTGGGGGAGGGATTGACTACAAAGGGGACACGGGGGAATTGTTTTGGGGGGGGAAACATAACTGTTCTATACCTTTTTTTAAAGATTTTATTTATTTATTTGAGAAAGAGAGCGAGCAAGCCCATGAGCGGGGGTGTGGGGGGGGCAGAGGGAGAGGGAGAAGCAGACTCTCCACTAAGCAGGGAGCCTGATGTGGGGCTCAATCCCAGGACCCCGAGATCATGACCCTGAGATCATGACCCAAGCCGAAGGCAGACGCTTAACTGACTCAGCCACCCAGGTGCCCCACAACTGTTCTACATCTTGATGGTGATGGTGGTTCCATGACTGTAACCATTCATCAAAACTAACAGAACTCTGCGCTAAAAAAGGTGAACTTATATACTTTTATTTTAAAAATAATAATCCTGCAACAGCAGCCTAGAGAAAGCAAAGTACAACTGAGATTTCAAAAGCCAAGGGCCTTCACTGATTTTATCAGCACTAACTGGAAGTCACAATTAGCTGGATTTGTTTCCCTTTATTCAAATTATTGACCCCCAAACAATGTAAATGGCAAACAAAACAAAACAAAACAGTGATGGAATCAGGATTGTTAAAAGGTAAAGTAGAACCACTGTTGCCACAAGAAGAGCCAGGGGAGCCTGACATTCAATATGG
The DNA here is from genome assembly GCF_054177405.1 of Leptonychotes weddellii. Classification (NCBI taxonomy): domain Eukaryota; kingdom Metazoa; phylum Chordata; class Mammalia; order Carnivora; family Phocidae; genus Leptonychotes; species Leptonychotes weddellii. The sequence continues at coordinate 18,455,064 of NC_138381.1, read as the reverse complement.
TGACAGAGGAGCCCCAGGAAAATCCTAAACATCTTACGAAAGTTAACCATACTTATTATTCACTAAAGTGGAAAAGTAGGAGGAAATCTATAGAAGTATACAAGAAGTACATAAGAGTATTTGCCACGACAAGATTTAAATCTAATTCATGAACCTAGAATTCCTCATCTCATCTACCCATCTCCTTCTTAATCGTTTTCTAGCTGCATAACATGTTTCCACTCTTCACCACGGCCCATTTGCACGTAGGCTACTGGGTTAGCGACTCCAAAGTCTGTCCGGGATGGCCACCACCGGCAGCAGTGAGGACCTTCCCATGGCAGGAAGATGTCAGGCTGATGCACACGCTCAGTGCAGCATCCTCCCCAAACCGGAGCTCACAGAAAGATAACCAGGGTGAGAGCAGCTTCTGGCTCTGGGTAAAACCTAGTTCCTTATAACAGATCACATCATCATGAGTGATGAGTGAGTGAGCTCATCAAAATAATTCGTAGACTCTCACAGCTCAATGCTGATCAAGCCTTCCTCCTGCAGGTGAACAGACACAACTTGGGGGGAGCATATCCCCGCCAATTTCAGAGCATATGAAAGTGGGAAGGATGGAGACAGATTCCTGTCAAGGGTATATGACTCTTAGGAGACATTTGGAATGACATTGTCAGTGGAAGTCTGGAAAAATGCACCTGTTCTAGAGATTTTTAAACCCTTACCAAGTTAAAAAAAAAAAAAAAGACATTAGCAGTAGAGACTGATTAATTGATCCAATCACAGATCATCAAAAGCACACTGTTCCCACCCAGGGATTTCAGCAAGTTGTTCTGATATTCCAAGCAGAAAAAACTGAGTTCCAAATGAGCACCTTCAGCTTTGGAAAACTACATTATTTAATCTAGACTATCTTGTTTTCAAATTTTAGAATTTTAAAAATAAAATCCTTCCCATTCTAAGTTGTCAATAAAATAGACCTTCAGGTTATATTAATGCTCTTTTTTCCCCAGTAGGAAAGTGTAATTTCAGCAGTAACTTGCAGGCATGAAGAGACATATTGTCTTCTCTTTAGTTTCACAGAATTTGCCAGCTTTTTCTAGAAGGGTTTCTACTCAACCAGAGAAATCCTTCTAAGAGGATCTTTAAGCATAAGTTGCCAAGCATAGCCTCCTAAGAATGCATTTGCTGTAGTAGTTGGCACAAAGCAGGGTGAATGGGGGTGTGCAAGGGAACAGCTCTAACCGAACTGCTGTTCAAGGTTCCTGATTCCTAAGAAAGGTAATTCAAAGGTCAATGCTTTTGCAGTGTGAGAAAGTTCTGATTTGGCTTGTTCTCTGGACGACACACAGAAAAACACCACCACTTAATAGGAACTTGGAGTGATTTATAATTTTGTTCTAGCTCCTTAAAAAGGTCCCAGAGAAAAAAGAAGTGGGACCTTTTTGTTTTGTTTTGTTTTAGATTTTCACTGATCTAAGAGCTCAAACTAGTGCCTCATTTTGTAAATAAACAGCTGTATGTTTTATTCTTTAGCACAGTCATAGAAACCATAGAATAATAAAACTAAAAGCATATAAATTCACATTCACTCCCTTCAACTTTTTAAGGCTTAAGGAAATAGATGACTCATGCTTTATGTTAAGTGGGCCATTAAAATATGTTATTAGGAAACACTCAGATTTTTAAGGGTACTTCAGTTATCACTGTTAGGTCAAACAATCATCAAAATTCACCCACTCTAAATGCATCATTTGTGAAGAAAATATAGCAAAGGAGATATGAATTCTCTTTGCAAATATGAATGTCAAGAGCAAAACATTTTCTAAGTCCAACCTAGAATACCAAATGATTGATGTTTTCTGCTATTTGCACAGGGTTTACTATTTACTATTTTCATGGGAGTATCACAGAAAGATCACAGAAAATAGCAGTAATCCATACCAGGACTGTATTTTTCATAAATATAAATAAGAGGTTGGCTCCTATCAATTATTTTCTAATTATGCTACCAGGGAAGCTGGACCAAAGTATCTGTCTTACCACTTAAAATGTAAATGCAGAACTACCCACTAACTGGTGAACAAAATGTGGACCAGCCATAGAATGGAATGAATAGTAGTTAGCAATAAAAAGGAACAAGCCACTGATAACATGCTACACCCTGAATGAACCTCAAAACCACTGGTTCTAGGTGAAAGAAGCCAGATGCGAAAGACCATCTATTGTACGATCCCATTTGTGTGAAATGTCCAGAAAGTCAAATCTAAAGAGAGAGAAAGCAGATTAGTGGTTGTCTGGGGGTAACAAATAGGAAGGTGGGGTCTTTTGGGGATGCTGAGAATGCTTTAAAACTGGGTTGTGGTAACGGTTGCACAATCCCATAAATTTCCTAAAAATCATTGAATTGTACACTTGGATATATTTTATGGTATGTAAATTATACTTCCAATAAAGGTTTTTTTTAAAAACAGCAACAACGACAACAACAACAAAAAGCAAGAATGCCTTGGACAAAGTAAGTCTTTTCCACTGGGGCAAAATATAATTACAGTCATATTTTTCTAATTTACAGGAAAAAACAATGTGATGGATAGAATTTTCTCAATTTGAAGTTTTTCATTTATTGATTTATATGCTCAATTATTGGCACCCACTGCTACAAGTTCAGTTTTTATTTAATTTGCATGAAATTGATATTTAGCTATTTCAGACTTAACATCTCAATTTTTCTTAATATTGAACCCAGAACATGTGATTCCTAAATTTTTCCCCAATCTAAGCAAAAGAGAAAAACACTGACCTGAATAATATATAAGTTCTTTTATAATTTTAGAGTTGACTATTTAAATTGGTGAAAGAGAGTATGTGATTTGAAGATAATCTAGTTTCAGTCACTGTCAAAACTGGTAGATGATCACTGATACGGTTCTTATCTATGATCTCAAGGTGTCCTGGAGGACTCCAGCATTGTGCAAATTCCATGAGGACAGGAATGTGACTTATTTACACATCGCTGTATCCACCCCTCCCTCCCAATCTGAACTCAAAGTGCTCTGCGCAACAGGTGCTCAACCAATGCATGAATGGGCCCACAAATCCACACATGCACCAAATATTTTCTAAAACTGAATGTGCACACACTCATGCTTTTGTTTTCCTAACCCATGTAGCTGGCTGTTTTCATGCTTAGTAAAATGCAAATTCACTTAAACATGTTATTAAGTTGATAGTAACATTTTGCCATTATGAATTTATTTTCTATTGATAAATGGCCTATAATTTTGATATAACTATCTCAGTTCAGAAGATTCGAAACCAAGACTTTGAAAGACTTTTAGATTCCTTTCAAAACCTTCAGTTCTTTCCTTTTTCAGTCATGATCCAAACAAATAAATATATGCCTAATTTTTCAGCTTCGGCCAGAATTTGGACTACAACTAAGCCCACTGTCCAGCACATTGTAAATCAATCAGCTAACAAATAACATGCCTGTTATTATTTCACAAAATTATGAAAGGGAATGATATAACTGAAATAGTGTTTTTATCTCAAAAGTCTCTTTTTCATTAATGTAGGTTTAGTTAACGAAATTTATTTAGCAAATCACAAAGACAGGAACCTTAAGAAATTTGCAGGAAGTATAAGATGTTTTCATTCTTTCTGTAAGTAGCTGAGGAACCACAAGGGTACACCCTGCCTCAGGCACAAATTCCTCTGTGTCAGGGACCTTCACTCTAAAACTCTCAGTGTGGGGGAGGGGAAAGGGTGGGGGACAGGCCAGTAACAGGAAACAAAGCACCAATTGTGTCTGCCAGGGTACCTGAGACTGTGGCTCAGATCATATTTCTGAAAAACCAGACTTCTGCACAACTGAATATTTAATAGCATTAGGTAAAGTCAAAAGCGCAGATTATCTTTTCCTTATTGCAAATGCAGAATAATTCCCTTTGATGCTTTATCTAGTCTATATATACCAAGATAATAAAGAAAGTTTTGATTCCTAAAATAAAACAACTATAGTATAATGGTAAACAGACACAGCTCTGTTATGTTTGGGGCTAATTGCTTCTTCTGATCCTTATTTTATAAATATATATATACACATATATGTTTATATTTATATATATTTATATATTATATGTTTTTATATTTACATATCTATATATGTATATATAGATATAATATATATGCATAATATATAATCTATATAATATATAATCTATATATAATATATATTATACATATATTTATATATTATGTTTTTATATTTACATTTCTATATATTATATATTTCATATACACGATGTATTCTTATATATTTTATATATAATATATATTTTTATATATATTACATATATATATTCTCCCCTCTTTTGAAGAAGGGTGAAAAATTTACAGCCATGTCTTCAGTCTAACAACTATCCTTACACTGTCCTGTACTATATTCTTCAGTAAGATAATAATGCCCCTTTGCACACCTGCCAAGAGCTCTGTAACTTCCAGCTCTAAAATCCCAGGGCAGTAGAAAACTGTCAGCCAATGGGCTGTTCTCCTTTTGGAATACGTACCTGCAGCTACAGAAGCCAGCGGTAACGAAGGAAGGGTAAGACAACCACCTTTATTCATTCATTTGTGCTCTTAAAAATTGCGGCCCAGTGACCTGTCGAAGCTGCCACAAGGGGACAGCAAGTCTTCCGGTCCTCTCAATCTCGGAGACCCCTGGCAAAGGGATTGCAAAACAGTCACCTAAATAAATAACCAGATGTGCAGCGGGCTAAAGGAGGGTTATCCTTTCCCGGGGAAAGGCAACTCTTTCTCTTCCGAGAGGAGCAGAAACTTCTCGCCCGGGGAATCGGGAACTTCTCGCCCAGAACAGAGAGAGAGGTATACAGGGAGGAATACCCTCCTCCCCAAGAACCTGTTTTTGCCGTCGGTGCGCTGCGCTGCGCTGGGGGAACCGGCTCTGAGGGCCCCGGACGTCCACTCACCGGGGGTGGGGCGGGGAGGGGGGGTGACCAGGCGCGCGCCGCAAGGGCTGAGCTCGCGGGTCGCCGGGGGCTCGCCTACCTTGGAGCGCGCGGGGCTCCCGACCTTGCTCTCCCGCCCGCCGCCACGGTCTGCTCCGCGGGGCGTTGGTGGCTCCGCCGCCGTCAGATTGGGCTCCGCCCCGTCGGGTGCGCCCCGGCCAGAGTCCGGCGCCTGGGAGACTCCGGGGAGGAGCCCGCGCTCCCGTCGCGCTGGGACGCACACGCCCTGCTGCACGCACCCGGGTATGCACTCCCTGCAGCCACCCCCCGGCCCCCAACACTGCACTCCTGTCGGTGGAGAGGTATAAAGGGGGCAGATGTTGCTGTTTTTGAAGAAGGTTCTGTTTGCACTCTCAGTTCATGAACTTTTGTCTTTGTTGAGGATATAAAACTTTTTATTTTGGAGTAATTTTAGATTTAAGAAAAAGTTGCAGAGAGAGTCCAGAGTTCCCTAAACCCTTCAGCCGGTGCCCCCTAATATTCACATCCTACGTCTGTACGTGTGCACGTAAGCGTGTGCATAGTACATAGTACATTTGTCAAAGCTAAGAAATTAACACTGGTCCCTTACTATCAACTAAACTCAACCTGTTACAGATTTCACTAGTTTTCTGCTAATATCTTTCTGTACCAGGATCCCATCCAGGGTTCCACAATGCATTTAGTGTCATGTCTCTTTAATCTCTTCTGGTCTGTAACAGTTTCTTAAGTCTTGTTTTTCTTGATCATTTTCTAGAATTCTGCTAAGCTGTCTTGTGGGTATCTCTCATTTGGTTTTGTCTGTTGCTTTCCTCATGATGAGACTGTGGTTATGGGTTTGGTGGAGAAAGACCACAATGGGAAAGTGCCTTTCTCATCACAGCCTCCTACTAGGGTACATGATAGCAACATGACTTAACTGCTGGTGATACTAATTTTTATCGCTTGGTTGAAGTAGCTATCTGCCTTCTTTCTCTACTGCACAGTTACTATTTTTCTTTTTCCATACTCTTTTCTTTGGATGGGAGTCACTAAGTTCAACCTGTATCAGGAGAGGAGAGTGGGGGAATGAAACTCCATCTGGGGGTGGGAGGGGCTATCTACATATATTATTGGAATATTTCTATAAGGAGGATTTATTCCTCCTCTCCCATTTATTGACCTATTCGATCATTTATTATATCAGCATGGACTCATACATATTCATTTTATACTTGGAGCTATAATTCAATACCACATTATGTATGATGTTGTTCAAATTGTTCCAGCTTTGACTCTTGGGAGTTCTTTCAGGTTGGTTCCTGTGTCCCTTTGGAAGTTCATAAACATTTAGGGACTGGGGATAAAAACCTCACTAATTATTGGCTCCACCCCTCTCACATTTAACAGATACAGAAAACTGAAACAGCCCTCTAATATCTGAGAGCTATTCTGAATCTTCCTGGGGAAAAAAAAGATGGGGGGGGGGGGTGGAAAATTGTTGTTTTGTCTATTTGTTTGTTTTCCTAACAGATGAACTTGTAGTTTGGGACCCAACTGGAGAAGTGAAAGTTGACGTTTCCTTAGGTAAATTTTGGTCAACTAATCCTTGTGGTTCTACTAATAGATAAATGGATATTTATAGACAAATCATGTTCCAAAGTTAGCCATGGGTGTTTATAATTGCATTAAACATTGAAGAAATCCTGCTGTTGAGGATCCTTTGTTATGTTGCTTTGGATTGCTCCTGTTTGCATTTGCAAGCTGGTCCTGTAAACACTACATTTCCTCCCTCAGAGCTGGAATCTGGGACGCTGCCTTGCGTTCTGTGACCCTCACCTGTCTTTCTGGCCTTAACCTTTCTCAGAGAGGGAAATCTACTCCATTAGTCCGAGTTTTGCTGGGTAAACACAGGATGGGTAGCCCAGTGAGTAATCCAGCACCACGGAATGAAGAGGTTTTCTACTTTTTAAGCATTTTTGACAAAGTTACTAAAAATAATAATACTTGTGTTTTTCCATTTTGGAAAACTAAATGTTTTCCATTTTGTATTTAAGTCCCACCATATCCCAGAGAAATGGACAAGATCAGAGGTAAAGGTGAGACTTCTGTGCATTTTCCTGGAGGGAGAGAGGGACTCTAACTGAAACTAATCACTCTAATCAATATCAAGTACTGACTGTATTTCATAGTTTTCTAAATGGCTATTACCCAAATAATTTTAATAACTTTCTGGGGAGGAGAGCAGAGAACCACTCAGGATTAAGGAGACTATGGAACTATAAAATATTAGCAACCTATAATAGTGCTGCCCAGGAAAACCCATAAACCATCCTTAAATTTAAAACCCCAGTGGTATGTCTCAGAGGGTGGAAATTGAGGAAAGGCAGATCAATGTTTATGGATTTCTCTTATAGCTGTAGCATTTGATTGCTATTTTTATGTCAGAATATACATAAATCATTTTAAATAGCCATATTTTCTAAAGCTGCTTTTCTTCACATTTTACCTATGGTTATCCACATTTTAAAAAAAGTATTGGTATTAGTATTATGTATGTTTTGGAATGGCTTGGGTTGTAGGGACTAGAGCACCTCAAACCACCCTCAGCACCCTCACTGAATAAATGCTCTGACCTTGTGTCGGGGTTCACTAAAAAGGAAGGATTTGGGGGACGGAGAACAAAGTAGCAGATACAGTCTTGCCTCTTGGAGGACACTACACATTATTGTCCGGGTTAAAAGTGGCTCGGACCGTGAATCAAGCGCCCACATTCCGAGCCTCTGCCTTGTGGCATTCAGACTGGGGCTCATATTTGAAATCGCTGTTGTTTATTTCTGTTTGGGGGTTATTTGCTAAAAGGAAATTGTATGTAATATGTATTTTCAAATGCAAATCCTACCATGTCATTTCAGCTCCGCCCCTCCCCCAATACACACACACACACCCCACACCACCACCACTACCATTCTTTAAAACCTCCTAAGGACCTTGGGTTTAAAGCCTAAGCCCCTCCCCCGGGCAGAGAAGTCGCCCACCTCCATCCCTCCTGCTTCCTCTCTTGCCACATCACCACATTGTTTGCCAGCAAGGTGAATGGTTTGTACTGTTCCAAACCCTCTCTTGTTTCTCCCTTTATGTTCCATTTTGCCCTAATTCCCCACATAAGCACACCCTCACCCCATAGACGAGAATGTTCTTTCCCCTCCTCTTCGCCTGGAAATTCCTGTTCACTTTATTCAGTATGTACAGGGAAACCTTCCCTTGAGATCCCCCACTGACGTTGAGCAGCCCGCTTAGGTCTTCCCCACGAAATGCTCCATATATTGCACTTGTTATTGTTTTAGTTTCCGACAGCTGCTGTAACAAATTACCTTGAACTTGGTTGCTTAAAAAAAATACGCATTTATTATCCTACAATTCCGTGGGTTAGAAGTCTGATATGGCACTCATGGACCTAAATTCAATACATCGGCAGGCCCTGTTCCTGTGAATCTGTTCTCTTGTCTTTTCCATCTTTTCTAGAGGCTGCCTGCATTTCTTGGTTCTTGGCCCCTTTCTCCATCTTCAAAACCAACAACATATCTCTCTCCAACTCTGATTCCAGCTCTCCCTGTTTCACTTGCAAAAACTCTTGGGATTACGTTGCAGTCAACTGGATAATCCAGGATCATCTCCCCCATTTTAAGACCCTTATCTTAATCCCATCTGCAAAGTCTGTTGTGCCATTGAAAATTACATATGCACAGGTCCCAGAGATGAGGACCTGGACGTCTTTGAGGGGTCATTATTCTGTCTGCCACGACTGTGCTGCTAAATAAACATTAAGTTTTGTCATTAAATACTTCTTTTATGCCACTAAATCAAGAAGGCTTGGCAACATTATGAAGGAGGCATGCTCCCATTCCTTTTTAGTGATGCCTCTTGTCTGTCTTTCTCTTCTTTTCTCTCCTCTTCCCATCGCACCCCCATAGCACCAGCCGAAGGAGCACCTGATGTTGGAAGATTTTTCGAGGTTTTTCTCCTTCCCCATACCTACAGTCTTCCTGGGCTTTCTGGGACTTGTTGATGGGCGAAGAGAAAGCAAATGTAGAAATTAAGGCATGTGATCTTAACAGAATTGAACCCTATAGGCCCCCTGAGTCTTGCAGATTGAACTCTGGGCCCAGAGAAAACGCACTGCACCTACATATCTCTCACCAGCTGGGAACCACAGTCTGTCTACCCTACACAAGCTGCCTTGCTGAGCATTGGGGTCAATTGTTATAATTTTAAATTTCAATGAGTTTGCACTTGAAATGGGTAAGTCACATATGCACATGGAAAATAACTATAAATACTATTACATAGTAAATTAAAATATTCCCAAACAACAAACTATCACTGACTAGTAGGAGAGCTAACCAGTACTAGATGACTAAGAGAGAGAGTACTGAGTTTAGTCAGTGCCCCAGGGAAATCCTCAGGAGGAAGTAGGATTGGAACTGGGTTTTAAGTGTAAGTACTGATGTAGGAAAGATGTTAGGGTTTGGGCTGGCTAACAAAGAATTCTTGAGAATTCTTTGGTGCAAAAATGTGATTTTACTGAAGCTTGGGGACAGGCCCCTGGGCAGAAAGAGCTGCCCAGGGGTCATGAGGAGAGGCCCATTACACACTTTCAAGTTGAGAGGGGATTAGGAATAACTTAAGTCTCTAAGGAATTTTGGAAGCAAGGTTTCCAGGACCTTGAGGGGGCTCGCTATTGTTAAGAAGAGGTCATTTATTACTGTCAAGTAAAACCCTAGTCACGAGACCCTTCAGATATATATCGGTGGGTCATTTGCTTGGGGGATGACTGCCACCATATATCTTGGGGGTTAGAGATAAAGGAAGTTTTAGATGTTAAAGTAGACTTATAGGATCCTGGGGGTTGGGCTAAGATTGCCTTTTGCCCTTAGCAAAGTATTAACATGGAGGCAGCTGAGTTCCTAGAGAAACGTCACTCTGCCTGTTTCAAGGACTTGTCAGTGGGCTGTAGGTAGTAAGGAAATCTAATTTTTCTTTTGCCTTTGTTTCCCACATCAGTACCATGTTACATGGGAGAGCACGGGAGCTTTTTTTGCTCGGGCATGGGCAAAGGCACAAAGAAAGTAAATGTTCAGGCAGGTTTGTGAGCTACCAAGTAGACCAGTCCAGCTGGATCACAAGAGATTCAGAGGAGACAGAACAGAGAGGGGAGAGCAAATCATGTGTAAAACACAAAAGGTTCGGGTAATAATATATTTTTCTTGTTCATCTCTTCTAAGAAAAGAAGGAAAAATCACTGTGGGAAATGAAACCCCGGTTGTTGTTCTGAGTTCATTAGCAAAACACTTAACAAATATTTATGAACAATAAATGAGTGTCTGCTTGTATATACAAGTCTGTCTAAACAGGTGGATCTTTCTCTAAGGCTCCTTTCACATAATGGACACAGAAACCATAACATAACCAAGGGTAATGTTCAGACTATGTGCCTACTGATTGAGGGGTGGCACCGACCAATCAGAAAAGCTACCAGCCATAATGACCTGGTATGGATGAACCTATGTGACCAGCTGAAGGAGATCTTTATTTAAAACTATTATTGCTATCTTAGCATAACTAGATGTTCTTTCATTTTCTTTTAAAAATTCCCTTTGAATGACCTCACTGATAGGAGGAATTCTTAATCTCAGGAAACAAACTGAGGGTTGCTGGAG